>NW_027554429.1:1374880-1718600 GCF_053574225.1 Canis aureus
AAACATTCGAATCGAAAAGAATCGAATTGAAATGAATCCGATCGAAATGAAAAGAATCTACTCGATTCGAATCCAAAAGAATCGAATCCAAAAGAATCGAATCGAATCCAAAAGAATCGAATTGAATTGAATCAAAAGAAATGAATTGAATTGAATCAAAAAGGAACTAATCGAATCAAATCGAAAAAACTCGAATAGAATCAAATCGAATCAAAAAGAATCGAATAGATTCGAATAAAAAAGAATCGAATTGAGGGATCCCTGGGTGGCGCAGCGGTTTAGCGCCTGCCTATGGCCCAGGGCGCCATCCTGGAGACCCGGGATCGAATCCCACATCGGGCTCCCGGTGCATGGAGCCTGCTTCTCCCTCTGCCAGTGTCTCTGCCTCTCTCACTCTCTCTGTGACTATCATAAAAAAAAGAATCGAATTGAATCGAGTTGAAAAAAATCATAAAGAATCAAATCGAAAAGAATCGAATTCCATGTAACGAAAAGATTCGAATTGAAAAGATTCGAATCGAAACAAAAGAATCGAATCGAATCGACATGAATCAAAAAGAATCGAATCAAAACGAATCGAAAAGAAACAAATCAAGTAGAATCTAAAAGAATCGAATCGAATCAAATCGAAAAAATTCGAATAGAATTGAATCGAAAAGAATCAAAACGAATCGAACCGAAGAGAATCGATTCGAATCAAAATAAAAAGTATCGTATCAAATCGAATCGAAAAGAATCATATCAAATAGAATCGAAAGAATGGAATCAAATCTAAAACAATCGAATCGAATCGAAAAGAATCGGATTGAATGGAATCGAAAAGAATACAATAGAATAGAATCGAAAGAAATCGAATAGAATCAAATCAAATCAAAAAGAATCGAATTGAATTGATCCTAACCAAAATAAGCGAAATGAATCGACTCGAACCGAAAAAAATCAAATCGAAAAGAATCTAATCTCAACGAAAATCATCGAAATGAATAGAATCGACTTGAATCAAATCGAAAAGAATCGAATGGAATCCAATCGAAAAGAATCAAAGTGATTCGAATCGAAACAAATTGAATCCAATCGAAAAGAATCTAATTGAATCGAATCGAAAAGAATCGAATTCAATCAAAACGAATCGATTCGAATGGAATAGAAAAGAATAGAATCGAATCGAAAAGAATCGAATCGAAAAGAATTGAATCGAATCGAAAAGAAACGAATCGAACCGAATCAAAAAGAAAACAATCGAATCGAATCAAATACAAAAGAATCGCTTTGAATAGCATAGAATTGAAAAGAATTGAATCAATCGAATTGAAAACAATCGAATCGAAAAGAATCGAATCAAAAAAAGTCGAATCGAAACGAAAACAATCGAATCGAATCGAATCTAAAAGAATCGTATTGAATTGAATCGAGTCGAAAAGACTCGAATCAAAAAGACTCGAATCGAATTGAATCAAATCGAAAAGAATCTAATAGAAACCACTCGAACAGAATCAAATCGAAATGATTCAAAATGAATCAAATAGAATAGAATCGAAAAAATTCGAATAGAATCGAAACGAATCGAAACGAATTGAATCGAAGAGAATCGATTAGAATCGAAATGAAAAGAATCGTATTGAATCGAATCGAAAAGAATCAAATCAAATCGAATCGAAAGAATTGAATCAAATCGAAAAGAATCCAATCGAATCGAAAAGAATCGAACTGAATGGAATCAAATCGAAAAGAATCTAATCGAATCAAAAAAATCGAGTCAAATTTAATGGAATCGAAAAGAATCGAATTGAATCGAAAAGAATCGAAATGAAACAAATCAGATCAAATGGAAAAGCATCAAATCGAATTGAAAAGAATCGATTCGAATCGAAATGAATCGAATCAAAAAGACTCGAATCGAAAAGAATCGAATTGAAAAGAAACGAATCGAATCGAAAAGACTCGAATCGAATTAAAAATATCAAATCGAATCGAATCGCAAAGATTCGAATTGAAAAGACTCGAATTGAAACGAATCGATTTGAAACGAAAAGAATCGAATCGAATCGAATCGAATTGAAAGAATCGAATAGAAAAGCATCGAACCGCAAAGAAAAGAATCAAATTGAATCAGTCGATTAAATTCTAGTCGAATCGAATCAAAAAGAATGAAATCGAGTCGAATCGAATCGAAAAGAATCGAATCGAATCGAAAAGAATCGAATTGTATCTAATCAAAAAGAATCGAATCGTATCGACTCGAATCGAAAAGAATCCAATTGCATCATCGAATGGAAACTAATCGAATTGAATAGAATCGAAAAGAATTGAATCGAATGAAATCGAAAACAATCAAATTGAATTGATCGACAAGAATCGAATTGAATCAAATCGAATCGAAATGAAAAGAATCGAATCGATTCAAATAGAAAAGAATCGAATCGAAAAGAATCAAATCGACACGAAAAGAATCGAATCGAATCAAAAAGTATCGAATTGATTCGAAAACATTCGAATCGAAAAGAATCGAATTGAAATGAATCTGATCGAAATGAAAAGAATCTACTCGATTCGAATCCAAAAGAATCGAATCCGAAAGAATCGAATCGAATCCAAAAGAATCGAATTGAATTGAATCAAAAGAAATGAATTGAATTGAATCAAAAAGGAACTAATCGAATCAAATCGAAAAAACTCGAATAGAATCAAATCGAATCAAAAAGAATCGAATAGATTCGAATAAAAAAGAATCGAATTGAGGGATCCCTGGGTGGCGCAGCGGTTTAGCGCCTGCCTTTGGCCCAGGGCGCCATCCTGGAGACCCGGGATCGAATCCCACATAGGGCTCCCGGTGCATGGAGCCTGCTTCTCCCTCTGCCAGTGTCTCTGCCTCTCTCACTCTCTCTGTAACTATCATAAAAAAAAAGAATCGAATTGAATCGAGTTGAAAAAAATCATAAAGAATCAAATCGAAAAGAATCGAATTCCATGTAACGAAAAGATTCGAATTGAAAAGATTCGAATCGAAACAAAAGAATCGAATCGAATCGACATGAATCAAAAAGAATCGAATCAAAACGAATCGAAAAGAAACAAATCAAGTAGAATCTAAAAGAATCGAATCGAATCAAATCGAAAAAATTCGAATAGAATTGAATCGAAAAGAATCAAAACGAATCGAACCGAAGAAAATCGATTCGAATCAAAATAAAAAGTATCGTATCAAATCGAATCGAAAAGAATCATATCAAATAGAATCGAAAGAATGGAATCAAATCTAAAACAATCGAATCGAATCGAAAAGAATCGGATTGAATGGAATCGAATCGAAAAGAATACAATAGAATAGAATCGAAAGAAATCGAATAGAATCAAATCAAATCAAAAAGAATCGAATTGAATTGATCCTAACCAAAATAAGCGAAATGAATCGACTCGAACCGAAAAAATTCAAATCGAAAAGAATCTAATCTCAACGAAAATAATCGAAATGAATTGAATCGAATTGAATCAAATCGAAAAGAATCGAATGGAATCCAATCGAAAAGAATCAAATTGACTCGAATCGAAACAAATTGAATCCAATCGAAAAGAATCTAATTGAATCGAATCGAAAAGAATCGAATTCAATCAAAACGAATCGATTCGAATGGAATAGAAAAGAATAGAATCGAATCGAAAAGAATCAAATCGAAAAGAATTGAATCGAATCGAAAAGAAACGAATCGAACCGAATCAAAAAGAAAACAATCGAATCGAATCAAATACAAAAGAATCGCTTTGAATAGCATAGAATTGAAAAGAATTGAATCAATCGAATTGAAAACAATCGAATCGAAAAGAATCGAATCAAAAAAAGTCGAATCGAAACGAAAACAATCGAATCGAATCGAATCTAAAAGAATCGTATTGAATTGAATCGAGTCGAAAAGACTCGAATCAAAAAGACTCGAATCGAATTGAATCAAATCGAAAAGAATCTAATAGAAACCACTCGAACAGAATCAAATCGAAATGATTCAAAATGAATCAAATAGAATAGAATCGAAAAAATTCGAATAGAATCGAAACGAATCGAAACGAATTGAATCGAACAGAATCGATTAGAATCGAAATGAAAAGAATCGTATTGAATCGAATCGAAAAGAATCAAATCAAATCGAATCGAAAGAATTGAATCAAATCGAAAAGAATCCAATCGAATCGAAAAGAATCGAACTGAATGGAATCAAATCGAAAAGAATCTAATCGAATCAAAAAAATCGAGTCAAATTTAATGGAATCGAAAAGAATCGAATTGAATCGAAAAGAATCGAAATGAAACAAATCAGATCAAATGGAAAAGCATCAAATCGAATAGAAAACAATCGAATCGAATCGAAATGAATCGAATCAAAAAGACTCGAATCGAAAAGAATCGAATTGAAAAGAATCGAATCGAATTAAAAATATCAAATCGAATCGAATCGCAAAGATTCGAATTGAAAAGACTCGAATTGAAACGAATCGATTTGAAACGAAAAGAATCGAATCGAATCGAATCGAATTGAAAGAATCGAATTGAATAGAAAAAAATCGAATAGAAAAGCATCGAACCGCAAAGAAAAGAATCAAATTGAATCAGTCGATTAAATTCTAGTCGAATCGAATCAAAAAGAATGAAATCGAGTCGAATCGAATCGAAAAGAATCGAATCGAATCGAAAAGAATCGAATTGTATCTAATCAAAAAGAATCGAATCGTATCGACTCGAATCGAAAGAATCCAATTGCATCATCGAATGGAAACTAATCGAATTGAATAGAATAGAAAAGAATCGAATCGAATCAAATCGAAAACAATCAAATTGAATTGATCGACAAGAATCGAATTGAATCAAATCGAATCGAAATGAAAAGAATCGAATCGATTCAAATAGAAAAGAATCGAATCGAAAAGAATCAAATCGACACGAAAAGAATCGAATCGAATCAAAAAGTATCGAATTGATTCGAAAACATTCGAATCGAAAAGAATCGAATTGAAATAAATCCGATCGAAATGAAAAGAATCTACTCGATTCGAATCCAAAAGAATCGAATCCAAAAGAATCGAATCGAATCCAAAAGAATCGAATTGAATTGAATCAAAAGAAATGAATTGAATTGAATCAAAAAGGAACTAATCGAATCAAATCGAAAAAACTCGAATAGAATCAAATCGAATCAAAAAGAATCGAATAGATTCGAATAAAAAAGAATCGAATTGAGGGATCCCTGGGTGGCGCAGCGGTTTAGCGCCTGCCTATGGCCCAGGGCGCCATCCTGGAGACCCGGGATCGAATCCCACATCGGGCTCCCGGTGCATGGAGCCTGCTTCTCCCTCTGCCAGTGTCTCTGCCTCTCTCACTCTCTCTGTGACTATCATAAAAAAAAGAATCGAATTGAATCGAGTTGAAAAAAATCATAAAGAATCAAATCGAAAAGAATCGAATTCCATGTAACGAAAAGATTCGAATTGAAAAGATTCGAATCGAAACAAAAGAATCGAATCGAATCGACATGAATCAAAAAGAATCGAATCAAAACGAATCGAAAAGAAACAAATCAAGTAGAATCTAAAAGAATCGAATCGAATCAAATCGAAAAAATTCGAATAGAATTGAATCGAAAAGAATCAAAACGAATCGAACCGAAGAGAATCGATTCGAATCAAAATAAAAAGTATCGTATCAAATCGAATCGAAAAGAATCATATCAAATAGAATCGAAAGAATGGAATCAAATCTAAAACAATCGAATCGAATCGAAAAGAATCGGATTGAATGGAATCGAATCGAAAAGAATACAATAGAATAGAATCGAAAGAAATCGAATAGAATCAAATCAAATCAAAAAGAATCGAATTGAATTGATCCTAACCAAAATAAGCGAAATGAATCGACTCGAACCGAAAAAAATCAAATCGAAAAGAATCTAATCTCAACGAAAATCATCGAAATGAATAGAATCGAATTGAATCAAATTGAATGGAATCCAATCGAAAAGAATCAAATTGATTCGAATCGAAACAAATTGAATCCAATCGAAAAGAATCTAATTGAATCGAATCGAAAAGAATCGAATTCAATCAAAACGAATCGATTCGAATGGAATAGAAAAGAATAGAATCGAATCGAAAAGAATCGAATCGAAAAGAATTGAATCGAATCGAAAAGAAACGAATCGAACCGAATCAAAAAGAAAACAATCGAATCGAATCAAATACAAAAGAATCGCTTTGAATAGCATAGAATTGAAAAGAATTGAATCAATCGAATTGAAAACAATCGAATCGAAAAGAATCGAATCAAAAAAAGTCGAATCGAAACGAAAACAATCGAATCGAATCGAATCTAAAAGAATCGTATTGAATTGAATCGAGTCGAAAAGACTCGAATCTAAAAGACTCGAATCGAATTGAATCAAATCGAAAAGAATCTAATAGAAACCACTCGAACAGAATCAAATCGAAATGATTCAAAATGAATCAAATAGAATAGAATCGAAAAAATTCGAATAGAATCGAAACGAATCGAAACGAATTGAATCGAAGAGAATCGATTAGAATCGAAATGAAAAGAATCGTATTGAATCGAATCGAAAAGAATCAAATCAAATCGAATCGAAAGAATTGAATCAAATCGAAAAGAATCCAATCGAATCGAAAAGAATCGAACTGAATGGAATCAAATCGAAAAGAATCTAATCGAATCAAAAAAATCGAGTCAAATTTAATGGAATCGAAAAGAATCGAATTGAATCGAAAAGAATCGAAATGAAACAAATCAGATCAAATGGAAAAGCATCAAATCGAATTGAAAAGAATCGATTCGAATCGAAATGAATCGAATCAAAAAGACTCGAATCGAAAAGAATCGAATTGAAAAGAATCGAATCGAATCGAAAAGACTCGAATCGAATTAAAAATATCAAATCGAATCGAATTGCAAAGATTCGAATTGAAAAGACTCGAATTGAAACGAATCGATTTGAAACGAAAAGAATCGAATCGAATCGAATCGAATTGAAAGAATCGAATTGAATAGAAAAAAATCGAATAGAAAAGCATCGAACCGCAAAGAAAAGAATCAAATTGAATCAGTCGATTAAATTCTAGTCGAATCGAATCAAAAAGAATGAAATCGAGTCGAATCGAACCGAAAAGAATCGAATCGAATCGAAAAGAATCGAATTGTATCTAATCAAAAAGAATCGAATCGTATTGACTCGAATCGAAAAGAATCCAATTGCATCATCGAATGGAAACTAATCGAATTGAATAGAATCGAAAAGAATCGAATCGAATCAAATCGAAAACAATCAAATTGAATTGATCGACAAGAATCGAATTGAATCAAATCGAATCGAAATGAAAAGAATCGAATCGATTCAAATAGAAAAGAATCGAATCGAAAAGAATCAAATCGACACGAAAAGAATCGAATCGAATCAAAAAGTATCGAATTGATTCGAAAACATTCGAATCGAAAAGAATCGAATTGAAATGAATCCGATCGAAATGAAAAGAATCTACTCGATTCGAATCCAAAAGAATCGAATCCGAAAGAATCGAATCGAATCCAAAAGAATCGAATTGAATTGAATCAAAAGAAATGAATTGAATCAAAAAGGAACTAATCGAATCAAATAAAAAAAATCGAATAGAATCAAATCGAATCAAAAAGAATCGAATAGATTCGAATAAAAAAGAATCGAATTGAGGGATCCCTGGGTGGCGCAGCGGTTTAGCGCCTGCCTTTGGCCCAGGGCGCCATCCTGGAGACCCGGGATCGAATCCCACATCGGGCTCCCGGTGCATGGAGCCTGCTTCTCCCGCTGCCAGTGTCTCTGCCTCTCTCACTCTCTCTGTGACTATCATAAAAAAAAGAATCGAATTGAATCGAGTTGAAAAAAATCATAAAGAATCAAATCGAAAAGAATCGAATTCCATGTAACGAAAAGATTCGAATTGAAAAGATTCGAATCGAAACAAAAGAATCGAATCGAATCGACATGAATCAAAAAGAATCGAATCAAAATGAATCGAAAAGAAACAAATCAAGTAGAATCTAAAAGAATCGAATCGAATCAAATCGAAAAAATTCGAATAGAATTGAATCGAAAAGAATCAAAACGAATCGAACCGAAGAGAATCGATTCGAATCAAAATAAAAAGTATCGTATCAAATCGAATCGAAAAGAATCATATCAAATAGAATCGAAAGAATGGAATCAAATCTAAAACAATCGAATCGAATCGAAAAGAATCGGATTGAATGGAATCGAATCGAAAAGAATACAATAGAATAGAATCGAAAGAAATCGAATAGAATCAAATCAAATCAAAAAGAATCGAATTGAATTGATCCTAACCAAAATAAGCGAAATGAATCGACTCGAACCGAAAAAAATCAAATCGAAAAGAATCTAATCTCAACGAAAATCATCGAAATGAATAGAATCGAATTGAATCAAATCGAAAAGAATCGAATGGAATCCAATCGAAAAGAATCAAATTGATTCGAATCGAAACAAATTGAATCCAATCGAAAAGAATCTAATTGAATCGAATCGAAAAGAATCGAATTCAATCAAAACGAATCGATTCGAATGGAATAGAAAAGAATAGAATCGAATCGAAAAGAATCGAATCGAAAAGAATTGAATCGAATCGAAAAGAAACGAATCGAACCGAATCAAAAAGAAAACAATCGAATCGAATCAAATACAAAAGAATCGCTTTGAATAGCATAGAATTGAAAAGAATTGAATCAATCGAATTGAAAACAATCGAATCGAAAAGAATCGAATCAAAAAAAGTCGAATCGAAACGAAAACAATCGAATCGAATCGAATCTAAAAGAATCGTATTGAATTGAATCGAGTCGAAAAGACTCGAATCAAAAAGACTCGAATCGAATTGAATCAAATCGAAAAGAATCTAATAGAAACCACTCGAACAGAATCAAATCGAAATGATTCAAAATGAATCAAATAGAATAGAATCGAAAAAATTCGAATAGAATCGAAACGAATCGAAACGAATTGAATCGAAGAGAATCGATTAGAATCGAAATGAAAAGAATCGTATTGAATCGAATCGAAAAGAATCAAATCAAATCGAATCGAAAGAATTGAATCAAATCGAAAAGAATCCAATCGAATCGAAAAGAATCGAACTGAATGGAATCAAATCGAAAAGAATCTAATCGAATCAAAAAAATCGAGTCAAATTTAATGGAATCGAAAAGAATCGAATTGAATCGAAAAGAATCGAAATGAAACAAATCAGATCAAATGGAAAAGCATCAAATCGAATTGAAAAGAATCGATTTGAATCGAAATGAATCGAATCAAAAAGACTCGAATCGAAAAGAATCGAATTGAAAAGAAACGAATCGAATCGAAAAGACTCGAATCGAATTAAAAATATCAAATCGAATCGAATCGCAAAGATTCGAATTGAAAAGACTCGAATTGAAACGAATCGATTTGAAACGAAAAGAATCGAATCGAATCGAATCGAATTGAAAGAATCGAATAGAAAAGCATCGAACCGCAAAGAAAAGAATCAAATTGAATCAGTCGATTAAATTCTAGTCGAATCGAATCAAAAAGAATGAAATCGAGTCGAATCGAATCGAAAAGAATCGAATCGAATCGAAAAGAATCGAATTGTATCTAATCAAAAAGAATCGAATCGTATCGACTCGAATCGAAAAGAATCCAATTGCATCATCGAATGGAAACTAATCGAATTGAATAGAATCGAAAAGAATTGAATCGAATGAAATCGAAAACAATCAAATTGAATTGATCGACAAGAATCGAATTGAATCAAATCGAATCGAAATGAAAAGAATCGAATCGATTCAAATAGAAAAGAATCGAATCGAAAAGAATCAAATCGACACGAAAAGAATCGAATCGAATCAAAAAGTATCGAATTGATTCGAAAACATTCGAATCGAAAAGAATCGAATTGAAATGAATCCGATCGAAATGAAAAGAATCTACTCGATTCGAATCCAAAAGAATCGAATCCGAAAGAATCGAATCGAATCCAAAAGAATCGAATTGAATTGAATCAAAAGAAATGAATTGAATTGAATCAAAAAGGAACTAATCGAATCAAATCGAAAAAACTCGAATAGAATCAAATCGAATCAAAAAGAATCGAATAGATTCGAATAAAAAAGAATCGAATTGAGGGATCCCTGGTTGGCGCAGCGGTTTAGCGCCTGCCTTTGGCCCAGGGCGCCATCCTGGAGACCCGGGATCGAATCCCACATAGGGCTCCCGGTGCATGGAGCCTGCTTCTCCCTCTGCCAGTGTCTCTGCCTCTCTCACTCTCTCTGTAACTATCATAAAAAAAAAGAATCGAATTGAATCGAGTTGAAAAAAATCATAAAGAATCAAATCGAAAAGAATCGAATTCCATGTAACGAAAAGATTCGAATTGAAAAGATTCGAATCGAAACAAAAGAATCGAATCGAATCGACATGAATCAAAAAGAATCGAATCAAAACGAATCGAAAAGAAACAAATCAAGTAGAATCTAAAAGAATCGAATCGAATCAAATCGAAAAAATTCGAATAGAATTGAATCGAAAAGAATCAAAACGAATCGAACCGAAGAAAATCGATTCGAATCAAAATAAAAAGTATCGTATCAAATCGAATCGAAAAGAATCATATCAAATAGAATCGAAAGAATGGAATCAAATCTAAAACAATCGAATCGAATCGAAAAGAATCGGATTGAATGGAATCGAATCGAAAAGAAAACAATAGAATAGAATCGAAAGAAATCGAATAGAATCAAATCAAATCAAAAAGAATCGAATTGAATTGATCCTAACCAAAATAAGCGAAATGAATCGACTCGAACCGAAAAAATTCAAATCGAAAAGAATCTAATCTCAACGAAAATAATCGAAATGAATTGAATCGAATTGAATCAAATCGAAAAGAATCGAATGGAATCCAATCGAAAAGAATCAAATTGACTCGAATCGAAACAAATTGAATCCAATCGAAAAGAATCTAATTGAATCGAATCGAAAAGAATCGAATTCAATCAAAACGAATCGATTCGAATGGAATAGAAAAGAATAGAATCGAATCGAAAAGAATCAAATCGAAAAGAATTGAATCGAATCGAAAAGAAACGAATCGAACCGAATCAAAAAGAAAACAATCGAATCGAATCAAATACAAAAGAATCGCTTTGAATAGCATAGAATTGAAAAGAATTGAATCAATCGAATTGAAAACAATCGAATCGAAAAGAATCGAATCAAAAAAAGTCGAATCGAAACGAAAACAATCGAATCGAATCGAATCTAAAAGAATCGTATTGAATTGAATCGAGTCGAAAAGACTCGAATCAAAAAGACTCGAATCGAATTGAATCAAATCGAAAAGAATCTAATAGAAACCACTCGAACAGAATCAAATCGAAATGATTCAAAATGAATCAAATAGAATAGAATCGAAAAAATTCGAATAGAATCGAAACGAATCGAAACGAATTGAATCGAACAGAATCGATTAGAATCGAAATGAAAAGAATCGTATTGAATCGAATCGAAAAGAATCAAATCAAATCGAATCGAAAGAATTGAATCAAATCGAAAAGAATCCAATCGAATCGAAAAGAATCGAACTGAATGGAATCAAATCGAAAAGAATCTAATCGAATCAAAAAAATCGAGTCAAATTTAATGGAATCGAAAAGAATCGAATTGAATCGAAAAGAATCGAAATGAAACAAATCAGATCAAATGGAAAAGCATCAAATCGAATTGAAAAGAATCGATTCGAATCGAAATGAATCGAATCAAAAAGACTCGAATCGAAAAGAATCGAATTGAAAAGAATCGAATCGAATCGAAAAGACTCGAATCGAATTAAAAATATCAAATCGAATCGAATTGCAAAGATTCGATTTGAAAAGACTCGAATTGAAACGAATCGATTTGAAACGAAAAGAATCGAATCGAATCGAATCGAATTGAAAGAATCGAATTGAATAGAAAAAAATCGAATAGAAAAGCATCGAACCGCAAAGAAAAGAATCAAATTGAATCAGTCGATTAAATTCTAGTCGAATCGAATCAAAAAGAATGAAATCGAGTCGAATCGAACCGAAAAGAATCGAATCGAATCGAAAAGAATCGAATTGTATCTAATCAAAAAGAATCGAATCGTATCGACTCGAATCGAAAAGAATCCAATTGCATCATCGAATGGAAACTAATCGAATTGAATAGAATCGAAAAGAATCGAATCGAATCAAATCGAAAACAATCAAATTGAATTGATCGACAAGAATCGAATTGAATCAAATCGAATCGAAATGAAAAGAATCGAATCGATTCAAATAGAAAAGAATCGAATCGAAAAGAATCAAATCGACACGAAAAGAATCGAATCGAATCAAAAAGTATCGAATTGATTCGAAAAAATTCGAATCGAAAAGAATCGAATTGAAATGAATCCGATCGAAATGAAAAGAATCTACTCGATTCGAATCCAAAAGAATCGAATCCAAAAGAATCGAATCGAATCCAAAAGAATCGAATTGAATTGAATCAAAAGAAATGAATTGAATCAAAAAGGAACTAATCGAATCAAATAAAAAAAAATCGAATAGAATCAAATCGAATCAAAAAGAATCGAATAGATTCGAATAAAAAAGAATCGAATTGAGGGATCCCTGGGTGGCGCAGCGGTTTAGCGCCTGCCTTTGGCCCAGGGCGCCATCCTGGAGACCCGGGATCGAATCCCACATCGGGCTCCCGGTGCATGGAGCCTGCTTCTCCCTCTGCCAGTGTCTCTGCCTCTCTCACTCTCTCTGTGACTATCATAAAAAAAAGAATCGAATTGAATCGAGTTGAAAAAAATCATAAAGAATCAAATCGAAAAGAATCGAATTCCATGTAACGAAAAGATTCGAATTGAAAAGATTCGAATTGAAACAAAAGAATCGAATCGAATCGACATGAATCAAAAAGAATCGAATCAAAACGAATCGAAAAGAAACAAATCAAGTAGAATCTAAAAGAATCGAATCGAATCCAATCGAAAAAATTCGAATAGAATTGAATCGAAAAGAATCAAAACGAATCGAACCGAAGAGAATCGATTCGAATCAAAATAAAAAGTATCGTATCAAATCGAATCGAAAAGAATCATATCAAATAGAATCGAAAGAATGGAATCAAATCTAAAACCATCGAATCGAATCGAAAAGAATCGGATTGAATGGAATCGAATCGAAAAGAATACAATAGAATAGAATCGAAAGAAATCGAATAGAATCAAATCAAATCAAAAAGAATCGAATTGAATTGATCCTAACCAAAATAAGCGAAATGAATCGACTCGAACCGAAAAAAATCAAATCGAAAAGAATCTAATCTCAACGAAAATCATCGAAATGAATAGAATCGAATTGAATCAAATCGAAAAGAATCGAATGGAATCCAATCGAAAAGAATCAAATTGATTCGAATCGAAACAAATTGAATCCAATCGAAAAGAATCTAATTGAATCGAATCGAAAAGAATCGAATTCAATCAAAACGAATCGATTCGAATGGAATAGAAAAGAATAGAATCGAATCGAAAAGAATCGAATCGAAAAGAATTGAATCGAATCGAAAAGAAACGAATCGAACCGAATCAAAAAGAAAACAATCGAATCGAATCAAATACAAAAGAATCGCTTTGAATAGCATAGAATTGAAAAGAATTGAATCAATCGAATTGAAAACAATCGAATCGAAAAGAATCGAATCAAAAAAAGTCGAATCGAAACGAAAACAATCGAATCGAATCGAATCTAAAAGAATCGTATTGAATTGAATCGAGTCGAAAAGACTCGAATCAAAAAGACTCGAATCGAATTGAATCAAATCGAAAAGAATCTAATAGAAACCACTCGAACAGAATCAAATCGAAATGATTCAAAATGAATCAAATAGAATAGAATCGAAAAAATTCGAATAGAATCGAAACGAATCGAAACGAATTGAATCGAAGAGAATCGATTAGAATCGAAATGAAAAGAATCGTATTGAATCGAATCGAAAAGAATCAAATCAAATCGAATCGAAAGAATTGAATCAAATCGAAAAGAATCCAATCGAATCGAAAAGAATCGAACTGAATGGAATCAAATCGAAAAGAATCTAATCGAATCAAAAAAATCGAGTCAAATTTAATGGAATCGAAAAGAATCGAATTGAATCGAAAAGAATCGAAATGAAACAAATCAGATCAAATGGAAAAGCATCAAATCGAATTTAAAAGAATCGATTTGAATCGAAATGAATCGAATCAAAAAGACTCGAATCGAAAAGAATCGAATTGAAAAGAAACGAATCGAATCGAAAAGACTCGAATCGAATTAAAAATATCAAATCGAATCGAATCGCAAAGATTCGAATTGAAAAGACTCGAATTGAAACGAATCGATTTGAAACGAAAAGAATCGAATCGAATCGAATCGAATTGAAAGAATCGAATAGAAAAGCATCGAACCGCAAAGAAAAGAATCAAATTGAATCAGTCGATTAAATTCTAGTCGAATCGAATCAAAAAGAATGAAATCGAGTCGAATCGAATCGAAAAGAATCGAATCGAATCGAAAAGAATCGAATTGTATCTAATCAAAAAGAATCGAATCGTATCGACTCGAATCGAAAAGAATCCAATTGCATCATCGAATGGAAACTAATCGAATTGAATAGAATCGAAAAGAATTGAATCGAATGAAATCGAAAACAATCAAATTGAATTGATCGACAAGAATCGAATTGAATCAAATCGAATCGAAATGAAAAGAATCGAATCGATTCAAATAGAAAAGAATCGAATCGAAAAGAATCAAATCGACACGAAAAGAATCGAATCGAATCAAAAAGTATCGAATTGATTCGAAAACATTCGAATCGAAAAGAATCGAATTGAAATGAATCCGATCGAAATGAAAAGAATCTACTCGATTCGAATCCAAAAGAATCGAATCCGAAAGAATCGAATCGAATCCAAAAGAATCGAATTGAATTGAATCAAAAGAAATGAATTGAATTGAATCAAAAAGGAACTAATCGAATCAAATCGAAAAAACTCGAATAGAATCAAATCGAATCAAAAAGAATCGAATAGATTCGAATAAAAAAGAATCGAATTGAGGGATCCCTGGGTGGCGCAGCGGTTTAGCGCCTGCCTTTGGCCCAGGGCGCCATCCTGGAGACCCGGGATCGAATCCCACATAGGGCTCCCGGTGCATGGAGCCTGCTTCTCCCTCTGCCAGTGTCTCTGCCTCTCTCACTCTCTCTGTAACTATCATAAAAAAAAAGAATCGAATTGAATCGAGTTGAAAAAAATCATAAAGAATCAAATCGAAAAGAATCGAATTCCATGTAACGAAAAGATTCGAATTGAAAAGATTCGAATCGAAACAAAAGAATCGAATCGAATCGACATGAATCAAAAAGAATCGAATCAAAACGAATCGAAAAGAAACAAATCAAGTAGAATCTAAAAGAATCGAATCGAATCAAATCGAAAAAATTCGAATAGAATTGAATCGAAAAGAATCAAAACGAATCGAACCGAAGAAAATCGATTCGAATCAAAATAAAAAGTATCGTATCAAATCTAATCGAAAAGAATCATATCAAATAGAATCGAAAGAATGGAATCAAATCTAAAACAATCGAATCGAATCGAAAAGAATCGGATTGAATGGAATCGAATCGAAAAGAAAACAATAGAATAGAATCGAAAGAAATCGAATAGAATCAAATCAAATCAAAAAGAATCGAATTGAATTGATCCTAACCAAAATAAGCGAAATGAATCGACTTGAACCGAAAAAAATCAAATCGAAAAGAATCTAATCTCAACGAAAATAATCGAAATGAATAGAATCGAATTGAATCAAATCGAATGGAATCCAATCGAAAAGAATCAAATTGATTCGAATCGAAACAAATTGAATCCAATCGAAAAGAATCTAATTGAATCGAATCGAAAAGAATCGAATTCAATCAAAACGAATCGATTCCAATGGAATAGAAAAGAATAGAATCGAATCGAAAAGAATCAAATCGAATCGAAAAGAATTGAATCGAATCGAAAAGAAACGAATCGAACCGAATCAAAAAGAAAACAATCGAATCGAATCAAATACAAAAGAATCGCTTTGAATAGCATAGAATTGAAAAGAATTGAATCAATCGAATTGAAAACAATCGAATCGAAAAGAATCGAATCAAAAAAAGTCGAATCGAAACGAAAACAATCGAATCGAATCGAATCTAAAAGAATCGTATTGAATTGAATCGAGTCGAAAAGACTCGAATCAAAAAGACTCGAATCGAATTGAATCAAATCGAAAAGAATCTAATAGAAACCACTCGAACAGAATCAAATCGAAATGATTCAAAATGAATCAAATAGAATAGAATCGAAAAAATTCGAATAGAATCGAAACGAATCGAAACGAATTGAATCGAAGAGAATCGATTAGAATCGAAATGAAAAGAATCGTATTGAATCGAATCGAAAAGAATCAAATCAAATCGAATCGAAAGAATTGAATCAAATCGAAAAGAATCCAATCGAATCGAAAAGAATCGAACTGAATGGAATCAAATCGAAAAGAATCTAATCGAATCAAAAAAATCGAGTCAAATTTAATGGAATCGAAAAGAATCGAATTGAATCGAAAAGAATCGAAATGAAACAAATCAGATCAAATGGAAAAGCATCAAATCGAATTGAAAAGAATCGATTTGAATCGAAATGAATCGAATCAAAAAGACTCGAATCGAAAAGAATCGAATTGAAAAGAAACGAATCGAATTGAAAAGACTCGAATCGAATTAAAAATATCAAATCGAATCGAATCGCAAAGATTCGAATTGAAAAGACTCGAATTGAAACGAATCGATTTGAAACGAAAAGAATCGAATCGAATCGAATCGAATTGAAAGAATCGAATAGAAAAGCATCGAACCGCAAAGAAAAGAATCAAATTGAATCAGTCGATTAAATTCTAGTCGAATCGAATCAAAAAGAATGAAATCGAGTCGAATCGAATCGAAAAGAATCGAATCGAATCGAAAAGAATCGAATTGTATCTAATCAAAAAGAATCGAATCGTATCGACTCGAATCGAAAAGAATCCAATTGCATCATCGAATGGAAACTAATCGAATTGAATAGAATCGAAAAGAATTGAATCGAATCAAATCGAAAACAATCAAATTGAATTGATCGACAAGAATCGAATTGAATCAAATCGAATCGAAATGAAAAGAATCGAATCGATTCAAATAGAAAAGAATCGAATCGAAAAGAATCAAATCGACACGAAAAGAATCGAATCGAATCAAAAAGTATCGAATTGATTCGAAAACATTCGAATCGAAAAGAATCGAATTGAAATGAATCCGATCGAAATGAAAAGAATCTACTCGATTCGAATCCAAAAGAATCGAATCCGAAAAATCGAATCGAATCCAAAAGAATCGAATTGAATTGAATCAAAAGAAATGAATTGAATTGAATCAAAAAGGAACTAATCGAATCAAATCGAAAAAACTCGAATAGAATCAAATCGAATCAAAAAGAATCGAATAGATTCGAATAAAAAAGAATCGAATTGAGGGATCCCTGGGTGGCGCAGCGGTTTAGCGCCTGCCTTTGGCCCAGGGCGCCATCCTGGAGACCCGGGATCGAATCCCACATAGGGCTCCCGGTGCATGGAGCCTGCTTCTCCCTCTGCCAGTGTCTCTGCCTCTCTCACTCTCTCTGTAACTATCATAAAAAAAAAGAATCGAATTGAATCGAGTTGAAAAAAATCATAAAGAATCAAATCGAAAAGAATCGAATTCCATGTAACGAAAAGATTCGAATTGAAAAGATTCGAATCGAAACAAAAGAATCGAATCGAATCGACATGAATCAAAAAGAATCGAATCAAAACGAATCGAAAAGAAACAAATCAAGTAGAATCTAAAAGAATCGAATCGAATCAAATCGAAAAAATTCGAATAGAATTGAATCGAAAAGAATCAAAACGAATCGAACCGAAGAAAATCGATTCGAATCAAAATAAAAAGTATCGTATCAAATCGAATCGAAAAGAATCATATCAAATAGAATCGAAAGAATGGAATCAAATCTAAAACAATCGAATCGAATCGAAAAGAATCGGATTGAATGGAATCGAATCGAAAAGAATACAATAGAATAGAATCGAAAGAAATCGAATAGAATCAAATCAAATCAAAAAGAATCGAATTGAATTGATCCTAACCAAAATAAGCGAAATGAATCGACTCGAACCGAAAAAATTCAAATCGAAAAGAATCTAATCTCAACGAAAATAATCGAAATGAATTGAATCGAATTGAATCAAATCGAAAAGAATCGAATGGAATCCAATCGAAAAGAATCAAATTGACTCGAATCGAAACAAATTGAATCCAATCGAAAAGAATCTAATTGAATCGAATCGAAAAGAATCGAATTCAATCAAAACGAATCGATTCGAATGGAATAGAAAAGAATAGAATCGAATCGAAAAGAATCAAATCGAATCGAAAAGAATTGAATCGAATCGAAAAGAAACGAATCGAACCGAATCAAAAAGAAAACAATCGAATCGAATCAAATACAAAAGAATCGCTTTGAATAGCATAGAATTGAAAAGAATTGAATCAATCGAATTGAAAACAATTGAATCGAAAAGAATCGAATCAAAAAAAGTCGAATCGAAACGAAAACAATCGAATCGAATCGAATCTAAAAGAATCGTATTGAATTGAATCGAGTCGAAAAGACTCGAATCAAAAAGACTCGAATCGAATTGAATCAAACCGAAAAGAATCTAATAGAAACCACTCGAACAGAATCAAATCGAAATGATTCAAAATGAATCAAATAGAATAGAATCGAAAAAATTCGAATAGAATCGAAACGAATCGAAACGAATTGAATCGAAGAGAATCGATTAGAATCGAAATGAAAAGAATCGTATTGAATCGAATCGAAAAGAATCAAATCAAATCGAATCGAAAAAATTGAATCAAATCGAAAAGAATCCAATCGAATCGAAAAGAATCGAACTGAATGGAATCAAATCGAAAAGAATCTAATCGAATCAAAAAAATCGAGTCAAATTTAATGGAATCGAAAAGAATCGAATTGAATCGAAAAGAATCGAAATGAAACAAATCAGATCAAATGGAAAAGCATCAAATCGAATAGAAAACAATCGAATCGAATCGAAATGAATCGAATCAAAAAGACTCGAATCGAAAAAAATCGAATTGAAAAGAATCGAATCGAATTAAAAATATCAAATCGAATCGAATCGCAAAGATTCGAATTGAAAAGACTCGAATTGAAACGAATCGATTTGAAACGAAAAGAATCGAATCGAATCGAATCGAATTGAAAGAATCGAATTGAATAGAAAAAAATCGAATAGAAAAGCATCGAACCGCAAAGAAAAGAATCAAATTGAATCAGTCGATTAAATTCTAGTCGAATCGAATCAAAAAGAATGAAATCGAGTCGAATCGAATCGAAAAGAATCGAATCGAATCGAAAAGAATCGAATTGTATCTAATCAAAAAGAATCGAATCGTATCGACTCGAATCGAAAAGAATCCAATTGCATCATCGAATGGAAACTAATCGAATTGAATAGAATCGAAAAGAATCGAATCGAATCAAATCGAAAACAATCAAATTGAATTGATCGACAAGAATCGAATTGAATCAAATCGAATCGAAATGAAAAGAATCGAATCGATTCAAATAGAAAAGAATCGAATCGAAAAGAATCAAATCGACACGAAAAGAATCGAATCAAATCAAAAAGTATCAAATTGATTCGAAAACATTCGAATCGAAAAGAATCGAATTGAAATGAATCCGATCGAAATGAAAAGAATCTACTCGATTCGAATCCAAAAGAATCGAATCCGAAAGAATCGAATCGAATCCAAAAGAATCGAATTGAATTGAATCAAAAGAAATGAATTGAATCAAAAAGGAACTAATCGAATCAAATAAAAAATAATCGAATAGAATCAAATCGAATCAAAAAGAATCGAATAGATTCGAATAAAAAAGAATCGAATTGAGGGATTTCTGGGTGGCGCAGCGGTTTAGCGCCTGCCTTTGGCCCAGGGCGCCATCCTGGAGACCCGGGATCGAATCCCACATCGGGCTCCCGGTGCATGGAGCCTGCTTCTCCCTCTGCCAGTGTCTCTGCCTCTCTCACTCTCTCTGTGACTATCATAAAAAAAAGAATCAAATTGAATCGAGTTGAAAAAAATCATAAAGAATCAAATCGAAAAGAATCGAATTCCATGTAACGAAAAGATTCGAATTGAAAGGATTCGAATCGAAACAAACGAATCGAATCGAATCGACATGAATCAAAAAGAATCGAATCAAAACGAATCGAAAAGAAACAAATCAAGTAGAATCTAAAAGAATCGAATCGAATCAAATCGAAAAAATTCGAATAGAATTGAATCGAAAAGAATCAAAACGAATCGAACCGAAGAGAATCGATTCGAATCAAAATAAAAAGTATCGTATCAACTCGAATCGAAATGAATCATATCAAATAGAATCGAAAGAATGGAATCAAATCTAAAACAATCGAATCGAATCGAAAAGAATCGGATTGAATGGAATCGAATCGAAAAGAATACAATAGAATAGAATCGAAAGAAATCGAATAGAATCAAACCAAATAAAAAAGAATCGAATTGAATTGATCCTAACCAGAATAAGCGAAATGAATCGACTCGAACCGAAAAAAATCAAATCGAAAAGAATCTAATCTCAACGAAAATAATCGAAATGAATAGAATCGAATTGAATCAAATCGAATGGAATCCAATCGAAAAGAATCAAATTGATTCGAATCGAAACAAATTGAATCCAATCGAAAAGAATCTAATTGAATCGAATCGAAAAGAATCGAATTCAATCAAAACGAATCGATTCGAATGGAATAGAAAAGAATAGAATCGAATCGAAAAGAATCAAATCGAATCGAAAAGAATTGAATCGAATCGAAAAGAAACGAATCGAACCGAATCAAAAAGAAAACAATCGAATCGAATCAAATACAAAAGAATCGCTTTGAATAGCATAGAATTGAAAAGAATTGAATCAATCGAATTGAAAACAATCGAATCGAAAAGAATCGAATCAAAAAAAGTCGAATCGAAACGAAAACAATCGAATCGAATCGAATCTAAAAGAATCGTATTGAATTGAATCGAGTCGAAAAGACTCGAATCAAAAAGACTCGAATCGAATTGAATCAAATCGAAAAGAATCTAATAGAAACCACTCGAACAGAATCAAATCGAAATGATTCAAAATGAATCAAATAGAATAGAATCGAAAAAATTCGAATAGAATCGAAACGAATCGAAACGAATTGAATCGAAGAGAATCGATTAGAATCGAAATGAAAAGAATCGTATTGAATCGAATCGAAAAGAATCAAATCAAATCGAATCGAAAGAATTGAATCAAATCGAAAAGAATCCAATCGAATCGAAAAGAATCGAACTGAATGGAATCAAATCGAAAAGAATCTAATCGAATCAAAAAAATCGAGTCAAATTTAATGGAATCGAAAAGAATCGAATTGAATCGAAAAGAATCGAAATGAAACAAATCAGATCAAATGGAAAAGCATCAAATCGAATTGAAAAGAATCGATTCGAATCGAAATGAATCGAATCAAAAAGACTCGAATCGAAAAGAAGCGAATTGAAAAGAATCGAATCGAATCGAAAAGACTCGAATCGAATTAAAAATATCAAATCGAATCGAATTGCAAAGATTCGAATTGAAAAGACCCGAATTGAAACGAATCGATTTGAAACGAAAAGAATCGAATCGAATCGAATCGAATTGAAAGAATCGAATTGAATAGAAAAAAATCGAATAGAAAAGCATCGAACCGCAAAGAAAAGAATCAAATTGAATCAGTCGATTAAATTCTAGTCGAATCGAATCAAAAAGAATGAAATCGAGTCGAATCGAATCGAAAAGAATCGAATCGAATCGAAAAGAATCGAATTGTATCTAATCAAAAAGAATCGAATCGTATCGACTCGAATCGAAAAGAATCCAATTGCATCATCGAATGGAAACTAATCGAATTGAATAGAATCGAAAAGAATCGAATCGAATCAAATCGAAAACAATCAAATTGAATTGATCCACAAGAATCGAATTGAATCAAATCGAATCGAAATGAAAAGAATCGAATCGATTCAAATAGAAAAGAATCGAATCGAAAAGAATCAAATCGACACGAAAAGAATCGAATCGAATCAAAAAGTATCGAATTGATTCGAAAACATTCGAATCGAAAAGAATCGAATTGAAATGAATCCGATCGAAATGAAAAGAATCTACTCGATTCGAATCCAAAAGAATCGAATCCAAAAGAATCGAATCGAATCCAAAAGAATCGAATTGAATTGAATCAAAAGAAATGAATTGAATTGAATCAAAAAGGAACTAATCGAATCAAATCGAAAAAACTCGAATAGAATCAAATCGAATCAAAAAGAATCGAATAGATTCGAATAAAAAAGAATCGAATTGAGGGATCCCTGGGTGGCGCAGCGGTTTAGCGCCTGCCTTTGGCCCAGGGCGCGATCCTGGAGACCCGGGATCGAATCCCACATCGGGCTCCCGGTGCATGGAGCCTGCTTCTCCCTCTGCCAGTGTCTCTGCCTCTCTCACTCTCTCTGTGACTATCATAAAAAATAGAATCGAATTGAATCGAGTTGAAAAAAATCATAAAGAATCAAATCGAAAAGAATCGAATTCCATGTAACGAAAAGATTCGAATTGAAAGGATTCGAATCGAAACAAACGAATCGAATCGAATCGACATGAATCAAAAAGAATCGAATCAAAACGAATCGAAAAGAAACAAATCAAGTAGAATCTAAAAGAATCGAATCGAATCAAACCGAAAAAATTCGAATAGAATTGAATCGAAAAGAATCAAAACGAATCGAACCGAAGAGAATCGATTCGAATCAAAATAAAAAGTATCGTATCAACTCGAATCGAAATGAATCATATCAAATAGAATCGAAAGAATGGAATCAAATCTAAAACAATCGAATCGAATCGAAAAGAATCGGATTGAATGGAATCGAATCGAAAAGAATACAATAGAATAGAATCGAAAGAAATCGAGTAGAATCAAATCAAATCAAAAAGAATCGAATCGAATTGATCCTAACCAGAATAAGCGAAATGAATCGACTCGAACCGAAAAAAATCAAATCGAAAAGAATCTAATCTCAACGAAAATAATCGAAATGAATAGAATCGAATTGAATCAAATCGAAAAGAATCGAATGGAATCCAATCGAAAAGAATCAAAGTGATTCGAATCGAAACAAATTGAATCCAATCGAAAAGAATCTAATTGAATCGAATCGAAAAGAATCGAATTCAATCAAAACGAATCGATTCGAATGGAATAGAAAAGAATAGAATCGAATCGAAAAGAATCAAATCGAATCGAAAAGAATCGAATCGAAAAGAATTGAATCGAATCGAAAAGAAACGAATCGAACCGAATCAAAAAGAAAACAATCGAATCGAATCAAATACAAAAGAATCGCTTTGAATAGCATAGAATTGAAAAGAATCGAATCAATCGAATTGAAAACAATCGAATTGAAAAGAATCGAATCAAAAAAGTCGAATCGAAACGAAAACAATCGAATCGAAACGAATCTAAAAGAATCGTATTGAATTGAATCGAGTCGAAAAGACTCGAATCAAAAAGACTCGAATCGAATTGAATCAAATCGAAAAGAATCTAATAGAAACCACTCGAACAGAATCAAATCGAAATGATTCAAAATGAATCGAATAGAATAGAATCGAAAAAAATCGAAACGAATCGAAACGAATTGAATCGAAGAGAATCGATTAGAATCGAAATGAAAAGAATCGTATTGAATCGAAAAGAATCAAATCAAATCGAATCGAAAGAATTGAATCAAATCGAAAAGAATCCAATCGAATCGAAAAGAATCGAACTGAATGGAATCAAATCGAAAAGAATCGAATCGAATCGAAAAGAATCGAATCAAATTTAATGGAATCGAAAAGAATCGAATTGAATCGAAAAGAATCGAAATGAAACAAATCAGATCAAATGGAAAAGCATCAAATCGAATTGAAAAGAATCGAATCGAATCGAAATGAATCGAATCAAAAAGACTCGAATCGAAAAGAATCGAATTGAAAAGAATCCAATCGAATCGAAAAGACTCGAATCGAATTAAAAATATCAAATCGATTCGAATCGCAAAGATTCGAATTGAAAAGACTCGAATTGAAACGAATCGATTTGAAACGAAAAGAATCGAATCGAATCGAATCGAATCGAATTGAAAGAATCGAATTGAATAGAAAAAAATCGAATAGAAAAGCATCGAACCGAAAAGAAAAGAATCAAATTGAATCAGTCGATTAAATTCTAGTCGAATCGAATCAAAAAGAATGAAATCGAGTCGAATCGAATCGAAAAGAATCGAATCTAATCGAATCGAAAAGAATCCGATTGCATCATCGAATGGAAACTAATCGAATTGAATAGAATAGAAAAGAATCGAATCGAATCAAATCGAAAACAATCAAATTGAATTGATCGAAAAGAATCGAATTGAATCAAATCGAATCGAAATGAAAAGAATCGAATCGATTCAAATAGAAAAGAATTGAATCGAAAAGAATCAAATCAACACGAAAAGAATCGAATCGAATCAAAAAGTATCGAATTGATTCGAAAACATTCGAATCGAAAAGAATCGAATTGAAATGAATCCGATCGAAATGAAAAGAATCTACTCGATTCGAATCCAAAAGAATCGAATCCAAAAGAATCGAATCGAATCCAAAAGAATCGAATTGAATTGAATCAAAAGAAATGAATTGAATCAAAAAGAACTAATCGAATCAAATCGAAAAAAATCGAATAGAATCAAATCGAATCAAAAAGAATCGAATAGATTCGAATAAAAAAGAATCGAATTGAGGGATCCCTGGGTGGCGCAGCGGTTTAGCGCCTGCCTTTGGCCCAGGGCGCGATCCTGGAGACCCGGGATCGAATCCCACATCGGGCTCCCGGTGCATGGAGCCTGCTTCTCCCTCTGTCTGTGTCTCTGCCTCTCTCACTGTCTCTGTGACTATCATAAATAAAAGAATCGAATTGAATCGAGTTGAAAAAAATCATAAAGAATCAAATCGAAAAGAATCGAATTCCATGTAACGAAAAGATTCGAATTGAAAAGATTCGAATCGAAACAAAAGAATCGAATCGAATCGACATGAATCAAAAAGAATCGAATCAAAACGAATCGAAAAGAAACAAATCAAGTAGAATCTAAAAGAATCGAATCGAATCAAATCGAAAAAATTCGAATAGAATTGAATCGAAAAGAATCAAAACGAATCGAACCGAAGAGAATCGATTCGAATCAAAATAAAAAGTATCGTATCAAATCGAATCGAAAAGAATCATATCAAATAGAATCGAAAGAATGGAATCAAATCTAAAACAATCGAATCGAATCGAAAAGAATCGGATTGAATGGAATCGAATCGAAAAGAATACAATAGAATAGAATCGAAAGAAATCGAATAGAATCAAATCAAATCAAAAAGAATCGAATCGAATTGATCCTAACCAAAATAAGCGAAATGAATCGACTCGAACCGAAAAAAATCAAATCGAAAAGAATCTAATCTCAACGAAAATAATCGAAATGAATAGAATCGAATTGAATCAAATCGAAAAGAATCGAATGGAATCCAATCGAAAAGAATCAAAGTGATTCGAATCGAAACAAATTGAATCCAATCGAAAAGAATCTAATTGAATCGAATCGAAAAGAAGCGAATTCAATCAAAACGAATCGATTCGAATGGAATAGAAAAGAATAGAATCGAATCGAAAAGAATCAAATCGAATCGAAAAGAATCGAATCGAAAAGAATTGAATCGAATCGAAAAGAAACGAATCGAACCGAATCAAAAAGAAAACAATCGAATCGAATCAAATACAAAAGAATCGCTTTGAATAGCATAGAATTGAAAAGAATCGAATCAATCGAATTGAAAACAATCGAATTGAAAAGAATCGAATCAAAAAAGTCGAATCGAAACGAAAACAATCGAATCGGAACGAATCTAAAAGAATCGTATTGAATTGAATCGAGTCGAAAGACTCGAATCAAAAAGACTCGAATCGAATTGAATCAAATCGAAAACAATCTAATAGAAACCACTCGAACAGAATCAAATCGAAATGATTCAAAATGAATCGAATAGAATAGAATCGAAAAAAATCGAAACGAATCGAAACGAATCGAAACGAATTGAATCGAAGAGAATCGATTAGAATCGAAATGAAAAGAATCGTATTGAATCGAATCGAAAAGAATCAAATCAAATCGAAAGAAATGAATCAAATCAAAAAGAATCCAATCGAATCGAAAAGAATCGAACTGAATGGAATCAAATCGAAAAGAATCTAATCGAATCGAAAAGAATCGAATCAATTGTAAATGGGATTGACTCCTTAATTTCTCTTTCTTCAGTCTCATTGTTAGTGTATAGAAATGCCACTGACTTCTGGGCATTGATTTTGTATCCTGCCACGCTACCGAATTGCTGTATGAGTTCTAGCAATCTTGGGGTGGAGACTTTTGGGTTTTCTATGTAGAGTATCATGTCATCGGCGAAGAGGGAGAGTTTGACTTCTTCTTTGCCAATTTGAATGCCTTTAATGTCTTTTTGTTGTCTGATTGCTGAGGCTAGGACTTCCAGTACTATGTTGAATAGCAGTGGTGAGAGTGGACATCCCTGTCTTGTTCCTGATCTTAGGGGAAAGGCTCCCAGTGCTTCCCCATTGAGAATGATATTTGCTGTGGGCTTTTCATAGATGGCTTTTAAGATGTCGAGGAATGTTCCCTCTATCCCTACACTCTGAAGAGTTTTGATCAGGAATGGATGCTGTATTTTGTCAAATGCTTTCTCTGCATCCAATGAGAGGATCATATGGTTCTTGGTTTTTCTCTTGCTGATATGATGAATCACATTGATTGTTTTACGGGTGTTGAACCAGCCTTGTGTCCCAGGGATAAATCCTACTTGGTCATGGTGAATAATTTTCTTAATGTATTGTTGGATCCTATTGGCCAGTATCTTGTTGAGAATTTTTGCATCCATGTTCATCAGGGATATTGGTCTGTAATTCTCCTTTTTGGCGGGGTCTTTGTCTGGCTTTGGAATTAAGGTGATGCTGGCTTCATAGAACGAATTTGGAAGTACTCCATCTCTTTCTATCTTTCCAAACAGCTTTAGGAGAATAGGTATGATTTCTTCTTTAAACGTTTGATAGAATTCTCCTGGGAAGCACCCAAAAGCATAAGATACCTAGGAATAAACCTCACCAAAGATGTAAAGGATCTATACCCTCAAAACTATAGAACACTTCTGAAAGAAATTGAGGAAGACACAAAGAGATGGAAAAATATTCCATGCTCATGGATTGGCAGAATTAATATTGTGAAAATGTCAATGTTACCCAGGGCAATATACACGTTTAATGCAATCCCTATCAAAATACCATGGACTTTCTTCAGAGAGTTAGAACAAATTATTTTAAGATTTGTGTGGAATCAGAAAAGACCCCGAATAGCCAGGGGAATTTTAAAAAAGAAAACCATATCTGGGGGCATCACAATGCCAGATTTCAGGTTGTACTACAAAGCTGTGGTCATCAAGACAGTGTGGTACTGGCACAAAAACAGACACATAGATCAGTGGAACAGAATAGAGAATCCAGATGTGGACCCTGAACTTTATGGGCAACTAATATTCGATAAAGGAGGAAAGACTATCCATTGGAAGAAAGACAGTCTCTTCAATAAATGGTGCTGGGAAAATTGGACATCCACATGCAGAAGAATGAAACTAGACCACTCTCTTTCACCATACACAAAGATAAACTCAAAATGGATGAAAGATCTAAATGTGAGACAAGATTCCATCAAAATCCTAGAGAAGAACACAGGCAACACCCTTTTTGAACTCGGCCATAGTAACTTCTTGCAAGATACATCCACGAAGGCAAAAGAAACAAAAGCAAAAATGAACTATTGGGACTTCATCAAGATAAGAAGCTTTTGCACAGCAAAGGATACAGTCAACAAAACTCAAAGACAACCTACAGAATGGGAGAAGATATTTGCAAATGACATATCAGATAAAGGGCTAGTTTCCAAGATCTATAAAGAACTTATTAAACTCAACACCAAAGAAACAAACAATCCAATCATGAAATGGGCACAAGACATGAACAGAAATCTCACAGAGGAAGACATAGACATGGCCAACATGCATATGAGAAAATGCTCTGCATCACTTGCCATCAGGGAAATACAAATCAAAACTACAATGAGATACCACCTCACACCAGTGAGAATGGGGAAAATTAACAAGGCAGGAAACAACAAATGTTGGAGAGGATGCGGAGAAAAGGGAACCCTCTTACACTGTTGGTGGGAATGTGAACTGGTGCAGCCACTGTGGAAAACTGTGTGGAGGTTCCTCAAACAGTTAAAAATATACCTGCCCTACGACCCAGCAATTGCACTGTTGGGGATTTACCCCAAAGATACAAATGCAATGAAACGCCGGGACACCTGCACCCCGATGTTTCTAGCAGCAATGGCCACGATAGCCAAACTGTGGAAGGAGCCTCGGTGTCCAACGAAAGATGAATGGATAAAGAAGATGTGGTTTATGTATACAATGGAATATTACTCAGCTATTAGAAATGACAAATACCCACCATTTGCTTCAACGTGGATGGAACTGGAGGGTATTATGCTGAGTGAAGTAAGTCAGTCGGAGAAGGAAAAACATTATATGTTCTCATTCATTTGGGGAATATAAATAATAGTGAAAGGGAAAATAAGGGAAGGGAGAAGAAATGTGTGGGAAATATCAGAAAGGGAGACAGAACATAAAGACTGCTAACTCTGGGAAACGAACTAGGGGTGGTAGAAGGGGAGGAGGGCGGGGGGTGGGAGTGAATGGGTGACGGGCACTGGGTGTTATTCTGTATGTTAGTAAATTGAACACCAATAAAAAAAAAAAAGGATTAAAAAAAAAACAAAAAAAAAAAAAAAAAAGAAAAGAATCGAATCAAATTTAATGGAATCGAAAAGAATCGAATTGAATCGAAAAGAATCGAAATGAAACAAATCAGATCAAATGGAAAAGCATCAAATCGAATTGAAAAGAATCGAATCGAATCGAAATGAATCGAATCAAAAAGACTCGAATCGAAAAGAATCGAATTGAAAAGAATCCAATCGAATCGAAAAGACTCGAATCGAATTAAAAATATCAAATCGAATCGAATCGCAAAGATTCGAATTGAAAAGACTCGAATTGAAACGAATCGATTTGAAACGAAAAGAATCGAATCGAATCGAATCGAATTGAAAGAATCGAATTGAATAGAAAAAAATCGAATAGAAAAGCATCGAACCGAAAAGAAAAGAATCAAATTGAATCAGTCGATTAAATTCTAGTCGAATCGAATCAAAAAGAATGAAATCGAGTCGAATCGAATCGAAAAGAATCGAATCGAATCGAAAAGAATCGAATTGTATCTAATCAAAAAGAATCGAGTCGTATCGACTCGAATCAAAAAGAATCCAATTGCATCATCGAATGGAAACTAATCGAATTGAATAGAATAGAAAAGAATCGAATCGAATCAAATCGAAAACAATCAAATTGAATTGATCGAAAAGAATCGAATTGAATCAAATCGAATCGAAATGAAAAGAATCGAATCGATTCAAATAGAAAAAAATCGAATCGAAAAGAATCAAATCGACACGAAAAGAATCGAATCGAATCAAAAAGTATCGAATTGATTCGAAAACATTCGAATCGAAAAGAATTGAAATGAATCCGATCGAAATGAAAAGAATCTACTCGATTCGAATCCAAAAGAATCGAATCCAAAAGAATCGAATCGAATCCAAAAGAATCGAATTGAATTGAATCAAAAGAAATGAATGGAATCAAAAAGGAACTAATCGAATCAAATCGAAAAAAATCGAATAGAATCAAATCGAATCAAAAAGAATCGAATAGATTCGAATAAAAAAGAATCGAATTGAGGGATCCCTGGGTGGCGCAGCGGTTTAGCGCCTGCCTTTGGCCCAGGGCGCGATCCTGGAGACCCGGGATCGAATCCCACATCGGGCTCCCGGTGCATGGAGCCTGCTTCTCCCTCTGCCTGTGTCTCTGCCTCTCTCACTCTCTCTGTGACTATCATAAAAAAAAGAATCGAATTGAATGGAGTTGAAAAAAATCATAAAGAATCAAATCGAAAAGAATCGAATTCCATGTAACGAAAAGATTCGAATTGAAAAGATTCGAATCGAAACAAAAGAATCGAATCGAATCGACATGAATCAAAAAGAATCGAATCAAAACGAATCGAAAAGAAACAAATCAAGTAGAATCTAAAAGAATCGAATCGAATCCAATCGAAAAAATTCGAATAGAATTGAATCGAAAAGAATCAAAACGAATCGAACCGAAGAGAATCGATTCGAATCAAAATAAAAAGTATCGTATCAAATCGAATCGAAAAGAATCATATCAAATAGAATCGAAAGAATGGAATCAAATCTAAAACAATCGAATCGAATCGAAAAGAATCGGATTGAATGGAATCGAATCGAAAAGAATACAATAGAATAGAATCGAAAGAAATCGAATAGAATCAAATCAAATCAAAAAGAATCGAATCGAATTGATCCTAACCAAAATAAGCGAAATGAATCGACTCGAACCGAAAAAAATCAAATCGAAAAGAATCTAATCTCAACGAAAATAATCGAAATGAATAGAATCGAATTGAATCAAATCGAAAAGAATCGAATGGAATCCAATCGAAAAGAATCAAAGTGATTCGAATCGAAACAAATTGAATCCAATCGAAAAGAATCTAATTGAATCGAATCGAAAAGAATCGAATTCAATCAAAACGAATCGATTCGAATGGAATAGAAAAGAATAGAATCGAATCGAAAAGAATCAAATCGAATCGAAAAGAATCGAATCGAAAAGAATTGAATCGAATCGGAAAGAAACGAATTGAACCGAATCAAAAAGAAAACAATCGAATCGAATCAAATACAAAAGAATCGCTTTGAATAGCATAGAATTGAAAAGAATCGAATCAATCGAATTGAAAACAATCGAATCGAAAAGAATCGAATCAAAAAAGTCGAATCGAAACGAAAACAATCGAATCGAAACGAATCTAAAAGAATCGTATTGAATTGAATCGAGTCGAAAAGACTCGAATCAAAAAGACTCGAATCGAATTGAATCAAATCGAAAAGAATCTAATAGAAACCACTCGAACAGAATCAAATCGAAATGATTCAAAATGAATCGAATAGAATAGAATCGAAAAAAATCGAAACGAATCGAAACGAATCGAAACGAATTGAATCGAAGAGAATCGATTAGAATCGAAATGAAAAGAATCGTATTGAATCGAAAAGAATCAAATCAAATCGAATCGAAAGAATTGAATCAAATCGAAAAGAATCCAATCGAATCGAAAAGAATCGAACTGAATGGAATCAAATCGAAAAGAATCTAATCGAATCGAAAAGAATCGAATCAAATTTAATGGAATCGAAAAGAATCGAATTGAATCGAAAAGAATCGAAATGAAACAAATCAGATCAAATGGAAAAGCATCAAATCGAATTGAAAAGAATCGAATCGAATCGAAATGAATCGAATCAAAAAGACTCGAATCGAAAAGAATCGAATTGAAAAGAATCCAATCGAATCGAAAAGACTCGAATCGAATTAAAAATATCAAATCGATTCGAATCGCAAAGATTCGAATTGAAAAGACTTGAATTGAAACGAATCGATTTGAAACGAAAAGAATCGAATCGAATCGAATCGAATCGAATTGAAAGAATCGAATTGAATAGAAAAAAATCGAATAGAAAAGCATCGAACCGAAAAGAAAAGAATCAAATTGAATCAGTCGATTAAATTCTAGTCGAATCGAATCAAAAAGAATGAAATCGAGTCGAATCGAATCGAAAAGAATCGAATCGAATCGAATCGAAAAGAAGCGAATTGTATCTAATCAAAAAGAATCGAGTCGTATCGACTCGAATCGAAAAGAATCCGATTGCATCATCGAATGGAAACTAATCGAATTGAATAGAATCGAAAAGAATCGAATCGAATCAAATCGAAAACAATCAAATTGAATTGATCGAAAAGAATCGAATTGAATCAAATCGAATCGAAATGAAAGAATCCAATCGATTCAAATAGAAAAGAATCGAATCGAAAAGAATCAAATCGACACGAAAAGAATCGAATCGAATCAAAAAGTATCGAATTGATTCGAAAACATTCGAATCGAAAAGAATCGAATTGAAATGAATCCGATCGAAATGAAAAGAATCTACTCGATTCGAATCCAAAAGAATCGAATCCAAAAGAATCGAATCGAATCCAAAAGAATCGAATTGAATTGAATCAAAAGAAATGAATGGAATCAAAAAGGAACTAATCGAACCAAATCGAAAAAAATCGAATAGAATCAAATCGAATCAAAAAGAATCGAATAGATTCGAATAAAAAAGAATCGAATTGAGGGATCCCTGGGTGGCGCAGCGGTTTAGCGCCTGCCTTTGGCCCAGGGCGCGATCCTGGAGACCCGGGATCGAATCCCACATCGGGCTCCCGGTGCATGGAGCCTGCTTCTCCATCTGCCAGTGTCTCTGCCTCTCTCACTCTCTCTGTGACTATCATAAAAAAAAGAATCGAATTGAATCGAGTTGAAAAAAATCATAAAGAATCAAATCGAAAAGAATCGAATTCCATGTAACGAAAAGATTCGAATTGAAAAGCATCGAATCGAAACAAAAGAATCGAATCGAATCGACATGAATCAAAAAGAATCGAATCAAAACGAATCCAAAAGAAACAAATCAAGTAGAATCTAAAAGAATCGAATCGAATCAAATCGAAAAAATTCGAATAGAATTGAATCGAAAAGAATCAAAACGAATCGAACCGAAGAGAATCGATTCGAATCAAAATAAAAAGTATCGTATCAAATCGAATCGAAAAGAATCATATCAAATAGAATCGAAAGAATGGAATCAAATCTAAAACAATCGAATCGAATCGAAAAGAATCGGATTGAATGGAATCGAATCGAAAAGAATACAATAGAATAGAATCGAAAGAAATCGAATAGAATCAAATCAAATCAAAAAGAATCGAATCGAATTGATCCTAACCAAAATAAGCGAAATGAATCGACTCGAACCGAAAAAAATCAAATCGAAAAGAATCTAATCTCAACGAAAATAATCGAAATGAATAGAATCGACTTGAATCAAATCGAAAAGAATCGAATGGAATCCAATCGAAAAGAATCAAAGTGATTCGAATCGAAACAAATTGAATCCAATCGAAAAGAATCTAATTGAATCGAATCGAAAAGAATCGAATTCAATCAAAACGAATCGATTCGAATGGAATAGAAAAGAATAGAATCGAATCGAAAAGAATCAAATCGAATCGAAAAGAATCGAATCGAAAAGAATTGAATCGAATCGGAAAGAAACGAATCGAACCGAATCAAAAAGAAAACAATCGAATCGAATCAAATACAAAAGAATCGCTTTGAATAGCATAGAATTGAAAAGAATCGAATCAATCGAATTGAAAACAATCGAATCGAAAAGAATCGAATCAAAAAAGTCGAATCGAAACGAAAACAATCGAATCGAAACGAATCTAAAAGAATCGTATTGAATTGAATCGAGTCGAAAAGACTCGAATCAAAAAGACTCGAATCGAATTGAATCAAATCGAAAAGAATCTAATAGAAACCACTCGAACAGAATCAAATCGAAATGATTCAAAATGAATCGAATATAATAGAATCGAAAAAAATCGAAACGAATCGAAACGAATCGAAACGAATTGAATCGAAGAGAATCGATTAGAATCGAAATGAAAAGAATCGTATTGAATCGAAAAGAATCAAATCAAATCGAATCGAAAGAATTGAATCAAATCGAAAAGAATCCAATCGAATCGAAAAGAATCGAACTGAATGGAATCAAATCGAAAAGAATCGAATCGAATCGAAAAGAATCGAATCAAATTTAATGGAATCGAAAAGAATCGAATTGAATCGAAAAGAATCGAAATGAAACAAATCAGATCAAATGGAAAAGCATCAAATCGAATTGAAAAGAATCGAATCGAATCGAAATGAATCGAATCAAAAAGACTCGAATCGAAAAGAATCGAATTGAAAAGAATCCAATCGAATCGAAAAGACTCGAATCGAATTAAAAATATCAAATCGATTCGAATCGCAAAGATTCGAATTGAAAAGACTTGAATTGAAACGAATCGATTTGAAACGAAAAGAATCGAATCGAATCGAATCGAATCGAATTGAAAGAATCGAATTGAATAGAAAAAAATCGAATAGAAAAGCATTGAACCGAAAAGAAAAGAATCAAATTGAATCAGTCGATTAAATTCTAGTCGAATCGAATCAAAAAGAATGAAATCGAGTCGAATCGAATCGAAAAGAATCGAATCGAATCGAATCGAAAAGAAGCGAATTGTATCTAATCAAAAAGAATCGAGTCGTATCGACTCGAATCGAAAAGAATCCGATTGCATCATCGAATGGAAACTAATCGAATTGAATAGAATCGAAAAGAATCGAATCGAATCAAATCGAAAACAATCAAATTGAATTGATCGAAAAGAATCGAATTGAATCAAATCGAATCGAAATGAAAGAATCCAATCGATTCAAATAGAAAAGAATCGAATCGAAAAGAATCAAATCGACACGAAAAGAATCGAATCGAATCAAAAAGTATCGAATTGATTCGAAAACATTCGAATCGAAAAGAATCGAATTGAAATGAATCCGATCGAAATGAAAAGAATCTACTCGATTCGAATCCAAAAGAATCGAATCCAAAAGAATCGAATCGAATCCAAAAGAATCGAATTGAATTGAATCAAAAGAAATGAATGGAATCAAAAAGGAACTAATCGAACCAAATCGAAAAAAATCGAATAGAATCAAATCGAATCAAAAAGAATCGAATAGATTCGAATAAAAAAGAATCGAATTGAGGGATCCCTGGGTGGCGCAGCGGTTTAGCGCCTGCCTTTGGCCCAGGGCGCGATCCTGGAGACCCGGGATCGAATCCCACATCGGGCTCCCGGTGCATGGAGCCTGCTTCTCCATCTGCCAGTGTCTCTGCCTCTCTCACTCTCTCTGTGACTATCATAAAAAAAAGAATCGAATTGAATCGAGTTGAAAAAAATCATAAAGAATCAAATCGAAAAGAATCGAATTCCATGTAACGAAAAGATTCGAATTGAAAAGCATCGAATCGAAACAAAAGAATCGAATCGAATCGACATGAATCAAAAAGAATCGAATCAAAACGAATCCAAAAGAAACAAATCAAGTAGAATCTAAAAGAATCGAATCGAATCAAATCGAAAAAATTCGAATAGAATTGAATCGAAAAGAATCAAAACGAATCGAACCGAAGAGAATCGATTCGAATCAAAATAAAAAGTATCGTATCAAATCGAATCGAAAAGAATCATATCAAATAGAATCGAAAGAATGGAATCAAATCTAAAACAATCAAATCGAATCGAAAAGAATCGGATTGAATGGAATCGAATCGAAAAGAATACAATAGAATAGAATCGAAAGAAATCGAATAGAATCAAATCAAATCAAAAAGAATCGAATCGAATTGATCCTAAACAAAATAAGCGAAATGAATCGACTCGAACCGAAAAAAATCAAATCGAAAAGAATCTAATCTCAACGAAAATAATCGAAATGAATAGAATCGAATTGAATCAAATCGAAAAGAATCGAATGGAATCCAATCGAAAAGAATCAAAGTGATTCGAATCGAAACAAATTGAATCCAATCGAAAAGAATCTAATTGAATCGAATCGAAAAGAATCGAATTCAATCAAAACGAATCGATTCGAATGGAATAGAAAAGAATAGAATCGAATCGAAAAGAATCAAATCGAATCGAAAAGAATCGAATCGAAAAGAATTGAATCGGAGGAGCAAGATGGCGTAAGAGTAGGGTCTCCAAATCACCTGTCTCCACCAAACTACCTAGAAAACCTTCAAATTATCCTGAAAATCGATGAATTCGGCCTGAGATTTAAAGAGAGACCAGCTGGAATGCTACAGTGAGAAGAGTTCGCGCTTCTATCAAGGTAGGAAGACGGGGAAAAAGAAATAAAGGAACAAAAGGCCTCCAAGGGGGAGGGGCCCCGCGAGGAGCCGGGCTGAGGCCGGGGCGAGTGTCCCCAGGACAGGAGAGCCCCGTCCCGGAGACGCAGGAGCTGCACCGACCTTCCCGGGAGGAAAGGGGCTCGCGGGGAGTTGGAGCAGGACCCAGGAGGGCGGGGATGCCCTCGGGCTCCCGGGGACAGTAACAGCATCTGCGCGCCCAGGAGAGTGCGCCGAGCTCCCTAAGGGCTGCAGCGCGCACGGTGGGACCCGGAGCAGCTCGGGGGGCTCGGGCGGCGGCTCCGCGGAGGGGGCTGCGCGGCCCCGGGAGCAGCTCGGAGGGGCTCGGGCAGAGGAAGAGGCTCCGTGCGGAGGGGGCTGCGCGGTTCCAGGAGCAGCTCGGAGGGGCTCGGGCAGCGGCTCCGCGGAGAGGGCTGCGCGGCCCGGGAGCGCGAATCCAACAGCGCAGGCTCCGGAGCACAGGGCGCCGGGACACAGCCCAGGATCCCGCCTCCCCCGGGACAGGCAGAGGCCGGGAGGGCCCAGGACAGCGAGGACGCTCCTGCCCCAGCTGAGCAGATCAGCGGCCCCGCCCCGGAGCCTCCAGGCCCTGCAGACGGAGTTCCTGCCGGAGCTGAATCCAGGTTTCCAGAGCTGCCCCGCCACTGGGGCTGTTCCTCCTGCGGCCTCACGGGGTAAACAACCCCCACCGAGCCCTGCACCAGGCAGGGGCACAGCAGCTCCCCCAACTGCTAACACCTGAAAATCAGCACAACAGGCCTCTCCCCCAGAACACCAGCTAGACGGACAACTTCCAGGAGAAGCCAAGGGACTTAAAGAACACAGAATCAGAAGATACTCCCCGGTGGTTCTTTTTTTGTTTGTTTTTTTTGTTTTTGTTTTTGTTTTTATTTTGTTTTGCTTTTTGATTTGTTTCCTTCCCCCACCCCCTTTTTTTCTCCTTTCTTTTTCTTTCTCTTTTTCTTCTTTTTTTTTCTTCTTTTTCTTCCCTTTTTTTTTCTCTTTCTCTTTTCTTTCCTTCTTTCTCTCCTCTCTTTCTCTCTTTTTCCCAATACAACTTGCTTTTGGCCACTCTGCACTGAGCAAAATGACTAGAAGGAAAACCTCACCTCAAAAGAAAGAATCAGAAACAGTCCACTCTCCCACAGAGTTACAAAATCTGGATTACAATTCAATGTCAGAAAGCCAATTCAGAAGCACTATTATACAGCTACTGGTGGCTCTAGAAAAAAGTATAAAGGACTCAAGAGACTTCATGACTGCAGAATTTAGAGCTAGTCAGGCAGAAATTAAAAATCAATTGAATGAGATGCAATCCAAACTAGAAGTCCTAACGACGAGGGTTAACGAGGTGGAAGAACGAGTGAGTGACCTAGAAGACAAGTTGATAGCAAAGAGGGAAACTGAGGAAAAAAGAGACAAACAATTAAAAGACCATGAAGATAGATTAAGGGAAATAAACGACAGCCTGAGGAAGAAAAACCTACGTTTAATTGGGGTTCCCGAGGGCGCCGAAAGGGACAGAGGGCCAGAATATGTATTTGAACAAATTCTAGCTGAAAACTTTCCTAATCTGGGAAGGGAAACAGGCATTCAGATCCAGGAAATAGAGAGATCCCCCCCTAAAATCAATAAAAACCGTTCAACACCTCGACATTTAATTGTGAAGCTTGCAAATTCCAAAGATAAGGAGAAGATCCTTAAAGCAGCAAGAGACAAGAAATCCCTGACTTTTATGGGGAGGAGTATTAGGGTAACAGCAGACCTCTCCACAGAGACCTGGCAGGCCAGAAAGGGCTGGCAGGATATATTCAGGGTCCTAAATGAGAAGAACATGCAACCAAGAATACTTTATCCAGCAAGGCTCTCATTCAAAATGGAAGGAGAGATAAAGAGCTTCCAAGACAGGCAGCAACTAAAAGAATATGTGACCTCCAAACCAGCTCTGCAAGAAATTTTAAGGGGGCCTCTTAAAATTCCCCTTTAAGAAGAAGTTCAGTGGAACAGTCCACAAAAACAAAGACTGAATAGATATCATGATGACACTAAACTCATATCTCTCAATAGTAACTCTGAATGTGAACGGGCTTAATGACCCCATCAAAAGGCGCAGGGTTTCAGACTGGATAAAAAAGCAGGACCCATCTATTTGCTGTCTACAAGAGACTCATTTTAGACAGAAGGACACCTACAGCCTGAAAATAAAAGGTTGGAGAACCATTTACCATTCGAATGGTCCTCAAAAGAAAGCAGGGGTAGCCATCCTTATATCAGATAAACTAAAATTTACCCCAAAGACTGTAGTGAGAGATGAAGAGGGACACTATATCATACTTAAAGGATCTATTCAACAAGAGGACTTAACAATCCTCAATATATATGCTCCGAATGTGGGAGCTGCCAAATATATACATCAATTATTAACCAAAGTGAAGAAATACTTAGATAATAATACACTTATACTTGGTGACTTCAATCTAGCTCTTTCTATACTCGATAGGTCTTCTAAGCAAAACATATCCAAAGAAACGAGAGCTTTAAATGATACACTGGACCAGATGGATTTCACAGATATCTACAGAACTTTACATCCAAACTCAACTGAATACACATTCTTCTCAAGTGCACATGGAACTTTCTCCAGAATAGACCACATATTGGGTCACAAATCGGGTCTGAACCAATACCAAAAGATTGGGATTGTCCCCTGCATATTCTCGGACCATAATGCCTTGAAATTAGAACTAAATCACAACAAGAAGTTTGGAAGGACCTCAAACACATGGAGGTTAAGGACCATCCTGCTAAAAGATAAAAGGGTCAACCAGGAAATTAAGGAAGAATTAAAAAGATTCATGGAAACTAATGAGAATGAACATACAACCGTTCAAAATCTTTGGGATGCAGCAAAAGCAGTCCTAAGGGGGAAATACATCGCAATACAAGCATCCATTCAAAAACTGGAAAGAACTCAAATACAAAAGCTAACCTTACACATAAAGGAGCTAGAGAAAAAACAGCAAATAGATCCTACACCCAAGAGAAGAAGGGAGTTAATAAAGATTCGAGCAGAACTGAACGAAATCGAGACCAGAAGAACTGTGGAACAGATCAACAGAACCAGGAGTTGGTTCTTTGAAAGAATTAATAAGATAGATAAACCATTAGCCAGCCTTATTAAAAAGAAGAGAGAGAAGACTGAAATTAATAAAATCATGAATGAGAAAGGAGAGATCACTACCAACACCAAGGAAATACAAACGATTTTAAAAACATATTATGAACAGCTATACGCCAATAAATTAGGCAATCTAGAAGAAATGGACGCATTCCTGGAAAGCCACAAACTACCAAAACTGGAACAGGAAGAAATAGAAAACCTGAACAGGCCAATAACCAGGGAGGAAATTGAAGCAGTCATCAAAAACCTCCCAAGACACAAGAGTCCAGGGCCAGATGGCTTCCCAGGAGAATTTTATCAAACGTTTAAAGAAGAAATCATACCTATTCTTCTAAAGCTGTTTGGAAAGATAGAAAGAGATGGAGTACTTCCAAATTCGTTCTATGAAGCCAGCATCACCTTAATTCCAAAGCCAGACAAAGACCCCGCCAAAAAGGAGAATTACAGACCAATATCCCTGATGAATATGGATGCAAAAATTCTCAACAAGATACTGGCCAATAGGATCCAAAAGTACATTAAGAAAATTATTCACCATGACCAAGTAGGATTTATCCCTGGGACACAAGGCTGGTTCAACACCCGTAAAACAATCAATGTGATTCATCATATCAGCAAGAGAAAAACCAAGAACCATATGATCCTCTCATTGGATGCAGAGAAAGCATTTGACAAAATACAGCATCCATTCCTGATTAAAACTCTTCAGAGTGTAGGGATAGAGGGAACATTCCTCGACATCTTAAAAGCCATCTATGAAAAGCCCACAGCAAATATCATTCTCAATGGGGAAGCACTGGGAGCCTTTCCCCTAAGATCAGGAACAAGACAGGGATGTCCACTCTCACCACTGCTATTCAACATAGTACTGGAAGTCCTAGCCTCAGCAATCAGACAACAAAAAGACATTAAAGGCATTCAAATTGGCAAAGAAGAAGTCAAACTCTCTCTCTTCGCCGATGACATGATACTCTACATAGAAAACCCAAAAGTCTCCACCCCAAGATTGCTAGAACTCATACAGCAATTCGGTAGCGTGGCAGGATACAAAATCAATGCCCAGAAGTCAGTGGCATTTCTATACACTAACAATGAGACTGAAGAAAGAGAAATTAAGGAGTCCATCCCATTTACAATTGCACCCAAAAGCCTAAGATACCTAGGAATAAACCTCACCAAAGATGTAAAGGATCTATACCCTCAAAACTATAGAACACTTCTGAAAGAAATTGAGGAAGACACAAAGAGATGGAAAAATATTCCATGCTCATGGATTGGCAGAATTAATATTGTGAAAATGTCAATGTTACCCAGGGCAATATACACGTTTAATGCAATCCCTATCAAAATACCATGGACTTTCTTCAGAGAGTTAGAACAAATTATTTTAAGATTTGTGTGGAATCAGAAAAGACCCCGAATAGCCAGGGGAATTTTAAAAAAGAAAACCATATCTGGGGGCATCACAATGCCAGATTTCAGGTTGTACTACAAAGCTGTGGTCATCAAGACAGTGTGGTACTGGCACAAAAACAGACACATAGATCAGTGGAACAGAATAGAGAATCCAGATGTGGACCCTGAACTTTATGGGCAACTAATATTCGATAAAGGAGGAAAGACTATCCATTGGAAGAAAGACAGTCTCTTCAATAAATGGTGCTGGGAAAATTGGACATCCACATGCAGAAGAATGAAACTAGACCACTCTCTTTCACCATACACAAAGATAAACTCAAAATGGATGAAAGATCTAAATGTGAGACAAGATTCCATCAAAATCCTAGAGAAGAACACAGGCAACACCCTTTTTGAACTCGGCCATAGTAACTTCTTGCAAGATACATCCACGAAGGCAAAAGAAACAAAAGCAAAAATGAACTATTGGGACTTCATCAAGATAAGAAGCTTTTGCACAGCAAAGGATACAGTCAACAAAACTCAAAGACAACCTACAGAATGGGAGAAGATATTTGCAAATGACATATCAGATAAAGGGCTAGTTTCCAAGATCTATAAAGAACTTATTAAACTCAACACCAAAGAAACAAACAATCCAATCATGAAATGGGCACAAGACATGAACAGAAATCTCACAGAGGAAGACATAGACATGGCCAACATGCATATGAGAAAATGCTCTGCATCACTTGCCATCAGGGAAATACAAATCAAAACTACAATGAGATACCACCTCACACCAGTGAGAATGGGGAAAATTAACAAGGCAGGAAACAACAAATGTTGGAGAGGATGCGGAGAAAAGGGAACCCTCCTACACTGTTGGTGGGAATGTGAACTGGTGCAGCCACTCTGGAAAACTGTGTGGAGGTTCCTCAAACAGTTAAAAATATACCTGCCCTACGACCCAGCAATTGCACTGTTGGGGATTTACCCCAAAGATACAAATGCAATGAAACGCCGGGACACCTGCACCCCGATGTTTCTAGCAGCAATGGCCACTATAGCCAAACTGTGGAAGGAGCCTCGGTGTCCAACGAAAGATGAATGGATAAAGAAGATGTGGTTTATGTATACAATGGAATATTACTCAGCCATTAGAAATGACAAATACCCACCATTTGCTTCAACGTGGATGGAACTGGAGGGTATTATGCTGAGTGAAGTAAGTCAGTCGGAGAAGGACAAACATTATATGTTCTCATTCATTTGGGGAATATAAATAATAGTGAAAGGGAAAATAAGGGAAGGGAGAAGAAATGTGTGGGAAATATCAGAAAGGGAGACAGAACGTAAAGACTGCTAACTCTGGGAAACGAACTAGGGGTGGTAGAAGGGGAGGAGGGCGGGGGGTGGGAGTGAATGGGTGACGGGCACTGGGTGTTATTCTGTATGTTAGTAAATTGAACACCAATAAAAAAAAAATAATAAAAAATAAAAAATAAAAAAAAAAAGGAAAAAAAAAAAAAAAAAAAAAAAAAAAAAAAAAAAAGAAAAGAATTGAATCGAATCGAAAAGAAACGAATCGAACCGAATCAAAAAGAAAACAATCGAATCGAATCAAATACAATAGAATCGCTTTGAATACCATAGAATTGAAAAGAATCGAATCAATCGAATTGAAAACAATCGAATCGAAAAGAATCGAATCAAAAAAAGTCGAATCGAAACGAAAACAATCGAATCGAATCGAATCTAAAAGAATCGTATTGAATTGAATCGAGTCGAAAGGACTCGAATCAAAAAGACTCGAATCGAATTGAATCAAATCGAAAAGAATCTAATAGAAACCACTCGAACAGAATCAAATCGAAATGATTCAAAATGAATCGAATAGAATAGAATCGAAAAAAATCGAAACGAATCGAAACGAATTGAATCGAAGAGAATCGATTAGAATCGAAATGAAAAGAATCGTATTGAATCGAAAAGAATCAAATCAAATCGAATCGAAAGAATTGAATCAAATCGAAAAGAATCCAATCGAATCGAAAACAATCGAACTGAATGGAATCAAATCGAAAAGAATCGAATCGAATCGAAAAGAATCGAATCAAATTTAATGGAATCGAAAAGAACCGAATTGAATCGAAAAGAATCGAAATGAAACAAATCAGATCAAATGGAAAAGCATCAAATCGAATTGAAAAGAATCGAATCGAATCGAAATGAATCGAATCAAAAAGACTCGAATCGAAAAGAATCGAATTGAAAAGAATCCAATCGAATCGAAAAGACTCGAATCGAATTAAAAATATCAAATCGATTCGAATCGCAAAGATTCGAATTGAAAAGACTCGAATTGAAACGAATCGATTTGAAACGAAAAGAATCGAATCGAATCGAATCGAATCGAATTGAAAGAATCGAATTGAATAGAAAAAAATCGAATAGAAAAGCATCGAACCGAAAAGAAAAGAATCAAATTGAATCAGTCGATTAAATTCTAGTCGAATCGAATCAAAAAGAATGAAATCGAGTCGAATCGAATCGAAAAGAATCGAATCGAATCGAATCGAAAAGAATCCGATTGCATCATCGAATGGAAACTAATCGAATTGAATAGAATCGAAAAGAATCGAATCGAATCAAATCGAAAACAATCAAATTGAATTGATCGACAAGAATCGAATTGAATCAAATCGAATCGAAATGAAAAGAATCGAATCGATTCAAATAGAAAAGAATCGAATCGAAAAGAATCAAATCGACACGAAAAGAATCGAATCGAATCAAAAAGTATCGAAATGATTCGAAAACATTCGAATCGAAAAGAATCGAATTGAAATGAATCCGATCGAAATGAAAAGAATCTACTCGATTCGAATCCAAAAGAATCGAATCCAAAAGAATCGAATCGAATCCAAAAGAATCGAATTGAATTGAATCAAAAGAAATGAATTGAATTGAATCAAAAAGGAACTAATCGAATCAAATCGAAAAAACTCGAATAGAATCAAATCGAATCAAAAAGAATCGAATAGATTCGAATAAAAAAGAATCGAATTGAGGGATCCCTGGGTGGCGCAGCAGTTTAGCGCCTGCCTTTGGCCCAGGGCGCGATCCTGGAGACCCGGGATCGAATCCCACATCGGGCTCCCGGTGCATGGAGCCTGCTTCTCCCTCTGCCAGTGTCTCTGCCTCTCTCACTCTCTCTGTGACTATCATAAAAAATAGAATCGAATTGAATCGAGTTGAAAAAAATCATAAAGAATCAAATCGAAAAGAATCGAATTCCATGTAACGAAAAGATTCGAATTGAAAAGATTCGAATCGAAACAAAAGAATCGAATCGAATCGACATGAATCAAAAAGAATCGAATCAAAACGAATCGAAAAGAAACAAATCAAGTAGAATCTAAAAGAATCGAATCGAATCAAATCGAAAAAATTCGAATAGAATTGAATCGAAAAGAATCAAAACGAATCGAACCGAAGAGAATCGATTCGAATCAAAATAAAAAGTATCGTATCAAATCGAATCGAAAAGAATCATATCAAATAGAATCGAAAGAATGGAATCAAATCTAAAACAATCGAATCGAATCGAAAAGAATCGGATTGAATGGAATCGAATCGAAAAGAATACAATAGAATAGAATCGAAAGAAATCGAGTAGAATCAAATCAAATCAAAAAGAATCGAATCGAATTGATCCTAAACAAAATAAGCGAAATGAATCGACTCGAACCGAAAAAAATCAAATCGAAAAGAATCTAATCTCAACGAAAATAATCGAAATGAATAGAATCGAATTGAATCAAATCGAAAAGAATCGAATGGAATCCAATCGAAAAGAATCAAAGTGATTCGAATCGAAACAAATTGAATCCAATCGAAAAGAATCTAATTGAATCGAATCGAAAAGAATCGAATTCAATCAAAACGAATCGATTCGAATGGAATAGAAAAGAATAGAATCGAATCGAAAAGAATCAAATCGAATCGAAAAGAATCGAATCGAAAAGAATTGAATCGAATCGAAAAGAAACGAATCGAACCGAATCAAAAAGAAAACAATCGAATCGAATCAAATACAAAAGAATCGCTTTGAATAGCATAGAATTGAAAAGAATCGAATCAATCGAATTGAAAACAATCGAATTGAAAAGAATCGAATCAAAAAAGTCGAATCGAAACGAAAACAATCGAATCGAAACGAATCTAAAAGAATCGTATTGAATTGAATCGAGTCGAAAAGACTCGAATCAAAAAGACTCGAATCGAATTGAATCAAATCGAAAAGAATCTAATAGAAACCACTCGAACAGAATCAAATCGAAATGATTCAAAATGAATCGAATAGAATAGAATCGAAAAAAATCGAAACGAATCGAAACGAATTGAATCGAAGAGAATCGATTAGAATCGAAATGAAAAGAATCGTATTGAATCGAAAAGAATCAAATCAAATCGAATCGAAAGAATTGAATCAAATCGAAAAGAATCCAATCGAATCGAAAAGAATCGAACTGAATGGAATCAAATCGAAAAGAATCGAATCGAATCGAAAAGAATCGAATCAAATTTAATGGAATCGAAAAGAATCGAATTGAATCGAAAAGAATCGAAATGAAACAAATCAGATCAAATGGAAAAGCATCAAATCGAATTGAAAAGAATCGAATCGAATCGAAATGAATCGAATCAAAAAGACTCGAATCGAAAAGAATCGAATTGAAAAGAATCCAATCGAATCGAAAAGACTCGAATCGAATTAAAAATATCAAATCGATTCGAATCGCAAAGATTCGAATTGAAAAGACTCGAATTGAAACGAATCGATTTGAAACGAAAAGAATCGAATCGAATCGAATCGAATCGAATTGAAAGAATCGAATTGAATAGAAAAAAATCGAATAGAAAAGCATCGAACCGAAAAGAAAAGAATCAAATTGAATCAGTCGATTAAATTCTAGTCGAATCGAATCAAAAAGAATGAAATCGAGTCGAATCGAATCGAAAAGAATCGAATCGAATCGAATCGAAAAGAATCCGATTGCATCATCGAATGGAAACTAATCGAATTGAATAGAATCGAAAAGAATCGAATCGAATCAAATCGAAAACAATCAAATTGAATTGATCGAAAAGAATCGAATTGAATCAAATCGAATCGAAATGAAAAGAATCGAATCGATTCAAATAGAAAAGAATTGAATCGAAAAGAATCAAATCAACACGAAAAGAATCGAATCGAATCAAAAAGTATCGAATTGATTCGAAAACATTCGAATCGAAAAGAATCGAATTGAAATGAATCCGATCGAAATGAAAAGAATCTACTCGATTCGAATCCAAAAGAATCGAATCCAAAAGAATCGAATCGAATCCAAAAGAATCGAATTGAATTGAATCAAAAGAAATGAATTGAATCAAAAAGAACTAATCGAATCAAATCGAAAAAAATCGAATAGAATCAAATCGAATCAAAAAGAATCGAATAGATTCGAATAAAAAAGAATCGAATTGAGGGATCCCTGGGTGGCGCAGCGGTTTAGCGCCTGCCTTTGGCCCAGGGCGCGATCCTGGAGACCCGGGATCGAATCCCACATCGGGCTCCCGGTGCATGGAGCCTGCTTCTCCCTCTGTCTGTGTCTCTGCCTCTCTCACTGTCTCTGTGACTATCATAAATAAAAGAATCGAATTGAATCGAGTTGAAAAAAATCATAAAGAATCAAATCGAAAAGAATCGAATTCCATGTAACGAAAATATTCGAATTGAAAAGATTCGAATCGAAACAAAAGAATCGAATCGAATCGACATGAATCAAAAAGAATCGAATCAAAACGAATCGAAAAGAAACAAATCAAGTAGAATCTAAAAGAATCGAATCGAATCCAATCGAAAAAATTCGAATAGAATTGAATCGAAAAGAATCAAAACGAATCGAACCGAAGAGAATCGATTCGAATCAAAATAAAAAGTATCGTATCAAATCGAATCGAAAAGAATCATATCAAATAGAATCGAAAGAATGGAATCAAATCTAAAACAATCGAATCGAATCGAAAAGAATCGGATTGAATGGAATCGAATCGAAAAGAATACAATAGAATAGAATCGAAAGAAATCGAATAGAATCAAATCAAATCAAAAAGAATCGAATCGAATTGATCCTAACCAAAATAAGCGAAATGAATCGACTCGAACCGAAAAAAATCAAATCGAAAAGAATCTAATCTCAACGAAAATAATCGAAATGAATAGAATCGAATTGAATCAAATCGAAAAGAATCGAATGGAATCCAATCGAAAAGAATCAAAGTGATTCGAATCGAAACAAATTGAATCCAATCGAAAAGAATCTAATTGAATCGAATCGAAAAGAATCGAATTCAATCAAAACGAATCGATTCGAATGGAATAGAAAAGAATAGAATCGAATCGAAAAGAATCAAATCGAATCGAAAAGAATCGAATCGAAAAGAATTGAATCGAATCGAAAAGAAACGAATCGAACCGAATCAAAAAGAAAACAATCGAATCGAATCAAATACAAAAGAATCGCTTTGAATAGCATAGAATTGAAAAGAATCGAATCAATCGAATTGAAAACAATCGAATTGAAAAGAATCGAATCAAAAAAGTCGAATCGAAACGAAAACAATCGAATCGGAACGAATCTAAAAGAATCGTATTGAATTGAATCGAGTCGAAAGACTCGAATCAAAAAGACTCGAATCGAATTGAATCAAATCGAAAACAATCTAATAGAAACCACTCGAACAGAATCAAATCGAAATGATTCAAAATGAATCGAATAGAATAGAATCGAAAAAAATCGAAACGAATCGAAACGAATCGAAACGAATTGAATCGAAGAGAATCGATTAGAATCGAAATGAAAAGAATCGTATTGAATCGAATCGAAAAGAATCAAATCAAATCGAAAGAAATGAATCAAATCAAAAAGAATCCAATCGAATCGAAAAGAATCGAACTGAATGGAATCAAATCGAAAAGAATCTAATCGAATCGAAAAGAATCGAATCAATTGTAAATGGGATTGACTCCTTAATTTCTCTTTCTTCAGTCTCATTGTTAGTGTATAGAAATGCCACTGACTTCTGGGCATTGATTTTGTATCCTGCCACGCTACCGAATTGCTGTATGAGTTCTAGCAATCTTGGGGTGGAGACTTTTGGGTTTTCTATGTAGAGTATCATGTCATCGGCGAAGAGGGAGAGTTTGACTTCTTCTTTGCCAATTTGAATGCCTTTAATGTCTTTTTGTTGTCTGATTGCTGAGGCTAGGACTTCCAGTACTATGTTGAATAGCAGTGGTGAGAGTGGACATCCCTGTCTTGTTCCTGATCTTAGGGGAAAGGCTCCCCGTGCTTCCCCATTGAGAATGATATTTGCTGTGGGCTTTTCATAGATGGCTTTTAAGATGTCGAGGAATGTTCCCTCTATCCCTACACTCTGAAGAGTTTTGATCAGGAATGGATGCTGTATTTTGTCAAATGCTTTCTCTGCATCCAATGAGAGGATCATATGGTTCTTGGTTTTTCTCTTGCTGATATGATGAATCACATTGATTGTTTTACGGGTGTTGAACCAGCCTTGTGTCCCAGGGATAAATCCTACTTGGTCATGGTGAATAATTTTCTTAATGTACTGTTGGATCCTATTGGCCAGTATCTTGTTGAGAATTTTTGCATCCATGTTCATCAGGGATATTGGTCTGTAATTCTCCTTTTTGGCGGGGTCTTTGTCTGGCTTTGGAATTAAGGTGATGCTGGCTTCATAGAACGAATTTGGAAGTACTCCATCTCTTTCTATCTTTCCAAACAGCTTTAGGAGAATAGGTATGATTTCTTCTTTAAACGTTTGATAGAATTCTCCTGGGAAGCACCCAAAAGCATAAGATACCTAGGAATAAACCTCACCAAAGATGTAAAGGATCTATACCCTCAAAACTATAGAACACTTCTGAAAGAAATTGAGGAAGACACAAAGAGATGGAAAAATATTCCATGCTCATGGATTGGCAGAATTAATATTGTGAAAATGTCAATGTTACCCAGGGCAATATACACGTTTAATGCAATCCCTATCAAAATACCATGGACTTTCTTCAGAGAGTTAGAACAAATTATTTTAAGATTTGTGTGGAATCAGAAAAGACCCCGAATAGCCAGGGGAATTTTAAAAAAGAAAACCATATCTGGGGGCATCACAATGCCAGATTTCAGGTTGTACTACAAAGCTGTGGTCATCAAGACAGTGTGGTACTGGCACAAAAACAGACACATAGATCAGTGGAACAGAGTAGAGAATCCAGAAGTGGACCCTGAACTTTATGGGCAACTAATATTCGATAAAGGAGGAAAGACTATCCATTGGAAGAAAGACAGTCTCTTCAATAAATGGTGCTGGGAAAATTGGACATCCACATGCAGAAGAATGAAACTAGACCACTCTCTTTCACCATACACAAAGATAAACTCAAAATGGATGAAAGATCTAAATGTGAGACAAGATTCCATCAAAATCCTAGAGAAGAACACAGGCAACACCCTTTTTGAACTCGGCCATAGTAACTTCTTGCAAGACACATCCACGAAGGCAAAAGAAACAAAAGCAAAAATGAACTATTGGGACTTCATCAAGATAAGAAGCTTTTGCACAGCAAAAGATACAGTCAACAAAACTCAAAGACAACCTACAGAATGGGAGAAGATATTTGCAAATGACATATCAGATAAAGGGCTAGTTTCCAAGATCTATAAAGAACTTATTAAACTCAACACCAAAGAAACAAACAATCCAATCATGAAATGGGCAAAAGACATGAACAGAAATCTCACAGAAGAAGACATAGACATGGCCAACATGCACATGAGAAAATGCTCTGCATCACTTGCCATCAGGGAAATACAAATCAAAACCACAATGAGATACCACCTCACACCAGTGAGAATGGGAAAAATTAACAAGGCAGGAAACCACAAATGTTGGAGAGGATGTGGAGAAAAGGGAACCCTCTTACACTGTTGGTGGGAATGTGAACTGGTGCAGCCACTGTGGAAAACTGTGTGGAGGTTCCTCAAACAGTTAAAAATATACCTGCCCTACGACCCAGCAATTGCACTGTTGGGGATTTACCCCAAAGATACAAATGCAATGAAACGCCGGGACACCTGCACCCCGATGTTTCTAGCAGCAATGGCCACGATAGCCAAACTGTGGAAGGAGCCTCGGTGTCCAAAGAAAGATGAATGGATAAAGAAGATGTGGTTTATGTATACAATGGAATATTACTCAGCTATTAGAAATGACAAATACCCACCATTTGCTTCAACGTGGATGGAACTGGAGGGTATTATGCTGAGTGAAGTAAGTCAGTCGGAGAAGGACAAACATTATATGTTCTCATTCATTTGGGGAATATAAATAATAGTGAAAGGGAAAATAAGGGAAGGGAGAAGAAATGTGTGGGAAATATCAGAAAGGGAGACAGAACATAAAGACTGCTAACTCTGGGAAACGAACTAGGGGTGGTAGAAGGGGAGGAGGGCGGGGGGTGGGAGTGAATGGGTGACGGGCACTGGGTGTTATTCTGTATGTTAGTAAATTGAACACCAATAAAAAAAAAAAGGATTAAAAAAAAAACAAAAAAAAAAAAAAAAAAGAAAAGAATCGAATCAAATTTAATGGAATCGAAAAGAATCGAATTGAATCGAAAAGAATCGAAATGAAACAAATCAGATCAAATGGAAAAGCATCAAATCGAATTGAAAAGAATCGAATCGAATCGAAATGAATCGAATCAAAAAGACTCGAATCGAAAAGAATCGAATTGAAAAGAATCCAATCGAATCGAAAAGACTCGAATCGAATTAAAAATATCAAATCGAATCGAATCGCAAAGATTCGAATTGAAAAGACTCGAATTGAAACGAATCGATTTGAAACGAAAAGAATCGAATCGAATCGAATCGAATTGAAAGAATCGAATTGAATAGAAAAAAATCGAATAGAAAAGCATCGAACCGAAAAGAAAAGAATCAAATTGAATCAGTCGATTAAATTCTAGTCGAATCGAATCAAAAAGAATGAAATCGAGTCGAATCGAATCGAAAAGAATCGAATCGAATCGAAAAGAATCGAATTGTATCTAATCAAAAAGAATCGAGTCGTATCGACTCGAATCAAAAAGAATCCAATTGCATCATCGAATGGAAACTAATCGAATTGAATAGAATAGAAAAGAATCGAATCGAATCAAATCGAAAACAATCAAATTGAATTGATCGAAAAGAATCGAATTGAATCAAATCGAATCGAAATGAAAAGAATCGAATCGATTCAAATAGAAAAAAATCGAATCGAAAAGAATCAAATCGACACGAAAAGAATCGAATCGAATCAAAAAGTATCGAATTGATTCGAAAACATTCGAATCGAAAAGAATTGAAATGAATCCGATCGAAATGAAAAGAATCTACTCGATTCGAATCCAAAAGAATCGAATCCAAAAGAATCGAATCGAATCCAAAAGAATCGAATTGAATTGAATCAAAAGAAATGAATGGAATCAAAAAGGAACTAATCGAATCAAATCGAAAAAAATCGAATAGAATCAAATCGAATCAAAAAGAATCGAATAGATTCGAATAAAAAAGAATCGAATTGAGGGATCCCTGGGTGGCGCAGCGGTTTAGCGCCTGCCTTTGGCCCAGGGCGCGATCCTGGAGACCCGGGATCGAATCCCACATCGGGCTCCCGGTGCATGGAGCCTGCTTCTCCCTCTGCCTGTGTCTCTGCCTCTCTCACTCTCTCTGTGACTATCATAAAAAAAAGAATCGAATTGAATGGAGTTGAAAAAAATCATAAAGAATCAAATCGAAAAGAATCGAATTCCATGTAACGAAAAGATTCGAATTGAAAAGCATCGAATCGAAACAAAAGAATCGAATCGAATCGACATGAATCAAAAAGAATCGAATCAAAACGAATCGAAAAGAAACAAATCAAGTAGAATCTAAAAGAATCGAATCGAATCCAATCGAAAAAATTCGAATAGAATTGAATCGAAAAGAATCAAAACGAATCGAACCGAAGAGAATCGATTCGAATCAAAATAAAAAGTATCGTATCAAATCGAATCGAAAAGAATCATATCAAATAGAATCGAAAGAATGGAATCAAATCTAAAACAATCGAATCGAATCGAAAAGAATCGGATTGAATGGAATCGAATCGAAAAGAATACAATAGAATAGAATCGAAAGAAATCGAATAGAATCAAATCAAATCAAAAAGAATCGAATCGAATTGATCCTAACCAAAATAAGCGAAATGAATCGACTCGAACCGAAAAAAATCAAATCGAAAAGAATCTAATCTCAACGAAAATAATCGAAATGAATAGAATCGAATTGAATCAAATCGAAAAGAATCGAATGGAATCCAATCGAAAAGAATCAAAGTGATTCGAATCGAAACAAATTGAATCCAATCGAAAAGAATCTAATTGAATCGAATCGAAAAGAATCGAATTCAATCAAAACGAATCGATTCGAATGGAATAGAAAAGAATAGAATCGAATCGAAAAGAATCAAATCGAATCGAAAAGAATCGAATCGAAAAGAATTGAATCGAATCGAAAAGAAACGAATCGAACCGAATCAAAAAGAAAACAATCGAATCGAATCAAATACAATAGAATCGCTTTGAATACCATAGAATTGAAAAGAATCGAATCAATCGAATTGAAAACAATCGAATCGAAAAGAATCGAATCAAAAAAAGTCGAATCGAAACGAAAACAATCGAATCGAAACGAATCTAAAAGAATCGTATTGAATTGAATCGAGTCGAAAGGACTCGAATCAAAAAGACTCGAATCGAATTGAATCAAATCGAAAAGAATCTAATAGAAACCACTCGAACAGAATCAAATCGAAATGATTCAAAATGAATCAAATAGAATAGAATCGAAAAAATTCGAATAGAATCGAAACGAATCGAAACGAATTGAATCGAACAGAATCGATTAGAATCGAAATGAAAAGAATCGTATTGAATCGAAAAGAATCAAATCAAATCGAATCGAAAGAATTGAATCAAATCGAAAAGAATCCAATCGAATCGAAAAGAATCGAACTGAATGGAATCAAATCGAAAAGAATCTAATCGAATCGAAAAGAATCGAATCAAATTTAATGGAATCGAAAAGAATCGAATTGAATCGAAAAGAATCGAAATGAAACAAATCAGATCAAATGGAAAAGCATCAAATCGAATTGAAAAGAATCGAATCGAAATGAATCGAATCAAAAAGACTCGAATCGAAAAGAATCGAATTGAAAAGAATCCAATCGAATCGAAAAGACTCGAATCGAATTAAAAATATCAAATCGAATCGAATCGCAAAGATTCGAATTGAAAAGACTCGAATTGAAACGAATCGATTTGAAACGAAAAGAATCGAATCGAATCGAATCGAATTGAAAGAATCGAATTGAATAGAAAAAAATCGAATAGAAAAGCATCGAACCGAAAAGAAAAGAATCAAATTGAATCAGTCGATTAAATTCTAGTCGAATCGAATCAAAAAGAATGAAATCGAGTCGAATCGAATCGAAAAGAATCGAATCGAATCGAAAAGAATCGAATTGTATCTAATCAAAAAGAATCGAGTCGTATCGACTCGAATCGAAAAGAATCCAATTGCATCATCGAATGGAAACTAATCGAATTGAATAGAATCGAAAAGAATCGAATCGAATCAAATCGAAAACAATCAAATTGAATTGATCGACAAGAATCGAATTGAATCAAATCGAATCGAAATGAAAAGAATCGAATCGATTCAAATAGAAAAGAATCGAATCGAAAAGAATCAAATCGACACGAAAAGAATCGAATCGAATCAAAAAGTATCGAATTGATTCGAAAACATTCGAATCGAAAAGAATCGAATTGAAATGAATCCGATCGAAATGAAAAGAATCTACTCGATTCGAATCCAAAAGAATCGAATCCAAAAGAATCGAATCGAATCCAAAAGAATCGAATTGAATTGAATCAAAAGAAATGAATTGAATCAAAAAGGAACTAATCGAATCAAATCGAATAGAATCAAATCGAATCAAAAAGAATCGAATAGATTCGAATAAAAAAGAAACGAATTGAGGGATCCCTGGGTGGCGCAGCGGTTTAGCGCCTGCCTTTGGCCCAGGGCGCGATCCTGGAGACCCGGGATCGAATCCCACATCGGGCTCCCGGTGCATGGAGCCTGCTTCTCCCTCTGCCAGTGTCTCTGCCTCTCTCACTCTCTCTGTGACTATCATAAATAAAAGAATCGAATTGAATCGAGTTGAAAAAAATCATAAAGAATCAAATCGAAAAGAATCGAATTCCATGTAACGAAAAGATTCGAATTGAAAAGATTCGAATCGAAACAAAAGAATCGAATCGAATCGACATGAATCAAAAAGAATCGAATCAAAACGAATTGAAAAGAAACAAATCAAGTAGAATCTAAAAGAATCGAATCGAATCAAATCGAAAAAATTCGAATAGAATTGAATCGAAAAGAATCAAAACGAATCGAACCGAAGAGAATCGATTCGAATCAAAATAAAAAGTATCGTATCAAATCGAATCGAAAAGAATCATATGAAATAGAATCGAAAGAATGGAATCAAATCTAAAACAATCGAATCGAATCAAAAAGAATCGGATTGAATGGAATCGAATCGAAAAGAATACAATAGAATAGAATCGAAAGAAATCGAATAGAATGAAATCAAATCAAAAAGAATCGAATCGAATTGATCCTAAACAAAATAAGCGAAATGAATCGACTCGAACCGAAAAAAATCAAATCGAAAAGAATCTAATCTCAACGAAAATAATCGAAATGAATAGAATCGAATTGAATCAAATCGAAAAGAATCGAATGGAATCCAATCGAAAAGAATCAAAGTGATTCGAATCGAAACAAATTGAATCCAATCGAAAAGAATCTAATTGAATCGAATCGAAAAGAATCGAATTCAATCAAAACGAATCGATTCGAATGGAATAGAAAAGAATAGAATCGAATCGAAAAGAATCAAATCGAATCGAAAAGAATCGAATCGAAAAGAATTGAATCGAATCGAAAAGAAACGAATCGAACCGAATCAAAAAGAAAACAATCGAATCGAATCAAATACAATAGAATCGCTTTGAATACCATAGAATTGAAAAGAATCGAATCAATCGAATTGAAAACAATCGAATCGAAAAGAATCGAATCAAAAAAAGTCGAATCGAAACGAAAACAATCGAATCGAAAGGAATCTAAAAGAATCGTATTGAATTGAATCGAGTCGAAAGGACTCGAATCAAAAAGACTCGAATCGAATTGAATCAAATCGAAAAGAATGTAATAGAAACCACTCGAACAGAATCAAATCGAAATGATTCAAAATGAATCGAATAGAATAGAATCGAAAAAATTCGAATAGAATCGAAACGAATCGAAACGAATTGAATCGAAGAGAATCGATTAGAATCGAAATGAAAAGAATCGTATTGAATCGAAAAGAATCAAATCAAATCGAATCGAAAGAATTGAATCAAATCGAAAAGAATCCAATCGAATCGAAAAGAATCGAACTGAATGGAATCAAATCGAAAAGAATCTAATCGAATCGAAAAGAATCGAATCAAATTTAATGGAATCGAAAAGAATCGAATTGAATCGAAAAGAATCGAAATGAAACAAATCAGATCAAATGGAAAAGCATCAAATCGAATTGAAAAGAATCGAATCGAAATGAATCGAATCAAAAAGACTCGAATCGAAAAGAATCGAATTGAAAAGAATCCAATCGAATCGAAAAGACTCGAATCGAATTAAAAATATCAAATCGAATCGAATCGCAAAGATTCGAATTGAAAAGACTCGAATTGAAACGAATCGATTTGAAACGAAAAGAATCGAATCGAATCGAATCGAATCGAATTGAAAGAATCGAATTGAATAGAAAAAAATCGAATAGAAAAGCATCGAACCGAAAAGAAAAGAATCAAATTGAATCAGTCGATTAAATTCTAGTCGAATCGAATCAAAAAGAATGAAATCGAGTCGAATCGAATCGAAAAGAATCGAATCGAATCGAAAAGAATCGAATTGTATCTAATCAAAAAGAATCGAGTCGTATCGACTCGAATCGAAAAGAATCCAATTGCATCATCGAATGGAAACTAATCGAATTGAATAGAATCGAAAAGAATCGAATCGAATCAAATCGAAAACAATCAAATTGAATTGATCGACAAGAATCGAATTGAATCAAATCGAATCGAAATGAAAAGAATCGAATCGATTCAAATAGAAAAGAATCGAATCGAAAAGAATCAAATCGACACGAAAAGAATCGAATCGAATCAAAAAGTATCGAATTGATTCGAAAACATTCGAATCGAAAAGAATCGAATTGAAATGAATCCGATCGAAATGAAAAGAATCTACTCGATTCGAATCCAAAAGAATCGAATCCAAAAGAATCGAATCGAATCCAAAAGAATCGAATTGAATTGAATCAAAAGAAATGAATTGAATCAAAAAGAACTAATCGAATCAAATCGAAAAAAATCGAATAGAATCAAATCGAATCAAAAAGAATCGAATAGATTCGAATCAAAAAGAATCGAATTGAGGGATCCCTGGGTGGCGCAGCGGTTTAGCGCCTGCCTTTGGCCCAGGGCGCGATCCTGGAGACCCGGGATCGAATCCCACATCGGGCTCCTGGTGCATGGAGCCTGCTTCTCACTCTGCCTGTGTCTCTGCCTCTCTCACTCTCTCTGTGACTATCATAAAAAAAAGAATCGAATTGAATCGAGTTGAAAAAAATCATAAAGAATCAAATCGAAAAGAATCGAATTCCATGTAACGAAAAGATTCGAATTGAAAAGATTCGAATCGAAACAAAAGAATCGAATCGAATCGACATGAATCAAAAAGAATCGAATCAAAACGAATCGAAAAGAAACAAATCAAGTAGAATCTAAAAGAATCGAATCGAATCAAATAGAAAAAATTCGAATAGAATTGAATCGAAAAGAATCAAAACGAATCGAACCGAAGAGAATCGATTCGAATCAAAATAAAAAGTATCGTATCAAATCGAATCGAAAAGAATCATATCAAATAGAATCGAAAGAATGGAATCAAATCTAAAACAATCGAATCGAATCGAAAAGAATCGGATTGAATGGAATCGAATCGAAAAGAATACAATAGAATAGAATCGAAAGAAATCGAGTAGAATCAAATCAAATCAAAAAGAATCGAATCGAATTGATCCTAACCAAAATAAGCGAAATGAATCGACTCGAACCGAAAAAAATCAAATCGAAAAGAATCTAATCTCAACGAAAATCATCGAAATGAATAGAATCGAATTGAATCAAATCGAAAAGAATCGAATGGAATCCAATCGAAAAGAATCAAAGTGATTCGAATCGAAACAAATTGAATCCAATCGAAAAGAATCTAATTGAATCGAATCGAAAAGAATCGAATTCAATCAAAACGAATCGATTCGAATGGAATAGAAAAGAATAGAATCGAATCGAAAAGAATCAAATCGAATCGAAAAGAATCGAATCGAAAAGAATTGAATCGAATCGAAAAGAAACGAATCGAACCGAATCAAAAAGAAAACAATCGAATCGAATCAAATACAATAGAATCGCTTTGAATACCATAGAATTGAAAAGAATCGAATCAATCGAATTGAAAACAATCGAATCGAAAAGAATCGAATCAAAAAAAGTCGAATCGAAACGAAAACAATCGAATCGAATCGAATCTAAAAGAATCGTATTGAATTGAATCGAGTCGAAAGGACTCGAATCAAAAAGACTCGAATCGAATTGAATCAAATCGAAAAGAATCTAATAGAAACCACTCGAACAGAATCAAATCGAAATGATTCAAAATGAATCGAATAGAATAGAATCGAAAAAAATCGAAACGAATCGAAACGAATCGAAACGAATTGAATCGAAGAGAATCGATTAGAATCGAAATGAAAAGAATCGTATTGAATCGAAAAGAATCAAATCAAATCGAATCGAAAGAATTGAATCAAATCGAAAAGAATCCAATCGAATCGAAAAGAATCGAACTGAATGGAATCAAATCGAAAAGAATCTAATCGAATCGAAAAGAATCGAATCAAATTTAATGGAATCGAAAAGAATCGAATTGAATCGAAAAGAATCGAAATGAAACAAATCAGATCAAATGGAAAAGCATCAAATCGAATTGAAAAGAATCGAATCGAAGCGAAATGAATCGAATCAAAAAGACTCGAATCGAAAAGAATCGAATTGAAAAGAATCCAATCGAATCGAAAAGACTCGAATCGAATTAAAAATATCAAATCGAATCGAATCGCAAAGATTCGAATTGAAAAGACTCGAATTGAAACGAATCGATTTGAAACGAAAAGAATCGAATCGAATCGAATCGAATCGAATTGAAAGAATCGAATTGAATAGAAAAAAATCGAATAGAAAAGCTTCGAACCGAAAAGAAAAGAATCAAATTGAATCAGTCGATTAAATTCTAGTCGAATCGAATCAAAAAGAATGAAATCGAGTCGAATCGAATCGAAAAGAATCGAATCGAATCAAAAAGAATCGAATTGTATCTAATCAAAAAGAATCGAGTCGTATCGATTCGAATCAAAAAGAATCCAATTGCATCATCGAATGGAAACTAACCGAATTGAATAGAATAGAAAAGAATCGAATCGAATCAAATCGAAAACAATCAAATTGAATTGATCGAAAAGAATCGAATTGAATCAAATCGAATCGAAATGAAAAGAATCGAATCGATTCAAATAGAAAAGAATCGAATCGAAAAGAATCAAATCGACACGAAAAGAATCGAATCGAATCAAAAAGTATCGAATTGATTCGAAAACATTCGAATCGAAAAGAATCGAATTGAAATGAATCCGATCGAAATGAAAAGAATCTACTCGATTCGAATCCAAAAGAATCGAATCCAAAAGAATCGAATCGAATCCAAAAGAATCGAATTGAATTGAAACAAAAGAAATGAATTGAATCAAAAAGGAACTAATCGAATCAAATCGAATAGAATCAAATCGAATCAAAAAGAATCGAATAGATTCGAATAAAAAAGAAACGAATTGAGGGATCCCTGGGTGGCGCAGCGGTTTAGCGCCTGCCTTTGGCCCAGGGCGCGATCCTGGAGACCCGGGATCGAATCCCACATCGGGCTCCCGGTGCATGGAGCCTGCTTCTCCCTCTGCCAGTGTCTCTGCCTCTCTCACTCTCTCTGTGACTATCATAAATAAAAGAATCGAATTGAATCGAGTTGAAAAAAATCATAAAGAATCAAATCGAAAAGAATCGAATTCCATGTAACGAAAAGATTCGAATTGAAAAGATTCGAATCGAAACAAAAGAATCGAATCGAATCGACATGAATCAAAAAGAATCGAATCAAAACGAATTGAAAAGAAACAAATCAAGTAGAATCTAAAAGAATCGAATCGAATCAAATCGAAAAAATTCGAATAGAATTGAATCGAAAAGAATCAAAACGAATCGAACCGAAGAGAATCGATTCGAATCAAAATAAAAAGTATCGTATCAAATCGAATCGAAAAGAATCATATCAAATAGAATCGAAAGAATGGAATCAAATCTAAAACAATCGAATCGAATCAAAAAGAATCGGATTGAATGGAATCGAATCGAAAAGAATACAATAGAATAGAATCGAAAGAAATCGAATAGAATGAAATCAAATCAAAAAGAATCGAATCGAATTGATCCTAAACAAAATAAGCGAAATGAATCGACTCGAACCGAAAAAAATCAAATCGAAAAGAATCTAATCTCAACGAAAATAATCGAAATGAATAGAATCGAATTGAATCAAATCGAAAAGAATCGAATGGAATCCAATCGAAAAGAATCAAAGTGATTCGAATCGAAACAAATTGAATCCAATCGAAAAGAATCTAATTGAATCGAATCGAAAAGAATCGAATTCAATCAAAACGAATCGATTCGAATGGAATAGAAAAGAATAGAATCGAATCGAAAAGAATCAAATCGAATCGAAAAGAATCGAATCGAAAAGAATTGAATCGAATCGAAAAGAAACGAATCGAACCGAATCAAAAAGAAAACAATCGAATCGAATCAAATACAATAGAATCGCTTTGAATACCATAGAATTGAAAAGAATCGAATCAATCGAATTGAAAACAATCGAATCGAAAAGAATCGAATCAAAAAAAGTCGAATCGAAACGAAAACAATCGAATCGAAACGAATCTAAAAGAATCGTATTGAATTGAATCGAGTCGAAAGGACTCGAATCAAAAAGACTCGAATCGAATTGAATCAAATCGAAAAGAATCTAATAGAAACCACTCGAACAGAATCAAATCGAAATGATTCAAAATGAATCGAATAGAATAGAATCGAAAAAAATCGAAACGAATCGAAACGAATTGAATCGAAGAGAATCGATTAGAATCGAAATGAAAAGAATCGTATTGAATCGAAAAGAATCAAATCAAATCGAATCGAAAGAATTGAATCAAATCGAAAAGAATCCAATCGAATCGAAAAGAATCGAACTGAATGGAATCAAATCGAAAAGAATCTAATCGAATCGAAAAGAATCGAATCAAATTTAATGGAATCGAAAAGAATCGAATTGAATCGAAAAGAATCGAAATGAAACAAATCAGATCAAATGGAAAAGCATCAAATCGAATTGAAAAGAATCGAATCGAAATGAATCGAATCAAAAAGACTCGAATCGAAAAGAATCGAATTGAAAAGAATCCAATCGAATCGAAAAGACTCGAATCGAATTAAAAATATCAAATCGAATCGAATCGCAAAGATTCGAATTGAAAAGACTCGAATTGAAACGAATCGATTTGAAACGAAAAGAATCGAATCGAATCGAATCGAATCGAATTGAAAGAATCGAATTGAATAGAAAAAAATCGAATAGAAAAGCATCGAACCGAAAAGAAAAGAATCAAATTGAATCAGTCGATTAAATTCTAGTCGAATCGAATCAAAAAGAATGAAATCGAGTCGAATCGAATCGAAAAGAATCGAATCGAATCGAAAAGAATCGAATTGTATCTAATCAAAAAGAATCGAGTCGTATCGACTCGAATCGAAAAGAATCCAATTGCATCATCGAATGGAAACTAATCGAATTGAATAGAATCGAAAAGAATCGAATCGAATCAAATCGAAAACAATCAAATTGAATTGATCGACAAGAATCGAATTGAATCAAATCGAATCGAAATGAAAAGAATCGAATCGATTCAAATAGAAAAGAATCGAATCGAAAAGAATCAAATCGACACGAAAAGAATCGAATCGAATCAAAAAGTATCGAATTGATTCGAAAACATTCGAATCGAAAAGAATCGAATTGAAATGAATCCGATCGAAATGAAAAGAATCTACTCGATTCGAATCCAAAAGAATCGAATCCAAAAGAATCGAATCGAATCCAAAAGAATCGAATTGAATTGAATCAAAAGAAATGAATTGAATCAAAAAGAACTAATCGAATCAAATCGAAAAAAATCGAATAGAATCAAATCGAATCAAAAAGAATCGAATAGATTCGAATCAAAAAGAATCGAATTGAGGGATCCCTGGGTGGCGCAGCGGTTTAGCGCCTGCCTTTGGCCCAGGGCGCGATCCTGGAGACCCGGGATCGAATCCCACATCGGGCTCCTGGTGCATGGAGCCTGCTTCTCACTCTGCCTGTGTCTCTGCCTCTCTCACTCTCTCTGTGACTATCATAAAAAAAAGAATCGAATTGAATCGAGTTGAAAAAAATCATAAAGAATCAAATCGAAAAGAATCGAATTCCATGTAACGAAAAGATTCGAATTGAAAAGATTCGAATCGAAACAAAAGAATCGAATCGAATCGACATGAATCAAAAAGAATCGAATCAAAACGAATCGAAAAGAAACAAATCAAGTAGAATCTAAAAGAATCGAATCGAATCAAATAGAAAAAATTCGAATAGAATTGAATCGAAAAGAATCAAAACGAATCGAACCGAAGAGAATCGATTCGAATCAAAATAAAAAGTATCGTATCAAATCGAATCGAAAAGAATCATATCAAATAGAATCGAAAGAATGGAATCAAATCTAAAACAATCGAATCGAATCGAAAAGAATCGGATTGAATGGAATCGAATCGAAAAGAATACAATAGAATAGAATCGAAAGAAATCGAGTAGAATCAAATCAAATCAAAAAGAATCGAATCGAATTGATCCTAACCAAAATAAGCGAAATGAATCGACTCGAACCGAAAAAAATCAAATCGAAAAGAATCTAATCTCAACGAAAATCATCGAAATGAATAGAATCGAATTGAATCAAATCGAAAAGAATCGAATGGAATCCAATCGAAAAGAATCAAAGTGATTCGAATCGAAACAAATTGAATCCAATCGAAAAGAATCTAATTGAATCGAATCGAAAAGAATCGAATTCAATCAAAACGAATCGATTCGAATGGAATAGAAAAGAATAGAATCGAATCGAAAAGAATCAAATCGAATCGAAAAGAATCGAATCGAAAAGAATTGAATCGAATCGAAAAGAAACGAATCGAACCGAATCAAAAAGAAAACAATCGAATCGAATCAAATACAATAGAATCGCTTTGAATACCATAGAATTGAAAAGAATCGAATCAATCGAATTGAAAACAATCGAATCGAAAAGAATCGAATCAAAAAAAGTCGAATCGAAACGAAAACAATCGAATCGAATCGAATCTAAAAGAATCGTATTGAATTGAATCGAGTCGAAAGGACTCGAATCAAAAAGACTCGAATCGAATTGAATCAAATCGAAAAGAATCTAATAGAAACCACTCGAACAGAATCAAATCGAAATGATTCAAAATGAATCGAATAGAATAGAATCGAAAAAATTCGAATAGAATCGAAACGAATCGAAACGAATTGAATCGAAGAGAATCGATTAGAATCGAAATGAAAAGAATCGTATTGAATCGAAAAGAATCAAATCAAATCGAATCGAAAGAATTGAATCAAATCGAAAAGAATCCAATCGAATCGAAAAGAATCGAACTGAATGGAATCAAATCGAAAAGAATCTAATCGAATCGAAAAGAATCGAATCAAATTTAATGGAATCGAAAAGAATCGAATTGAATCGAAAAGAATCGAAATGAAACAAATCAGATCAAATGGAAAAGCATCAAATCGAATTGAAAAGAATCGAATCGAAGCGAAATGAATCGAATCAAAAAGACTCGAATCGAAAAGAATCGAATTGAAAAGAATCCAATCGAATCGAAAAGACTCGAATCGAATTAAAAATATCAAATCGAATCGAATCGCAAAGATTCGAATTGAAAAGACTCGAATTGAAACGAATCGATTTGAAACGAAAAGAATCGAATCGAATCGAATCGAATCGAATTGAAAGAATCGAATTGAATAGAAAAAAATCGAATAGAAAAGCTTCGAACCGAAAAGAAAAGAATCAAATTGAATCAGTCGATTAAATTCTAGTCGAATCGAATCAAAAAGAATGAAATCGAGTCGAATCGAATCGAAAAGAATCGAATCGAATCAAAAAGAATCGAATTGTATCTAATCAAAAAGAATCGAGTCGTATCGATTCGAATCAAAAAGAATCCAATTGCATCATCGAATGGAAACTAATCGAATTGAATAGAATAGAAAAGAATCGAATCGAATCAAATCGAAAACAATCAAATTGAATTGATCGAAAAGAATCGAATTGAATCAAATCGAATCGAAATGAAAAGAATCGAATCGATTCAAATAGAAAAGAATCGAATCGAAAAGAATCAAATCGACACGAAAAGAATCGAATCGAATCAAAAAGTATCGAATTGATTCGAAAACATTCGAATCGAAAAGAATCGAATTGAAATGAATCCGATCGAAATGAAAAGAATCTACTCGATTCGAATCCAAAAGAATCGAATCCAAAAGAATCGAATCGAATCCAAAAGAATCGAATTGAATTGAAACAAAAGAAATGAATTGAATCAAAAAGGAACTAATCGAATCAAATCGAATAGAATCAAATCGAATCAAAAAGAATCGAATAGATTCGAATAAAAAAGAAACGAATTGAGGGATCCCTGGGTGGCGCAGCGGTTTAGCGCCTGCCTTTGGCCCAGGGCGCGATCCTAGAGACCCGGGATCGAATCCCACATCGGGCTCCCGGTGCATGGAGCCTGCTTCTCCCTCTGCCAGTGTCTCTGCCTCTCTCACTCTCTCTGTGACTATCATAAATAAAAGAATCGAATTGAATCGAGTTGAAAAAAATCATAAAGAATCAAATCGAAAAGAATCGAATTCCATGTAACGAAAAGATTCGAATTGAAAAGATTCGAATCGAAACAAAAGAATCGAATCGAATCGACATGAATCAAAAAGAATCGAATCAAAACGAATTGAAAAGAAACAAATCAAGTAGAATCTAAAAGAATCGAATCGAATCAAATCGAAAAAATTCGAATAGAATTGAATCGAAAAGAATCAAAACGAATCGAACCGAAGAGAATCGATTCGAATCAAAATAAAAAGTATCGTATCAAATCGAATCGAAAAGAATCATATCAAATAGAATCGAAAGAATGGAATCAAATCTAAAACAATCGAATCGAATCAAAAAGAATCGGATTGAATGGAATCGAATCGAAAAGAATACAATAGAATAGAATCGAAAGAAATCGAATAGAATGAAATCAAATCAAAAAGAATCGAATCGAATTGATCCTAAACAAAATAAGCGAAATGAATCGACTCGAACCGAAAAAAATCAAATCGAAAAGAATCTAATCTCAACGAAAATAATCGAAATGAATAGAATCGAATTGAATCAAATCGAAAAGAATCGAATGGAATCCAATCGAAAAGAATCAAAGTGATTCGAATCGAAACAAATTGAATCCAATCGAAAAGAATCTAATTGAATCGAATCGAAAAGAATCGAATTCAATCAAAACGAATCGATTCGAATGGAATAGAAAAGAATAGAATCGAATCGAAAAGAATCAAATCGAATCGAAAAGAATCGAATCGAAAAGAATTGAATCGAATCGAAAAGAAACGAATCGAACCGAATCAAAAAGAAAACAATCGAATCGAATCAAATACAATAGAATCGCTTTGAATACCATAGAATTGAAAAGAATCGAATCAATCGAATTGAAAACAATCGAATCGAAAAGAATCGAATCAAAAAAAGTCGAATCGAAACGAAAACAATCGAATCGAAACGAATCTAAAAGAATCGTATTGAATTGAATCGAGTCGAAAGGACTCGAATCAAAAAGACTCGAATCGAATTGAATCAAATCGAAAAGAATCTAATAGAAACCACTCGAACAGAATCAAATCGAAATGATTCAAAATGAATCGAATAGAATAGAATCGAAAAAAATCGAAACGAATCGAAACGAATCGAAACGAATTGAATCGAAGAGAATCGATTAGAATCGAAATGAAAAGAATCGTATTGAATCGAAAAGAATCAAATCAAATCGAATCGAAAGAATTGAATCAAATCGAAAAGAATCCAATCGAATCGAAAAGATTCGAACTGAATGGAATCAAATCGAAAAGAATCTAATCGAATCGAAAAGAATCGAATCAAATTTAATGGAATCGAAAAGAATCGAATTGAATCGAAAAGAATCGAAATGAAACAAATCAGATCAAATGGAAAAGCATCAAATCGAATTGAAAAGAATCGAATCGAATCGAAATGAATCGAATCAAAAAGACTCGAATCGAAAAGAATCGAATTGATAAGAATCCAATCGAATCGAAAAGACTCGAATCGAATTAAAAATATCAAATCGAATCGAATCGGAAAGATTCGAATTGAAAAGACTCGAATTGAAACGAATCGATTTGAAACGAAAAGAATCGAATCGAATCGAATCGAATTGAAAGAATCGAATTGAATAGAAAAAAATCGAATAGAAAAGCATCGAACCGAAAAGAAAAGAATCAAATTGAATCAGTCGATTAAATTCTAGTCGAATCGAATCAAAAAGAATGAAATCGAGTCGAATCGAATCGAAAAGAATCGAATCGAATCGAAAAGAATCGAATTGTATCTAATCAAAAAGAATCGAGTCGTATCGACTCGAATCAAAAAGAATCCAATTGCATCATCGAATGGAAACTAATCGAATTGAATAGAATAGAAAAGAATCGAATCGAATCAAATCGAAAACAATCAAATTGAATTGATCGAAAAGAATCGAATTGAATCAAATCGAATCGAAATGAAAAGAATCGAATCGATTCAAATAGAAAAGAATCGAATCGAAAAGAATCAAATCGACACGAAAAGAATCGAATCGAATCAAAAAGTATCGAATTGATTCGAAAACATTCGAATCGAAAAGAATCGAATTGAAATGAATCCGATCGAAATGAAAAGAATCTACTCGATTCGAATCCAAAAGAATCGAATCCAAAAGAATCGAATCGAATCCAAAAGAATCGAATTGAATTGAATCAAAAGAAATGAATGGAATCAAAAAGGAACTAATCGAATCAAATCGAAAAAAATCGAATAGAATCAAATCGAATCAAAAAGAATCGAATAGATTCGAATAAAAAAGAATCGAATTGAGGGATCCCTGGGTGGCGCAGCGGTTTAGCGCCTGCCTTTGGCCCAGGGCGCGATCCTGGAGACCCGGGATCGAATCCCACATCGGGCTCCCGGTGCATGGAGCCTGCTTCTCCCTCTGCCAGTGTCTCTGCCTCTCTCACTCTCTCTGTGACTATCATAAAAAAAAGAATCGAATTGAATCGAGTTGAAAAAAATCATAAAGAATCAAATCGAAAAGAATCGAATTCCATGTAACGAAAAGATTCGAATTGAAAAGATTCGAATCGAAACAAAAGAATCGAATCGAATCGACATGAATCAAAAAGAATCGAATCAAAACGAATCGAAAAGAAACAAATCAAGTAGAATCTAAAAGAATCGAATCGAATCAAATCGAAAAAATTCGAATAGAATTGAATCGAAAAGAATCAAAACGAATCGAACCGAAGAGAATCGATTCGAATCAAAATAAAAAGTATCGTATCAAATCGAATCGAAAAGAATCATATCAAATAGAATCGAAAGAATGGAATCAAATCTAAAACAATCGAATCGAATCGAAAAGAATCGGATTGAATGGAATCGAATCGAAAAGAATACAATAGAATAGAATCGAAAGAAATCGAGTAGAATCAAATCAAATCAAAAAGAATCGAATCGAATTGATCCTAACCAAAATAAGCGAAATGAATCGACTCGAACCGAAAAAAATCAAATCGAAAAGAATCTAATCTCAACGAAAATCATCGAAATGAATAGAATCGAATTGAATCAAATCGAAAAGAATCGAATGGAATCCAATCGAAAAGAATCAAAGTGATTCGAATCGAAACAAATTGAATCCAATCGAAAAGAATCTAATTGAATCGAATCGAAAAGAATCGAATTCAATCAAAACGAATCGATTCGAATGGAATAGAAAAGAATAGAATCAAATCGAAAAGAATCAAATCGAATCGAAAAGAATCGAATCGAAAAGAATTGAATCGAATCGAAAAGAAACGAATCGAACCGAATCAAAAAGAAAACAATCGAATCGAATCAAATACAAAAGAATCGCTTTGAATAGCATAGAATTGAAAAGAATCGAATCAATCGAATTGAAAACAATCGAATCGAAAAGAATCGAATCAAAAAAGTCGAATCGAAACGAAAACAATCGAATCGAAACGAATCTAAAAGAATCGTATTGAATTGAATCGAGTCGAAAGACTCGAATCAAAAAGACTCGAATCGAATTGAATCAAATCGAAAAGAATCTAATAGAAACCACTCGAACAGAATCAAATCGAAATGATTCAAAATGAATCGAATAGAATAGAATCGAAAAAAATCGAAACGAATCGAAACGAATCGAAACGAATTGAATCGAAGAGAATCGATTAGAATCGAAATGAAAAGAATCGTATTGAATCGAAAAGAATCAAATCAAATCGAATCGAAAGAATTGAATCAAATCGAAAAGAATCCAATCGAATCGAAAAGAATCGAACTGAATGGAATCAAATCGAAAAGAATCTAATCGAATCGAAAAGAATCGAATCAAATTTAATGGAATCGAAAAGAATCGAATTGAATCGAAATGAATCGAAATGAAACAAATCAGATCAAATGGAAAAGCATCAAATCGAATTGAAAAGAATCGAATCGAAATGAATCGAATCAAAAAGACTCGAATCGAAAAGAATCGAATTGAAAAGAATCCAATCGAATCGAAAAGACTCGAATCGAATTAAAAATATCAAATGGAATCGAATCGCAAAGATTCGAATTGAAGACTCGAATTGAAACGAATCGATTTGAAACGAAAAGAATCGAATCGAATCGAATCGAATCGAATTGAAAGAATCGAATTGAATAGAAAAAAATCGAATAGAAAAGCATCGAACCGAAAAGAAAAGAATCAAATTAAATCAGTCGATTAAATTCTAGTCGAATCGAATCAAAAAGAATGAAATCGAGTCGAATCGAAACGAAAAGAATTGAATCGAATCGAAAAGAATCGAATTGTATCTAATCAAAAAGAATCGAGTCGTATCGACTCGAATCAAAAAGAATCCAATTGCATCATCGAATGGAAACTAATCGAAATGAATAGAATAGAAAAGAATCGAATCGAATCAAATCGAAAACAATCAAATTGAATTGATCGAAAAGAATCGAATTGAATCAAATCGAATCGAAATGAAAAGAATCGAATCGATTCAAATAGAAAAGAATCGAATCGAAAAGAATCAAATCGACACGAAAAGAATCGAATCGAATCAAAAAGTATCGAATTGATTCGAAAACATTCGAATCGAATGAATCGAATTGAAATGAATCCGATCGAAATGAAAAGAATCTACTCGATTCGAATCCAAAAGAATCGAATCCAAAAGAATCGAATCGAATCCAAAAGAATCGAATTGAATTGAATCAAAAGAAATGAATGGAATCAAAAAGGAACTAATCGAATCAAATCGAATAGAATCAAATCGAATCAAAAAGAATCGAATAGATTCGAATAAAAAAGAATCGAATTGAGGGATCCCTGGTTGGCGCAGCGGTTTAGCGCCTGCCTTTGGCCCAGGGCGCGATCCTGGAGACCCGGGATCGAATCCCACATCGGGCTCCCGGTGCATGGAGCCTGCTTCTCCCTCTGCCTGTGTCTCTGCCTCTCTCACTCTCTCTGTGACTATCATAAAAAAAAGAATCGAATTGAATCGAGTTGAAAAAAATCATAAAGAATCAAATCGAAAAGAATCGAATTCCATGTAACGAAAAGATTCGAATTGAAAAGATTCGAATCGAAACAAAAGAATCGAATCGAATCGACATGAATCAAAAAGAATCGAATCAAAACGAATCGAAAAGAAACAAATCAAGTAGAATCTAAAAGAATCGAATCGAATCAAATAGAAAAAATTCGAATAGAATTGAATCGAAAAGAATCAAAACGAATCGAACCGAAGAGAATCGATTCGAATCAAAATAAAAAGTATCGTATCAAATCGAATCGAAAAGAATCATATCAAATAGAATCGAAAGAATGGAATCAAATCTAAAACAATCGAATCGAATCGAAAAGAATCGGATTGAATGGAATCGAATCGAAAAGAATACAATAGAATAGAATCGAAAGAAATCGAATAAAATCAAATCAAATCAAAAAGAATCGAATCGAATTGATCCTAACCAAAATAAGCGAAATGAATCGACTCGAACCGAAAAAAATCAAATCGAAAAGAATCTAATCTCAACGAAAATAATCGAAATAAATAGAATCGACTTGAATCAAATCGAAAAGAATCGAATGGAATCCAATCGAAAAGAATCAAAGTGATTCGAATCGAAACAAATTGAATCCAATCGAAAAGAATCTAATTGAATCGAATCGAAAAGAATCGAATTCAATCAAAACGAATCGATTCGAATGGAATAGAAAAGAATAGAATCGAATCGAAAAGAATCAAATCGAATCGAAAAGAATCGAATCGAAAAGAATTGAATCGAATCGAAAAGAAACGAATCGAACCGAATCAAAAAGAAAACAATCGAATCGAATCAAATACAAAAGAATCGCTTTGAATAGCATAGAATTGAAAAGAATCGAATCAATCGAATTGAAAACAATCGAATCTAAAAGAATCGAATCAAAAAAGTCGAATCGAAACGAAAACAATCGAATCGAAACGAATCTAAAAGAATCGTATTGAATTGAATCGAGTCGAAAGACTCGAATCAAAAAGACTCGAATCGAATTGAATCAAATCGAAAAGAATCTAATAGAAACCACTCGAACAGAATCAAATCGAAATGATTCAAAATGAATCGAATAGAATAGAATCGAAAAAAATCGAAACGAATTGAAACGAATCGAAACGAATTGAATCGAAGAGAATCGATTAGAATCAAAATGAAAAGAATCGTATTGAATCGAAAAGAATCAAATCAAATCAAATCGAAAGAAATGAATCAAATCAAAAAGAATCCAATCGAATCGAAAAGATTCGAACTGAATGGAATCAAATCGAAAAGAATCTAATCGAATCGAAAAGAATCGAATCAAATTTAATGGAATCGAAAAGAATCGAATTGAATCGAAAAGAATCGAAATGAAACAAATCAGATCAAATGGAAAAGCATCAAATCGAATTGAAAAGAATCGAATCGAAATGAATCGAATCAAAAAGACTCGAATCGAAAAGAATCGAATTGAAAAGAATCCAATCGAATCGAAAAGACTCGAATCGAATTAAAAATATCAAATCGAATCGAATCGCAAAGATTCGAATTGAAAAGACTCGAATTGAAACGAATCGATTTGAAACGAAAAGAATCGAATCGAATCGAATCGAATTGAAAGAATCGAATTGAATAGAAAAAAATCGAATAGAAAAGAATCGAACCGAAAAGAAAAGAATCAAATTGAATCAGTCGATTAAATTCTAGTCGAATCGAATCAAAAAGAATGAAATCGAGTCGAATCGAATCGAAAAGAATCGAATCGAATCGAAAAGAATCGAATTGTATCTAATCAAAAAGAATCGAGTCGTATCGACTCGAATCGAAAAGAATCCAATTGCATCATCGAATGGAAACTAATCGAATTGAATAGAATCGAAAAGAATCGAATCGAATCAAATCGAAAACAATCAAATTGAATTGATCGAAAAGAATCGAATTGAATCAAATCGAATCGAAATGAAAAGAATCGAATCGATTCAAATAGAAAAGAATCGAATCGAAAAGAATCAAATTGACACGAAAAGAATCGAATCGAATCAAAAAGTATCGAATTGATTCGAAAACATTCGAATCGAAAAGAATCGAATTGAAATGAATCCGATCGAAATGAAAAGAATCTACTCGATTCGAATCCAAAAGAATCGAATCCAAAAGAATCGAATCGAATCCAAAAGAATCGAATTGAATTGAATCAAAAGAAATGAGTTGAATTGAATCAAAAAGGAACTAATCGAATCAAATCGGAAAAACTCGAATAGAATCAAATCGAATCAAAAAGAATCGAATAGATTCGAATAAAAAAGAATCGAATTGAGGGATCCCTGGGTGGCGCAGCGGTTTAGCGCCTGCCTTTGGCCCAGGGCGCGATCCTGGAGACCCGGGATCGAATCCCACATCGGGCTCCCGGTGCATGGAGCCTGCTTCTCCCTCTGCCAGTGTCTCTGCCTCTCTCACTCTCTCTGTGACTATCATAAAAAAAAGAATCGAATTGAATCGAGTTGAAAAAAATCATAAAGAATCAAATCGAAAAGAATCGAATTCCATGTAACGAAAAGATTCGAATTGAAAAGATTCGAATCGAAACAAAAGAATCGAATCGAATCGACATGAATCAAAAAGAATCGAATCAAAACGAATCGAAAAGAAACAAATCAAGTAGAATCTAAAAGAATCGAATCGAATCAAATCGAAAAAATTCGAATAGAATTGAATCGAAAAGAATCAAAACGAATCGAACCGAAGAGAATCGATTCGAATCAAAATAAAAAGTATCGTATCAAATCGAATCGAAAAGAATCATATCAAATAGAATCGAAAGAATGGAATCAAATCTAAAACAATCGAATCGAATCGAAAAGAATCGGATTGAATGGAATCGAATCGAAAAGAATACAATAGAATAGAATCGAAAGAAATCGAATAGAATCAAATCAAATCAAAAAGAATCGAATCGAATTGATCCTAACCAAAATAAGCGAAATGAATCGACTCGAACCGAAAAAATCAAATCGAAAAGAATCTAATCTCAACGAAAATAATCGAAATGAATAGAATCGAATTGAATCAAATCGAAAAGAATCGAATGGAATCCAATCGAAAAGAATCAAAGTGATTCGAATCGAAACAAATTGAATCCAATCGAAAAGAATCTAATTGAATTGAATCGAAAAGAATCGAATTCAATCAAAACGAATCGATTCGAATGGAATAGAAAAGAATAGAATCAAATCGAAAAGAATCAAATCGAATCGAAAAGAATCGAATCGAAAAGAATTGAATCGAATCGAAAAGAAACGAATCGAACCGAATCAAAAAGAAAACAATCGAATCGAATCAAATACAAAAGAATCGCTTTGAATAGCATAGAATTGAAAAGAATCGAATCAATCGAATTGAAAACAATCGAATCGAAAAGAATCGAATCAAAAAAGTCGAATCGAAACGAAAACAATCGAATCGAAACGAATCTAAAAGAATCGTATTGAATTGAATCGAGTCGAAAGACTCGAATCAAAAAGACTCGAATCGAATTGAATCAAATCGAAAAGAATCTAATAGAAACCACTCGAACAGAATCAAATCGAAATGATTCAAAATGAATCGAATAGAATAGAATCGAAAAAAATCGAAACGAATCGAAACGAATCGAAACGAATTGAATCGAAGAGAATCGATTAGAATCGAAATGAAAAGAATCGTATTGAATCGAAAAGAATCAAATCAAATCAAATCGAAAGAAATGAATCAAATCAAAAAGAATCCAATCGAATCGAAAAGATTCGAACTGAATGGAATCAAATCGAAAAGAATCTAATCGAATCTAAAAGAATCGAATCAAATTTAATGGAATCGAAAAGAATCGAATTGAATCGAAAAGAATCGAAATGAAACAAATCAGATCAAATGGAAAAGCATCAAATCGAATTGAAAAGAATCGAATCGAATCGAAATGAATCGAATCAAAAAGACTCGAATCGAAGAGAATCGAATTGAAAAGAATCCAATCGAATCGAAAAGACTCGAATCGAATTAACAATATCAAATCGAATCGAATCGCAAAGATTCGAATTGAAAAGACTCGAATTGAAACGAATCGATTTGAAACGAAAAGAATCGAATCGAATCGAATCGAATTGAAAGAATCGAATTGAATAGAAAAAAATCGAATAGAAAAGAATCGAACCGAAAAGAAAAGAATCAAATTGAATCAGTCGATTAAATTCTAGTCGAATCGAATCAAAAAGAATGAAATCGAGTCGAATCGAATCGAAAAGAATCGAATCGAATCGAAAAGAATCGAATTGTATCTAATCAAAAAGAATCGAGTCGTATCGACTCGAATCGAAAAGAATCCAATTGCATCATCGAATGGAAACTAATCGAATTGAATAGAATCGAAAAGAATCGAATCGAATCAAATCGAAAACAATCAAATTGAATTGATCGAAAAGAATCGAATTGAATCAAATCGAATCGAAATGAAAAGAATCGAATCGATTCAAATAGAAAAGAATCGAATCGAAAAGAATCAAATCGACACGAAAAGAATCGAATCGAATCAAAAAGTATCGAATTGATTCGAAAACATTCGAATCGAAAAGAATAGAATTGAAATGAATCCGATCGAAATGAAAAGAATCTACTCGATTCGAATCCAAAAGAATCGAATCCAAAAGAATCGAATCGAATCCAAAAGAATCGAATCGAATCCAAAAGAATCGAATTGAATTGAATCAAAAGAAATGAATTGAATCAAAAAGAACTAATCGAATCAAATCGAAAAAACTCGAATAGAATCAAATCGAATCAAAAAGAATCGAATAGATTCGAATAAAAAAGAATCGAATTGAGGGATCCCTGGGTGGCGCAACGGTTTAGCGCCTGCCTTTGGCCCAGGGCGCGATCCTGGAGACCCGGGATCGAATCCCACATCGGGCTCCCGGTGCATGGAGCCTGCTTCTCCCTCTGCCTGTGTCTCTGCCTCTCTCACTCTCTCTGTGACTATCATAAAAAAAAGAATCGAATTGAATCGAGTTGAAAAAAATCATAAAGAATCAAATCGAAAAGAATCGAATTCCATGTAACGAAAAGATTCGAATTGAAAAGATTCGAATCGAAACAAAAGAATCGAATCGAATCGACATGAATCAAAAAGAATCGAATCAAAACGAATCGAAAAGAAACAAATCAAGTAGAATCTAAAAGAATCGAATCGAATCAAATCGAAAAAATTCGAATAGAATTGAATCGAAAAGAATCAAAACGAATCGAACCGAAGAGAATCGATTCGAATCAAAATAAAAAGTATCGTATCAAATCGAATCGAAAAGAATCATATCAAATAGAATCGAAAGAATGGAATCAAATCTAAAACAATCGAATCGAATCGAAAAGAATCGGATTGAATGGAATCGAATCGAAAAGAATACAATAGAATAGAATCGAAAGAAATCGAATAGAATCAAATCAAATCAAAAAGAATCGAATCGAATTGATCCTAACCAAAATAAGCGAAATGAATCGACTCGAACCGAAAAAAATCAAATCGAAAAGAATCTAATCTCAACGATAATCATCGAAATGAATAGAATCGAATTGAATCAAATCGAAAAGAATCGAATGGAATCCAATCGAAAAGAATCAAAGTGATTCGAATCGAAACAAATTGAATCCAATCGAAAAGAATCTAATTGAATCGAATCGAAAAGAATCGAATTCAATCAAAACGAATCGATTCGATAGGAATAGAAAAGAATAGAATCGAATCGAAAAGAATCAAATCGAATCGAAAAGAATCGAATCGAAAAGAATTGAATCGAATCGAAAAGAAACGAATCGAACCGAATCAAAAAGAAAACAATCGAATCGAATCAAATACAAAAGAATCGCTTTGAATAGCATAGAATTGAAAAGAATCGAATCAATCGAATTGAAAACAATCGAATCGAAAAGAATCGAATCAAAAAAGTCGAATCGAAACGAAAACAATCGAATCGAATCGAATTTAAAAGAATCGTATTGAATTGAATCGAGTCGAAAAGACTCGAATCAAAAAGACTCGAATCGAATTGAATCAAATCGAAAAGAATCTAATAGAAACCACTCGAACAGAATCAAATCGAAATGATTCAAAATGAATCGAATAGAATAGAATCGAAAAAATCGAAACGAATCGAAACGAATCGAAACGAATTGAATCGAAGAGAATCGATTAGAATCGAAATGAAAAGAATCGTATTGAATCGAAAAGAATCAAATCAAATCGAATCGAAAGAATTGAATCAAATCGAAAAGAATCCAATCGAATCGAAAAGAATCGAACTGAATGGAATCAAATCGAAAAGAATCGAATCGAATCGAAAAGAATCGAATCAAATTTAATGGAATCGAAAAGAATCGAATTGAATCGAAAAGAATCGAAATGAAACAAATCAGATCAAATGGAAAAGCATCAAATCGGATTGAAAAGAATCGAATCGAATCGAAATGAATCGAATCAAAAAGACTCGAATCGAAAAGAATCGAATTGAAAAGAATCGAATCGAATCGAAAAGACTCGAATCGAATTAAAAATATCAAATCGAATCGAATCGCAAAGATTCGAATTGAAAAGACTCGAATTGAAACGAATCGATTTGAAACGAAAAGAATCGAATCGAATCGAATCGAATTGAAAGAATCGAATTGAATAGAAAAAAATCGAATAGAAAAGCATCGAACCGCAAAGAAAAGAATCAAATTGAATCAGTCGATTAAATTCTAGTCGAATCGAATCAAAAAGAATGAAATCGAGTCGAATCGAATCGAAAAGAATCGAATCGAATCGAAAAGAATCGAATTGTATCTAATCAAAATAATCGAATCGTATCGACTCGAATCGAAAAGAATCCAATTGCATCATCGAATGGAAACTAATCGAATTGAATAGAATCGAAAAGAATCGAATCGAATCAAATCGAAAACAATCAAATTGAATTGATCGACAAGAATCGAATTGAATCAAATCGAATCGAAATGAAAAGAATCGAATCGATTCAAATAGAAAAGAATCGAATCGAAAAGAATCAAATCGACACGAAAAGAATCGAATCGAATCAAAAAGTATCGAATTGATTCGAAAACATTCGAATCGAAAAGAATCGAATTGAAATGAATCCGATCGAAATGAAAAGAATCTACTCGATTCGAATCCAAAAGAATCGAATCCAAAAGAATCGAATCGAATCCAAAAGAATCGAATTGAATTGAATCAAAAGAAATGAATTGAATTGAATCAAAAAGGAACTAATCGAATCAAATCGAAAAAACTCGAATAGAATCAAATCGAATCAAAAAGAATCGAATAGATTCGAATAAAAAAGAATCGAATTGAGGGATCCCTGGGTGGCGCAGCGGTTTAGCGCCTGCCTTTGGCCCAGGGCGCGATCCTGGAGACCCGGGATCGAATCCCACATCGGGCTCCCGGTGCATGGAGCCTGCTTCTCCCTCTGCCAGTGTCTCTGCCTCTCTCACTCTCTCTGTGACTATCATAAAAAAAAGAATCGAATTGAATCGAGTTGAAAAAAATCATAAAGAATCAAATCGAAAAGAATCGAATTCCATGTAACGAAAAGATTCGAATTGAAAAGATTCGAATCGAAACAAAAGAATCGAATCGAATCGACATGAATCAAAAAGAATCGAATCAAAACGAATCGAAAAGAAACAAATCAAGTAGAATCTAAAAGAATCGAATCGAATCAAATCGAAAAAATTCGAATAGAATTGAATCGAAAAGAATCAAAACGAATCGAACCGAAGAGAATCGATTCGAATCAAAATAAAAAGTATCGTATCAAATCGAATCGAAAAGAATCATATCAAATAGAATCGAAAGAATGGAATCAAATCTAAAACAATCGAATCGAATCGAAAAGAATCGGATTGAATGGAATCGAATCGAAAAGAATACAATAGAATAGAATCGAAAGAAATCGAATAGAATCAAATCAAATAAAAAAGAATCGAATCGAATTGATCCTAACCAAAATAAGCGAAATGAATCGACTCGAACCGAAAAAAATCAAATCGAAAAGAATCTAATCTCAACGAAAATAATCGAAATGAATAGAATCGAATTGAATCAAATCGAAAAGAATCGAATGGAATCCAATCGAAAAGAATCAAAGTGATTCGAATCGAAACAAATTGAATCCAATCGAAAAGAATCTAATTGAATCGAATCGAAAAGAATCGAATTCAATCAAAACGAATCGATTCGAATGGAATAGAAAAGAATAGAATCAAATCGAAAAGAATCAAATCGAATCGAAAAGAATCGAATCGAAAAGAATTGAATCGAATCGAAAAGAAACGAATCGAACCGAATCAAAAAGAAAACAATCGAATCGAATCAAATACAAAAGAATCGCTTTGAATAGCATAGAATTGAAAAGAATCGAATCAATCGAATTGAAAACAATCGAATCGAAAAGAATCGAATCAAAAAAGTCGAATCGAAACGAAAACAATCGAATCGAAACGAATCTAAAAGAATCGTATTGAATTGAATCGAGTCGAAAGACTCGAATCAAAAAGACTCGAATCGAATTGAATCAAATCGAAAAGAATCTAATAGAAACCACTCGAACAGAATCAAATCGAAATGATTCAAAATGAATCGAATAGAATAGAATCGAAAAAAATCGAAACGAATCGAAACGAATCGAAACGAATTGAATCGAAGAGAATCGATTAGAATCGAAATGAAAAGAATCGTATTGAATCGAAAAGAATCAAATCAAATCAAATCGAAAGAAATGAATCAAATCAAAAAGAATCCAATCGAATCGAAAAGATTCGAACTGAATGGAATCAAATCGAAAAGAATCTAATCGAATCTAAAAGAATCGAATCAAATTTAATGGAATCGAAAAGAATCGAATTGAATCGAAAAGAATCGAAATGAAACAAATGAGATCAAATGGAAAAGCATCAAATCGAATTGAAAAGAATCGAATCGAATCGAAATGAATCGAATCAAAAAGACTCGAATCGAAGAGAATCGAATTGAAAAGAATCCAATCGAATCGAAAAGACTCGAATCGAATTAACAATATCAAATCGAATCGAATCGCAAAGATTCGAATTGAAAAGACTCGAATTGAAACGAATCGATTTGAAACGAAAAGAATCGAATCGAATCGAATCGAATTGAAAGAATCGAATTGAATAGAAAAAAATCGAATAGAAAAGAATCGAACCGAAAAGAAAAGAATCAAATTGAATCAGTCGATTAAATTCTAGTCGAATCGAATCAAAAAGAATGAAATGGAGTCGAATCGAATCGAAAAGAATCGAATCGAATCGAAAAGAATCGAATTGTATCTAATCAAAAAGAATCGAGTCGTATCGACTCGAATCGAAAAGAATCCAATTGCATCATCGAATGGAAACTAATCGAATTGAATAGAATCGAAAAGAATCGAATCGAATCAAATCGAAAACAATCAAATTGAATTGATCGAAAAGAATCGAATTGAATCAAATCGAATCGAAATGAAAGAATCGAATCGATTCAAATAGAAAAGAATCGAATCGAAAAGAATCAAATCGACACGAAAAGAATCGAATCGAATCAAAAAGTATCGAATTGATTCGAAAACATTCGAATCGAAAAGAATCGAATTGAAATGAATCCGATCGAAATGAAAAGAATCTACTCGATTCGAATCCAAAAGAATCGAATCCAAAAGAATCGAATCGAATCCAAAAGAATCGAATTGAATTGAATCAAAAGAAATGAATTGAATTGAATCAAAAAGGAACTAATCGAATCAAATCGGAAAAACTCGAATAGAATCAAATCGAATCAAAAAGAATCGAATAGATTCGAATAAAAAAGAATCGAATTGAGGGATCCCTGGGTGGCGCAGCGGTTTAGCGCCTGCCTTTGGCCCAGGGCGCGATCCTGGAGACCCGGGATCGAATCCCACATCGGGCTCCCGGTGCATGGAGCCTGCTTCTCCCTCTGCCTGTGTCTCTGCCTCTCTCACTCTCTCTGTGACTATCATAAAAAAAAGAATCGAATTGAATCGAGTTGAAAAAAATCATAAAGAATCAAATCGAAAAGAATCGAATTCCATGTAACGAAAAGATTCGAATTGAAAAGATTCGAATCGAAACAAAAGAATCGAATCGAATCGACATGAATCAAAAAGAATCGAATCAAAACGAATCGAAAAGAAACAAATCAAGTAGAATCTAAAAGAATCGAATCGAATCAAATCGAAAAAATTCGAATAGAATTGAATCGAAAAGAATCAAAACGAATCGAACCGAAGAGAATCGATTCGAATCAAAATAAAAAGTATCGTATCAAATCGAATCGAAAAGAATCATATCAAATAGAATCGAAAGAATGGAATCAAATCTAAAACAATCGAATCGAATCGAAAAGAATCGGATTGAATGGAATCGAATCGAAAAGAATACAATAGAATAGAATCGAAAGAAATCGAATAGAATCAAATCAAATCAAAAAGAATCGAATCGAATTGATCCTAACCAAAATAAGCGAAATGAATCGACAAGAACCGAAAAAAATCAAATCGAAAAGAATCTAATCTCAACGAAAATAATCGAAATGAATAGAATCGAATTGAATCAAATCGAAAAGAATCGAATGGAATCCAATCGAAAAGAATCAAAGTGATTCGAATCGAAACAAATTGAATCCAATCGAAAAGAATCTAATTGAATCGAATCGAAAAGAATCGAATTCAATCAAAACGAATCGATTCGAATGGAATAGAAAAGAATAGAATCGAATCGAAAAGAATCAAATCGAATCGAAAAGAATCGAATCGAAAAGAATTGAATCGAATCGAAAAGAAACGAATCGAACCGAATCAAAAAGAAAACAATCGAATCGAATCAAATACAATAGAATCGCTTTGAATACCATAGAATTGAAAAGAATCGAATCAATCGAATTGAAAACAATCGAATCGAAAAGAATCGAATCAAAAAAAGTCGAATCGAAACGAAAACAATCGAATCGAATCGAATCTAAAAGAATCGTATTGAATTGAATCGAGTCGAAAGGACTCGAATCAAAAAGACTCGAATCGAATTGAATCAAATCGAAAAGAATCTAATAGAAACCACTCGAACAGAATCAAATCGAAATGATTCAAAATGAATCGAATAGAATAGAATCGAAAAAAATCGATACGAATCGAAACGAATCGAAACGAAGTGAATCGAAGAGAATCGATTAGAATCGAAATGAAAAGAATCGTATTGAATCGAAAAGAATCAAATCAAATCGAATCGAAAGAATTGAATCAAATCGAAAAGAATCCAATCGAATCGAAAAGAATAGAACTGAATGGAATCAAATCGAAAAGAATCTAATCGAATCGAAAAGAATCGAATCAAATTTAATGGAATTGAAAAGAATCGAATTGAATCGAAAAGAATCGAAATGAAACAAATCAGATCAAATGGAAAAGCATCAAATCGAATTGAAAAGAATCGAATCGAAATGAATCGAATCAAAAAGACTCGAATCGAAAAGAATCGAATTGAAAAGAATCCAATCGAATCGAAAAGACTCGAATCGAATTAAAAATATCAAATCGAATCGAATCGCAAAGATTCGAATTGAAAAGACTCGAATTGAAACGAATCGATTTGAAACGAAAAGAATCGAATCGAATCGAATCGAATCGAATTGAAAGAATCGAATTGAATAGAAAAAAATCGAATAGAAAAGCATCGAACCGAAAAGAAAAGAATCAAATTGAATCAGTCGATTAAATTCTAGTCGAATCGAATCAAAAAGAATGAAATCGAGTCGAATCGAATCGAAAAGAATCGAATCGAATCGAAAAGAATCGAATTGTATCTAATCAAAAAGAATCGAGTCGTATCGACTTGAATCAAAAAGAATCCAATTGCATCATCGAATGGAAACTAATCGAATTGAATAGAATCGAAAAGAATCGAATCGAATCAAATCGAAAACAATCAAATTGAATTGATCGAAAAGAATCGAATTGAATCAAATCGAATCGAAATGAAAAGAATCGAATCGATTCAAATAGAAAAGAATCGAATCGAAAAGAATCAAATCGACACGAAAAGAATCGAATCGAATCAAAAAGTATCGAATTGATTCGAAAACATTCGAATCGAAAAGAATCGAATTGAAATGAATCCGATCGAAATGAAAAGAATCTACTCGATTCGAATCCAAAAGAATCGAATCCAAAAGAATCGAATCGAATCCAAAAGAATCGAATTGAATTGAATCAAAAGAAATGAATTGAATCAAAAAGGAACTAATCGAATCAAATCGAAAAAACTCGAATAGAATCAAATCGAATCAAAAAGAATCGAATAGATTCGAATAAAAAAGAATCGAATTGAGGGATCCCTGGGTGGCGCAGCGGTTTAGCGCCTGCCTTTGGCCCAGGGCGCGATCCTGGAGACCCGGGATCGAATCCCACATCGGGCTCCCGGTGCATGGAGCCTGCTTCTCCCTCTGCCAGTGTCTCTGCCTCTCTCACTCTCTCTGTGACTAACATAAAAAAAAGAATCGAATTGAATCGAGTTGAAAAAAATCATAAAGAATCAAATCGAAAAGAATCGAATTCCATGTAACGAAAAGATTCGAATTGAAAAGATTCGAATCGAAACAAAAGAATCGAATCGAATCGACATGAATCAAAAAGAATCGAATCAAAACGAATCGAAAAGAAACAAATCAAGTAGAATCTAAAAGAATCGAATCGAATCAAATCGAAAAAATTCGAATAGAATTGAATCGAAAAGAATCAAAACGAATCGAACCGAAGAGAATCGATTCGAATCAAAATAAAAAGTATCGTATCAAATCGAATCGAAAAGAATCATATCAAATAGAATCGAAAGAATGGAATCAAATCTAAAACAATCGAATCGAATCGAAAAGAATCGGATTGAATGGAATCGAATCGAAAAGAATACAATAGAATAGAATCGAAAGAAATCGAATAGAATCAAATCAAATCAAAAAGAATCGAATTGAATTGATCCTAACCAAAATAACCGAAATGAATCGACTCGAACCGAAAAAAATCAAATCGAAAAGAATCTAATCTCAACGAAAATCATCGAAATGAATAGAATCGAATTGAATCAAATCGAAAAGAATCGAATGGAATCCAATCGAAAAGAATCAAATTGATTCGAATCGAAACAAATTGAATCCAATCGAAAAGAATCTAATTGAATCGAATCGAAAAGAATCGAATTCAATCAAAACGAATCGATTCGAATGGAATAGAAAAGAATAGAATCGAATCGAAAAGAATCAAATCGAATCGAAAAGAATCGAATCAAAAAGAATTGAATCGAATCGAAAAGAAACGAATCGAACCGAATCAAAAAGAAAACAATCGAATCGAATCAAATACAAAAGAATCGCTTTGAATAGCATAGAATTGAAAAGAATTGAATCAATCGAATTGAAAACAATCGAATCGAAAAGAATCGAATCAAAAAAGTCGAATCGAAACGAAAACAATCGAATCGAAACGAATCCAAAAGAATCGTATTGAATTGAATCGAGTCGAAAAGACTCGAATCAAAAAGACTCGAATCGAATTGAATCAAATCGAAAAGTATCTAATAGAAACCACTCGAACAGAATCAAATCGAAATGATTCAAAATGAATCGAATAGAATAGAATCGAAAAAATTCGAATAGAATCGAAACGAATCGAAACGAATTGAATCGAACAGAATCGATTAGAATCGAAATGAAAAGAATCGTATTGAATCGAATCGAAAAGAATCAAATCAAATCGAATCGAAAGAATTGAATCAAATCGAAAAGAATCCAATCGAATCGAAAAGATTCGAACTGAATGGAATCAAATCGAAAAGAATCTAATCGAATCGAAAAGAAACGAATCAAATTTAATGGAATCGAAAAGAATCGAATTGAATCGAAAAGAATCGAAATGAAACAAATCAGATCAAATGGAAAAGCGTCAAATCGGATTGAAAAGAATCGAATCGAATTGAAATGAATCGAATCAAAAAGACTCGAATCGAAAAGAATCGAATTGAAAAGAATCGAATCGAATCGAAAAGACTCGAATCGAATTAAAAATATCAAATCGAATCGAATCGCAAAGATTCGAATTGAAAAGACTCGAATTGAAACGAATCGATTTGAAACGAAAAGAATCGAATCGAATCGAATCGAATTGAAAGAATCGAATTGAATAGAAAAAAATCGAATAGAAAATCATCGAACCGCAAAGAAAAGAATCAAATTGAATCAGTCGATTAAATTCTAGTCGAATCGAATCAAAAAGAATGAAATCGAGTCGAATCGAATCGAAAAGAATCGAATCGAATCGAAAAGAATCGAATTGTATCTAATCAAAATAATCGAATCGTATCGACTCGAATCGAAAAGAATCCAATTGCATCATCGAATGGAAACTAATCGAATTGAATAGAATCGAAAAGAATCGAATCGAATCAAATCGAAAACAATCAAATTGAATTGATCGACAAGAATCGAATTGAATCAAATCGAATCGAAATGAAAAGAATCGAATCGATTCAAATAGAAAAGAATCGAATCGAAAAGAATCAAATCGACACGAAAAGAATCGAATCAAATCAAAAAGTATCGAATTGATTCGAAAACATTCGAATTGAAAAGAATCGAATTGAAATGAATCCGATCGAAATGAAAAGAATCTACTCGATTCGAATCCAAAAGAATCGAATCCAAAAGAATCGAATCGAATCCAAAAAAATCGAATGGAATTGAATCAAAAGAAATGAATTGAATTGAATCAAAAAGGAACTAATCGAATCAAATCGAAAAAACTCGAATAGAATCAAATCGAATCAAAAAGAATCGAATAGATTCGAATAAAAAAGAATCGAATTGAGGGATCCCTGGGTGGCGCAGCGGTTTAGCGCCTGCCTTTGGCCCAGGGCGCGATCCTGGAGACCCGGGATCGAATCCCACATCGGGCTCCCGGTGCATGGAGCCTGCTTCTCCCTCTGCCAGTGTCTCTGCCTCTCTCACTCTCTCTGTGACTATCATAAAAAAAAGAATCGAATTGAATCGAGTTGAAAAAAATCATATAGAATCAAATCGAAAAGAATCGAATTCCATGTAACGAAAAGATTCGAATTGAAAAGATTCGAATCGAAACAAAAGAATCGAATCGAATCGACATGAATCAAAAAGAATCGAATCAAAACGAATCGAAAAGAAACAAATCAAGTAGAATCTAAAAGAATCGAATCGAATCAAATCGAAAAAATTCGAATAGAATTGAATCGAAAAGAATCAAAACGAATCGAACCGAAGAGAATCGATTCGAATCAAAATAAAAAGTATCGTATCAAATCGAATCGAAAAGAATCATATCAAATAGAATCGAAAGAATGGAATCAAATCTAAAACAATCGAATCGAATCGAAAAGAATCGGATTGAATGGAATCGAATCGAAAAGAATACAATAGAATAGAATCGAAAGAAATCGAATAGAATCAAATCAAATCAAAAAGAATCGAATCGAATTGATCCTAACCAAAATAAGCGAAATGAATCGACTCGAACCGAAAAAAATCAAATCGAAAAGAATCTAATCTCAACGATAATCATCGAAATGAATAGAATCGAATTGAATCAAATCGAAAAGAATCGAATGGAATCCAATCGAAAAGAATCAAAGTGATTCGAATCGAAACAAATTGAATCCAATCGAAAAGAATCTAATTGAATCGAATCGAAAAGAATCGAATTCAATCAAAACGAATCGATTCGAATGGAATAGAAAAGAATAGAATCGAATCGAAAAGAATCAAATCGAATCGAAAAGAATCGAATCGAAAAGAATTGAATCGAATCGAAAAGAAACGAATCGAACCGAATCAAAAAGAAAACAATCGAATCGAATCAAATACAAAAGAATCGCTTTGAATAGCATAGAATTGAAAAGAATCGAATCAATCGAATTGAAAACAATTGAATCGAAAAGAATCGAATCAAAAAAGTCGAATCGAAACGAAAACAATCGAATCGAATCGAATCTAAAAGAATCGTATTGAATTGAATCGAGTCGAAAAGACTCGAATCAAAAAGACTCGAATCGAATTGAATCAAATCGAAAAGAATCTAATAGAAACCACTCGAACAGAATCAAATCGAAATGATTCAAAATGAATCGAATAGAATAGAATCGAAAAAATCGAAACGAATCGAAACGAATCGAAACGAATTGAATCGAAGAGAATCGATTAGAATCGAAATGAAAAGAATCGTATTGAATCGAAAAGAATCAAATCAAATCGAATCGAAAGAATTGAATCAAATCGAAAAGAATCCAATCGAATCGAAAAGAATCGAACTGAATGGAATCAAATCGAAAAGAATCGAATCGAATCGAAAAGAATCGAATCAAATTTAATGGAATCGAAAAGAATCGAATTGAATCGAAAAGAATCGAAATGAAACAAATCAGATCAAATGGAAAAGCATCAAATCGGATTGAAAAGAATCGAATCGAATCGAAATGAATCGAATCAAAAAGACTCGAATCGAAAAGAATCGAATTGAAAAGAATCGAATCGAATCGAAAAGACTCGAATCGAATTAAAAATATCAAATCGAATCGAATCGCAAAGATTCGAATTGAAAAGACTCGAATTGAAACGAATCGATTTGAAACGAAAAGAATCGAATCGAATCGAATTGAAAGAATCGAATTGAATAGAAAAAAATCGAATAGAAAAGCATCGAACCGCAAAGAAAAGAATCAAATTGAATCAGTCGATTAAATTCTAGTCGAATCGAATCAAAAAGAATGAAATCGAGTCGAATCGAATCGAAAAGAATCGAATCGAATCGAATCGAAAAGAATCGAATTGTATCTAATCAAAAAGAATCGAGTCGTATCGACTCGAATCGAAAAGAATCCGATTGCATCATCGAATGGAAACTAATCGAATTGAATAGAATAGAAAAGAATCGAATCGAATCAAATCGAAAACAATCAAATTGAATTGTTCGAAAAGAATCGAATTGAATCAAATCGAATCGAAATGAAAGAATCCAATCGATTCAAATAGAAAAGAATCGAATCGAAAAGAATCAAATCGACACGAAAAGAATCGAATCGAATCAAAAAGTATCGAATTGATTCGAAAACATTCGAATCGAAAAGAATCGAATTGAAATGAATCCGATCGAAATGAAAAGAATCTACTCGATTCGAATCCAAAAGAATCGAATCCAAAAGAATCGAATCGAATCCAAAAGAATCGAATTGAATTGAATCAAAAGAAATGAATGGAATCAAAAAGGAACTAATCGAATCAAATCGAAAAAAATCGAATAGAATGAAATCGAATCAAAAAGAATCGAATAGATTCGAATAAAAAAGAATCGAATTGAGGGATCCCTGGGTGGCGCAGCGGTTTAGCGCCTGCCTTTGGCCCAGGGCGCGATCCTGGAGACCCGGGATCGAATCCCACATCGGGCTCCCGGTGCATGGAGCCTGCTTCTCCCTCTGCCAGTGTCTCTGCCTCTCTCACTCTCTCTGTGACTATCATAAAAAAAAGAATCGAATTGAATCGAGTTGAAAAAAATCATAAAGAATCAAATCGAAAAGAATCGAATTCCATGTAACGAAAAGATTCGAATTGAAAAGATTCGAATCGAAACAAAAGAATCGAATCGAATCGACATGAATCAAAAAGAATCGAATCAAAACGAATCGAAAAGAAACAAATCAAGTAGAATCTAAAAGAATCGAATCGAATCAAATCGAAAAAATTCGAATAGAATTGAATCGAAAAGAATCAAAACGAATCGAACCGAAGAGAATCGATTCGAATCAAAATAAAAAGTATCGTATCAAATCGAATCGAAAAGAATCATATCAAATAGAATCGAAAGAATGGAATCAAATCTAAAACAATCGAATCGAATCGAAAAGAATCGGATTGAATGGAATCGAATCGAAAAGAATACAATAGAATAGAATCGAAAGAAATCGAATAGAATCAAATCAAATCAAAAAGAATCGAATCGAATTGATCCTAACCAAAATAAGCGAAATGAATCGACTCGAACCGAAAAAAATCAAATCAAAAAGAATCTAATCTCAACGAAAATCATCGAAATGAATAGAATCGAATTGAATCAAATCGAAAAGAATCGAATGGAATCCAATCGAAAAGAATCAAAGTGATTCGAATCGAAACAAATTGAATCCAATCGAAAAGAATCTAATTGAATCGAATCGAAAAGAATCGAATTCAATCAAAACGAATCGATTCGAATGGAATAGAAAAGAATAGAATCGAATCGAAAAGAATCAAATCGAATCGAAAAGAATCGAATCGAAAAGAATTGAATCGAATCGAAAAGAAACGAATCGAACCGAATCAAAAAGAAAACAATCGAATCGAATCAAATACAATAGAATCGCTTTGAATACCATAGAATTGAAAAGAATCGAATCAATCGAATTGAAAACAATCGAATCGAAAAGAATCGAATCAAAAAAAGTCGAATCGAAACGAAAACAATCGAATCGAATCGAATCTAAAAGAATCGTATTGAATTGAATCGAGTCGAAAGGACTCGAATCAAAAAGACTCGAATCGAAATGAATCAAATCGAAAAGAATCTAATAGAAACCACTCGAACAGAATCAAATCGAAATGATTCAAAATGAATCGAATAGAATAGAATCGAAAAAAATCGAAACGAATCGAAACGAATCGAAACGAATTGAATCGAACAGAATCGATTAGAATCGAAATGAAAAGAATCGTATTGAATCGAAAAGAATCAAATCAAATCGAATCGAAAGAATTGAATCAAATCGAAAAGAATCCAATCGAATCGAAAAGAATCGAACTGAATGAAATCAAATCGAAAAGAATCTAATCGAATCGAAAAGAATCGAATCAAATTTAATGGAATCGAAAAGAATCGAATTGAATCGAAAAGAATCGAAATGAAACAAATCAGATCAAATGGAAAAGCATCAAATCGAATTGAAAAGAATCGAATCGAAATGAATCGAATCAAAAAGACTCGAATCGAAAAGAATCGAATTGAAAAGAATCCAATCGAATCGAAAAGACTCGAATCGAATTAAAAATATCAAATCGAATCGAATCGCAAAGATTCGAATTGAAAAGACTCGAATTGAAACGAATCGATTTGAAACGAAAAGAATCGAATCGAATCGAATCGAATCGAATTGAAAGAATCGAATTGAATAAAAAAAATCGAATAGAAAAGCATCGAACCGAAAAGAAAAGAATCAAATTGAATCAGTCGATTAAATTCTAGTCGAATCGAATCAAAAAGAATGAAATCGAGTCGAATTGAATCGAAAAGAATCGAATCGAATCGAATCGAAAAGAATCGAATTGTATCTAATCAAAAAGAATCGAGTCGTATCGACTCGAATCGAAAAGAATCCGATTGCATCATCGAATGGAAACTAATCGAATTGAATAGAATAGAAAAGAATCGAATCGAATCAAATCGAAAACAATCAAATTGAATTGATCGAAAAGAATCGAATTGAATCAAATCGAATCGAAATGAAAGAATCCAATCGATTCAAATAGAAAAGAATCGAATCGAAAAGAATCAAATCGACACGAAAAGAATCGAATCGAATCAAAAAGTATCGAATTGATTCGAAAACATTCGAATCGAAAAGAATCGAATTGAAATGAATCCGATCGAAATGAAAAGAATCTACTCGATTCGAATCCAAAAGAATCGAATCCAAAAGAATCGAATCGAATCCAAAAGAATCGAATTGAATTGAATCAAAAGAAATGAATGGAATCAAAAAGGAACTAATCGAATCAAATCGAAAAAAATCGAATAGAATCAAATCGAATCAAAAAGAATCGAATAGATTCGAATAAAAAAGAATCGAATTGAGGGATCCCTGGGTGGCGCAGCGGTTTAGCGCCTGCCTTTGGCCCAGGGAGCGATCCTGGAGACCCGGGATCGAATCCCACATCGGGCTCCCGGTGCATGGAGCCTGCTTCTCCCTCTGCCAGTGTCTCTGCCTCTCTCACTCTCTCTGTGACTATCATAAAAAAAAGAATCGAATTGAATCGAGTTGAAAAAAATCATAAAGAATCAAATCGAAAAGAATCGAATTCCATGTAACGAAAAGATTCGAATTGAAAAGATTCGAATCGAAACAAAAGAATCGAATCGAATCGACATGAATCAAAAAGAATCGAATCAAAACGAATTGAAAAGAAACAAATCAAGTAGAATCTAAAAGAATCGAATCGAATCAAATCGAAAAAATTCGAATAGAATTGAATCGAAAAGAATCAAAACGAATCGAACCGAAGAGAATCGATTCGAATCAAAATAAAAAGTATCGTATCAAATCGAATCGAAAAGAATCATATCAAATAGAATCGAAAGAATGGAATCAAATCTAAAACAATCGAATCGAATCGAAAAGAATCGGATTGAATGGAATCGAATCGAAAAGAATACAATAGAATAGAATCGAAAGAAATCGAATAGAATCAAATCAAATCAAAAAGAATCGAATCGAATTGATCCTAAACAAAATAAGCGAAATGAATCGACTCGAACCGAAAAAAATCAAATCGAAAAGAATCTAATCTCAACGAAAATAATCGAAATGAATAGAATCGAATTGAATCAAATCGAAAAGAATCGAATGGAATCCAATCGAAAAGAATCAAAGTGATTCGAATCGAAACAAATTGAATCCAATCGAAAAGAATCTAATTGAATCGAATCGAAAAGAATCGAATTCAATCAAAACGAATCGATTCGAATGGAATAGAAAAGAATAGAATCGAATCGAAAAGAATCAAATCGAATCGAAAAGAATCGAATCGAAAAGAATTGAATCGAATCGAAAAGAAACGAATCGAACCGAATCAAAAAGAAAACAATCGAATCGAATCAAATACAATAGAATCGCTTTGAATACCATAGAATTGAAAAGAATCGAATCAATCGAATTGAAAACAATCGAATCGAAAAGAATCGAATCAAAAAAAGTCGAATGGAAACGAAAACAATCGAATCGAATCGAATCTAAAAGAATCGTATTGAATTGAATCGAGTCGAAAGGACTCGAATCAAAAAGACTCGAATCGAATTGAATCAAATCGAAAAGAATCTAATAGAAACCACTCGAACAGAATCAAATCGAAATGATTCAAAATGAATCGAATAGAATAGAATCGAAAAAAATCGAAACGAATCGAAACGAATCGAAACGAATTGAATCGAAGAGAATCGATTAGAATCGAAATGAAAAGAATCGTATTGAATCGAAAAGAATCAAATCAAATCGAATCGAAAGAATTGAATCAAATCGAAAAGAATCCAATCGAATCGAAAAGAATCGAACTGAATGGAATCAAATCGAAAAGAATCTAATCGAATCGAAAAGAATCGAATCAAATTTAATGGAATCGAAAAGAATCGAATTGAATCGAAAAGAATCGAAATGAAACAAATCAGATCAAATGGAAAAGCATCAAATCGAATTGAAAAGAATCGAATCGAAATGAATCGAATCAAAAAGACTCGAATCGAAAAGAATCGAATTGAAAAGAATCCAATCGAATCGAAAAGACTCGAATCGAATTAAAAATATCAAATCGAATCGAATCGCAAAGATTCGAATTGAAAAGACTCGAATTGAAACGAATCGATTTGAAACGAAAAGAATCGAATCGAATCGAATCGAATCGAATTGAAAGAATCGAATTGAATAGAAAAAAATCGAATAGAAAAGCATCGAACCGAAAAGAAAAGAATCAAATTGAATCAGTCGATTAAATTCTAGTCGAATCGAATCAAAAAGAATGAAATCGAGTCGAATCGAATCAAAAAGAATCGAGTCGAATCAAAAAGAATCGAATTGTATCTAATCAAAAAGAATCGAGTCGTATCGACTCGAATCAAAAAGAATCCAATTGCATCATCGAATGGAAACTAATCGAATTGAATAGAATAGAAAAGAATCGAATCGAATCAAATCGAAAACAATCAAATTGAATTGATCGAAAAGAATCGAATTGAATCAAATCGAATCGAAATGAAAAGAATCGAATCGATTCAAATAGAAAAGAATCGAATCGAAAAGAATCAAATCGACACGAAAAGAATCGAATCGAATCAAAAAGTATCGAATTGATTCGAAAACATTCGAATCGAAAAGAATCGAATTGAAATGAATCCGATCGAAATGAAAAGAATCTACTCGATTCGAATCCAAAAGAATCGAATCCAAAAGAATCGAATCGAATCCAAAAGAATCGAATTGAATTGAATCAAAAGAAATGAATTGAATCAAAAAGGAACTAATCGAATCAAATCGAATAGAATCAAATCGAATCAAAAAGAATCGAATAGATTCGAATAAAAAAGAATCGAATTGAGGGATCCCTGGGTGGCGCAGCGGTTTAGCGCCTGCCTTTGGCCCAGGGCGCGATCCTGGAGACCCGGGATCGAATCCCACATCGGGCTCCCGGTGCATGGAGCCTGCTTCTCCCTCTGCCAGTGTCTCTGCCTCTCTCACTCTCTCTGTGACTATCATAAATAAAAGAATCGAATTGAATCGAGTTAAAAAAAATCATAAAGAATCAAATCGAAAAGAATCGAATTCCATGTAACGAAAAGATTCGAATTGAAAAGATTCGAATCGAAACAAAAGAATCGAATCGAATCGACATGAATCAAAAAGAATCGAATCAAAACGAATCGAAAAGAAACAAATCAAGTAGAATCTAAAAGAATCGAATCGAATCAAATCGAAAAAATTCGAATAGAATTGAATCGAAAAGAATCAAAACGAATCGAACCGAAGAGAATCGATTCGAATCAAAATAAAAAGTATCGTATCAAATCGAATCGAAAAGAATCATATCAAATAGAATCGAAAGAATGGAATCAAATCTAAAACAATCGAATCGAATCGAAAAGAATCGGATTGAATGGAATCGAATCGAAAAGAATACAATAGAATAGAATCGAAAGAAATCGAGTAGAATCAAATCAAATCAAAAAGAATCGAATCGAATTGATCCTAAACAAAATAAGCGAAATGAATCGACTCGAACCGAAAAAAATCAAATCGAAAAGAATCTAATCTCAACGAAAATAATCGAAATGAATAGAATCGAATTGAATCAAATCGAAAAGAATCGAATGGAATCCAATCGAAAAGAATCAAAGTGATTCGAATCGAAACAAATTGAATCCAATCGAAAAGAATCTAATTGAATCGAATCGAAAAGAATCGAATTCAATCAAAACGAATCGATTCGAATGGAATAGAAAAGAATAGAATCGAATCGAAAAGAATCAAATCGAATCGAAAAGAGTCGAATCGAAAAGAATTGAATCGAATCGAAAAGAAACGAATCGAACCGAATCAAAAAGAAAACAATCGAATCGAATCAAATACAAAAGAATCGCTTTGAATAGCATAGAATTGAAAAGAATCGAATCAATCGAATTGAAAACAATCGAATCGAAAAGAATCGAATCAAAAAAGTCGAATCGAAACGAAAACAATCGAATCGAAACGAATCTAAAAGAATCGTATTGAATTGAATCGAGTCGAAAAGACTCGAATCAAAAAGACTCGAATCGAATTGAATCAAATCGAAAAGAATCTAATAGAAACCACTCGAACAGAATCAAATCGAAATGATTCAAAATGAATCGAATAGAATAGAATCGAAAAAAATCGAAACGAATCGAAACGAATCGAAACGAATTGAATCGAAGAGAATCGATTAGAATCGAAATGAAAAGAATCGTATTGAATCGAAAAGAATCAAATCAAATCGAATCGAAAGAATTGAATCAAATCGAAAAGAATCCAATCGAATCGAAAAGAATCGAACTGAATGGAATCAAATCGAAAAGAATCTAATCGAATCGAAAAGAATCGAATCAAATTTAATGGAATCGAAAAGAATCGAATTGAATCGAAAAGAATCGAAATGAAACAAATCAGATCAAATGGAAAAGCATCAAATCGAATTGAAAAGAATCGAATCGAAATGAATCGAATCAAAAAGACTCGAATCGAAAAGAATCGAATTGAAAAGAATCCAATCGAATCGAAAAGACTCGAATCGAATTAAAAATATCAAATCGAATCGAATCGCAAAGATTCGAATTGAAAAGACTCGAATTGAAACGAATCGATTTGAAACGAAAAGAATCGAATCGAATCGAATCGAATCGAATTGAAAGAATCGAATTGAATAGAAAAAAATCGAATAGAAAAGCATCGAACCGAAAAGAAAAGAATCAAATTGAATCAGTCGATTAAATTCTAGTCGAATCGAATCAAAAAGAATGATATGGAGTCGAATCGAATCGAAAAGAATCGAATCGAATCGAAAAGAATCGAATTGTATCTAATCAAAAAGAATCGAGTCGTATCGACTCGAATCGAAAAGAATCCAATTGCATCATCGAATGGAAACTAATCGAATTGAATAGAATCGAAAAGAATCGAATCGAATCAAATCGAAAACAATCAAATTGAATTGATCGAAAAGAATCGAATTGAATCAAATCGAATCGAAATGAAAAGAATCGAATCGATTCAAATAGAAAAGAATCGAATCGAAAAGAATCAAATCGACACGAAAAGAATCGAATCGAATCAAAAAGTATCGAATTGATTCGAAAACATTCGAATCGAAAAGAATCGAATTGAAATGAATCCGATCGAAATGAAAAGAATCTACTCGATTCGAATCCAAAAGAATCGAATCCAAAAGAATCGAATCGAATCCAAAAGAATCGAATTGAATTGAATCAAAAGAAATGAATTGAATCAAAAAGAACTAATCGAATCAAATCGAAAAAAATCGAATAGAATCAAATCGAATCAAAAAGAATCGAATAGATTCGAATAAAAAAGAATCGAATTGAGGGATCCCTGGGTGGCGCAGCGGTTTAGCGCCTGCCTTTGGCCCAGGGCGCGATCCTGGAGACCCGGGATCGAATCCCACATCGGGCTCCCGGTGCATGGAGCCTGCTTCTCCCTCTGCCTGTGTCTCTGCCTCTCTCACTCTCTCTGTGACTATCATAAAAAAAAGAATCGAATTGAATCGAGTTGAAAAAAATCATAAAGAATCAAATCGAAAAGAATCGAATTCCATGTAACGAAAAGATTCGAATTGAAAAGATTCGAATCGAAACAAAAGAATCGAATCGAATCGACATGAATCAAAAAGAATCGAATCAAAACGAATCGAAAAGAAACAAATCAAGTAGAATCTAAAAGAATCGAATCGAATCAAATCGAAAAAATTCGAATAGAATTGAATCGAAAAGAATCAAAACGAATCGAACCGAAGAGAATCGATTCGAATCAAAATAAAAAGTATCGTATCAAATCGAATCGAAAAGAATCATATCAAATAGAATCGAAAGAATGGAATCAAATCTAAAACAATCGAATCGAATCGAAAAGAATCGGATTGAATGGAATCGAATCGAAAAGAATACAATAGAATAGAATCGAAAGAAATCGAATAGAATCAAATCAAATCAAAAAGAATCGAATCGAATTGATCCTAACCAAAATAAGCGAAATGAATCGACTCGAACCGAAAAAAATCAAATCGAAAAGAATCTAATCTCAACGAAAATAATCGAAATGAATAGAATCGAATTGAATCAAATCGAAAAGAATCGAATGGAATCCAATCGAAAAGAATCAAAGTGATTCGAATCGAAACAAATTGAATCCAATCGAAAAGAATCTAATTGAATCGAATCGAAAAGAATCGAATTCAATCAAAACGAATCGATTCGAATGGAATAGAAAAGAATAGAATCGAATCGAAAGAATCAAATCGAATCGAAAAGAATCGAATCGAAAAGAATTGAATCGAATCGAAAAGAAACGAATCGAACCGAATCAAAAAGAAAACAATCGAATCGAATCAAATACAAAAGAATCGCTTTGAATAGCATAGAATTGAAAAGAATCGAATCAATCGAATTGAAAACAATCGAATCGAAAAGAATCGAATCAAAAAAGTCGAATCGAAACGAAAACAATCGAATCGAAACGAATCTAAAAGAATCGTATTGAATTGAATCGAGTCGAAAGACTCGAATCAAAAAGACTCGAATCGAATTGAATCAAATCGAAAAGAATCTAATAGAAACCACTCGAACAGAATCAAATCGAAATGATTCAAAATGAATCGAATAGAATAGAATCGAAAAAAATCGAAACGAATCGAAACGAATCGAAACGAATTGAATCGAAGAGAATCGATTAGAATCGAAATGAAAAGAATCGTATTGAATCGAAAAGAATCAAATCAAATCAAATCGAAAGAAATGAATCAAATCAAAAAGAATCCAATCGAATCGAAAAGATTCGAACTGAATGGAATCAAATCGAAAAGAATCTAATCGAATCTAAAAGAATCGAATCAAATTTAATGGAATCGAAAAGAATCGAATTGAATCGAAAAGAATCGAAATGAAACAAATCAGATCAAATGGAAAAGCATCAAATCGAATTGAAAAGAATCGAATCGAATCGAAATGAATCGAATCAAAAAGACTCGAATCGAAGAGAATCGAATTGAAAAGAATCCAATCGAATCGAAAAGACTCGAATCGAATTAACAATATCAAATCGAATCGAATCGCAAAGATTCGAATTGAAAAGACTCGAATTGAAACGAATCGATTTGAAACGAAAAGAATCGAATCGAATCGAATCGAATTGAAAGAATCGAATTGAATAGAAAAAAATCGAATAGAAAAGAATCGAACCGAAAAGAAAAGAATCAAATTGAATCAGTCGATTAAATTCTAGTCGAATCGAATCAAAAAGAATGAAATCGAGTCGAATCGAATCGAAAAGAATCGAATCGAATCGAAAAGAATCGAATTGTATCTAATCAAAAAGAATCGAGTCGTATCGACTCGAATCGAAAAGAATCCAATTGCATCATCGAATGGAAACTAATCGAATTGAATAGAATCGAAAAGAATCGAATCGAATCAAATCGAAAACAATCAAATTGAATTGATCGAAAAGAATCGAATTGAATCAAATCGAATCGAAATGAAAAGAATCGAATCGATTCAAATAGAAAAGAATCGAATCGAAAAGAATCAAATCGACACGAAAAGAATCGAATCGAATCAAAAAGTATCGAATTGATTCGAAAACATTCGAATCGAAAAGAATCGAATTGAAATGAATCCGATCGAAATGAAAAGAATCTACTCGATTCGAATCCAAAAGAATCGAATCCAAAAGAATCGAATCGAATCCAAAAGAATCGAATCGAATCCAAAAGAATCGAATTGAATTGAATCAAAAGAAATGAATTGAATTGAATCAAAAAGAACTAATCGAATCAAATCGAAAAAACTCGAATAGAATCAAATCGAATCAAAAAGAATCGAATAGATTCGAATAAAAAAGAATCGAATTGAGGGATCCCTGGGTGGCGCAACGGTTTAGCGCCTGCCTTTGGCCCAGGGCGCGATCCTGGAGACCCGGGATCGAATCCCACATCGGGCTCCCGGTGCATGGAGCCTGCTTCTCCCTCTGCCTGTGTCTCTGCCTCTCTCACTCTCTCTGTGACTATCATAAAAAAAAGAATCGAATTGAATCGAGTTGAAAAAAATCATAAAGAATCAAATCGAAAAGAATCGAATTCCATGTAACGAAAAGATTCGAATTGAAAAGATTCGAATCGAAACAAAAGAATCGAATCGAATCGACATGAATCAAAAAGAATCGAATCAAAACGAATCGAAAAGAAACAAATCAAGTAGAATCTAAAAGAATCGAATCGAATCAAATCGAAAAAATTCGAATAGAATTGAATCGAAAAGAATCAAAACGAATCGAACCGAAGAGAATCGATTCGAATCAAAATAAAAAGTATCGTATCAAATCGAATCGAAAAGAATCATATCAAATAGAATCGAAAGAATGGAATCAAATCTAAAACAATCGAATCGAATCGAAAAGAATCGGATTGAATGGAATCGAATCGAAAAGAATACAATAGAATAGAATCGAAAGAAATCGAATAGAATCAAATCAAATCAAAAAGAATCGAATCGAATTGATCCTAACCAAAATAAGCGAAATGAATCGACTCGAACCGAAAAAAATCAAATCGAAAAGAATCTAATCTCAACGAAAATCATCGAAATGAATAGAATCGAATTGAATCAAATCGAAAAGAATCGAATGGAATCCAATCGAAAAGAATCAAAGTGATTCGAATCGAAACAAATTGAATCCAATCGAAAAGAATCTAATTGAATCGAATCGAAAAGAATCGAATTCAATCAAAACGAATCGATTCGATAGGAATAGAAAAGAATAGAATCGAATCGAAAAGAATCAAATCGAATCGAAAAGAATCGAATCGAAAAGAATTGAATCGAATCGAAAAGAAACGAATCGAACCGAATCAAAAAGAAAACAATCGAATCGAATCAAATACAAAAGAATCGCTTTGAATAGCATAGAATTGAAAAGAATCGAATCAATCGAATTGAAAACAATCGAATCGAAAAGAATCGAATCAAAAAAGTCGAATCGAAACGAAAACAATCGAATCGAATCGAATTTAAAAGAATCGTATTGAATTGAATCGAGTCGAAAAGACTCGAATCAAAAAGACTCGAATCGAATTGAATCAAATCGAAAAGAATCTAATAGAAACCACTCGAACAGAATCAAATCGAAATGATTCAAAATGAATCGAATAGAATAGAATCGAAAAAATCGAAACGAATCGAAACGAATCGAAACGAATTGAATCGAAGAGAATCGATTAGAATCGAAATGAAAAGAATCGTATTGAATCGAAAAGAATCAAATCAAATCGAATCGAAAGAATTGAATCAAATCGAAAAGAATCCAATCGAATCGAAAAGAATCGAACTGAATGGAATCAAATCGAAAAGAATCGAATCGAATCGAAAAGAATCGAATCAAATTTAATGGAATCGAAAAGAATCGAATTGAATCGAAAAGAATCGAAATGAAACAAATCAGATCAAATGGAAAAGCATCAAATCGGATTGAAAAGAATCGAATCGAATCGAAATGAATCGAATCAAAAAGACTCGAATCGAAAAGAATCGAATTGAAAAGAATCGAATCGAATCGAAAAGACTCGAATCGAATTAAAAATATCAAATCGAATCGAATCGCAAAGATTCGAATTGAAAAGACTCGAATTGAAACGAATCGATTTGAAACGAAAAGAATCGAATCGAATCGAATCGAATTGAAAGAATCGAATTGAATAGAAAAAAATCGAATAGAAAAGCATCGAACCGCAAAGAAAAGAATCAAATTGAATCAGTCGATTAAATTCTAGTCGAATCGAATCAAAAAGAATGAAATCGAGTCGAATCGAATCGAAAAGAATCGAATCGAATCGAAAAGAATCGAATTGTATCTAATCAAAATAATCGAATCGTATCGACTCGAATCGAAAAGAATCCAATTGCATCATCGAATGGAAACTAATCGAATTGAATAGAATCGAAAAGAATCGAATCGAATCAAATCGAAAACAATCAAATTGAATTGATCGACAAGAATCGAATTGAATCAAATCGAATCGAAATGAAAAGAATCGAATCGATTCAAATAGAAAAGAATCGAATCGAAAAGAATCAAATCGACACGAAAAGAATCGAATCGAATCAAAAAGTATCGAATTGATTCGAAAACATTCGAATCGAAAAGAATCGAATTGAAATGAATCCGATCGAAATGAAAAGAATCTACTCGATTCGAATCCAAAAGAATCGAATCCAAAAGAATCGAATCGAATCCAAAAGAATCGAATTGAATTGAATCAAAAGAAATGAATTGAATTGAATCAAAAAGGAACTAATCGAATCAAATCGAAAAAACTCGAATAGAATCAAATCGAATCAAAAAGAATCGAATAGATTCGAATAAAAAAGAATCGAATTGAGGGATCCCTGGGTGGCGCAGCGGTTTAGCGCCTGCCTTTGGCCCAGGGCGCGATCCTGGAGACCCGGGATCGAATCCCACATCGGGCTCCCGGTGCATGGAGCCTGCTTCTCCCTCTGCCAGTGTCTCTGCCTCTCTCACTCTCTCTGTGACTATCATAAAAAAAAGAATCGAATTGAATCGAGTTGAAAAAAATCATAAAGAATCAAATCGAAAAGAATCGAATTCCATGTAACGAAAAGATTCGAATTGAAAAGATTCGAATCGAAACAAAAGAATCGAATCGAATCGACATGAATCAAAAAGAATCGAATCAAAACGAATCGAAAAGAAACAAATCAAGTAGAATCTAAAAGAATCGAATCGAATCAAATCGAAAAAATTCGAATAGAATTGAATCGAAAAGAATCAAAACGAATCGAACCGAAGAGAATCGATTCGAATCAAAATAAAAAGTATCGTATCAAATCGAATCGAAAAGAATCATATCAAATAGAATCGAAAGAATGGAATCAAATCTAAAACAATCGAATCGAATCGAAAAGAATCGGATTGAATGGAATCGAATCGAAAAGAATACAATAGAATAGAATCGAAAGAAATCGAATAGAATCAAATCAAATAAAAAAGAATCGAATCGAATTGATCCTAACCAAAATAAGCGAAATGAATCGACTCGAACCGAAAAAAATCAAATCGAAAAGAATCTAATCTCAACGAAAATAATCGAAATGAATAGAATCGAATTGAATCAAATCGAAAAGAATCGAATGGAATCCAATCGAAAAGAATCAAAGTGATTCGAATCGAAACAAATTGAATCCAATCGAAAAGAATCTAATTGAATCGAATCGAAAAGAATCGAATTCAATCAAAACGAATCGATTCGAATGGAATAGAAAAGAATAGAATCAAATCGAAAAGAATCAAATCGAATCGAAAAGAATCGAATCGAAAAGAATTGAATCGAATCGAAAAGAAACGAATCGAACCGAATCAAAAAGAAAACAATCGAATCGAATCAAATACAAAAGAATCGCTTTGAATAGCATAGAATTGAAAAGAATCGAATCAATCGAATTGAAAACAATCGAATCGAAAAGAATCGAATCAAAAAAGTCGAATCGAAACGAAAACAATCGAATCGAAACGAATCTAAAAGAATCGTATTGAATTGAATCGAGTCGAAAGACTCGAATCAAAAAGACTCGAATCGAATTGAATCAAATCGAAAAGAATCTAATAGAAACCACTCGAACAGAATCAAATCGAAATGATTCAAAATGAATCGAATAGAATAGAATCGAAAAAAATCGAAACGAATCGAAACGAATCGAAACGAATTGAATCGAAGAGAATCGATTAGAATCGAAATGAAAAGAATCGTATTGAATCGAAAAGAATCAAATCAAATCAAATCGAAAGAAATGAATCAAATCAAAAAGAATCCAATCGAATCGAAAAGATTCGAACTGAATGGAATCAAATCGAAAAGAATCTAATCGAATCTAAAAGAATCGAATCAAATTTAATGGAATCGAAAAGAATCGAATTGAATCGAAAAGAATCGAAATGAAACAAATGAGATCAAATGGAAAAGCATCAAATCGAATTGAAAAGAATCGAATCGAATCGAAATGAATCGAATCAAAAAGACTCGAATCGAAGAGAATCGAATTGAAAAGAATCCAATCGAATCGAAAAGACTCGAATCGAATTAACAATATCAAATCGAATCGAATCGCAAAGATTCGAATTGAAAAGACTCGAATTGAAACGAATCGATTTGAAACGAAAAGAATCGAATCGAATCGAATCGAATTGAAAGAATCGAATTGAATAGAAAAAAATCGAATAGAAAAGAATCGAACCGAAAAGAAAAGAATCAAATTGAATCAGTCGATTAAATTCTAGTCGAATCGAATCAAAAAGAATGAAATCGAGTCGAATCGAATCGAAAAGAATCGAATCGAATCGAAAAGAATCGAATTGTATCTAATCAAAAAGAATCGAGTCGTATCGACTCGAATCGAAAAGAATCCAATTGCATCATCGAATGGAAACTAATCGAATTGAATAGAATCGAAAAGAATCGAATCGAATCAAATCGAAAACAATCAAATTGAATTGATCGAAAAGAATCGAATTGAATCAAATCGAATCGAAATGAAAGAATCGAATCGATTCAAATAGAAAAGAATCGAATCGAAAAGAATCAAATCGACACGAAAAGAATCGAATCGAATCAAAAAGTATCGAATTGATTCGAAAACATTCGAATCGAAAAGAATCGAATTGAAATGAATCCGATCGAAATGAAAAGAATCTACTCGATTCGAATCCAAAAGAATCGAATCCAAAAGAATCGAATCGAATCCAAAAGAATCGAATTGAATTGAATCAAAAGAAATGAATTGAATTGAATCAAAAAGGAACTAATCGAATCAAATCGGAAAAACTCGAATAGAATCAAATCGAATCAAAAAGAATCGAATAGATTCGAATAAAAAAGAATCGAATTGAGGGATCCCTGGGTGGCGCAGCGGTTTAGCGCCTGCCTTTGGCCCAGGGCGCGATCCTGGAGACCCGGGATCGAATCCCACATCGGGCTCCCGGTGCATGGAGCCTGCTTCTCCCTCTGCCTGTGTCTCTGCCTCTCTCACTCTCTCTGTGACTATCATAAAAAAAAGAATCGAATTGAATCGAGTTGAAAAAAATCATAAAGAATCAAATCGAAAAGAATCGAATTCCATGTAACGAAAAGATTCGAATTGAAAAGATTCGAATCGAAACAAAAGAATCGAATCGAATCGACATGAATCAAAAAGAATCGAATCAAAACGAATCGAAAAGAAACAAATCAAGTAGAATCTAAAAGAATCGAATCGAATCAAATCGAAAAAATTCGAATAGAATTGAATCGAAAAGAATCAAAACGAATCGAACCGAAGAGAATCGATTCGAATCAAAATAAAAAGTATCGTATCAAATCGAATCGAAAAGAATCATATCAAATAGAATCGAAAGAATGGAATCAAATCTAAAACAATCGAATCGAATCGAAAAGAATCGGATTGAATGGAATCGAATCGAAAAGAATACAATAGAATAGAATCGAAAGAAATCGAATAGAATCAAATCAAATCAAAAAGAATCGAATTGAATTGATCCTAACCAAAATAACCGAAATGAATCGACTCGAACCGAAAAAAATCAAATCGAAAAGAATCTAATCTCAACGAAAATCATCGAAATGAATAGAATCGAATTGAATCAAATCGAAAAGAATCGAATGGAATCCAATCGAAAAGAATCAAATTGATTCGAATCGAAACAAATTGAATCCAATCGAAAAGAATCTAATTGAATCGAATCGAAAAGAATCGAATTCAATCAAAACGAATCGATTCGAATGGAATAGAAAAGAATAGAATCGAATCGAAAAGAATCAAATCGAATCGAAAAGAATCGAATCAAAAAGAATTGAATCGAATCGAAAAGAAACGAATCGAACCGAATCAAAAAGAAAACAATCGAATCGAATCAAATACAAAAGAATCGCTTTGAATAGCATAGAATTGAAAAGAATTGAATCAATCGAATTGAAAACAATCGAATCGAAAAGAATCGAATCAAAAAAGTCGAATCGAAACGAAAACAATCGAATCGAAACGAATCCAAAAGAATCGTATTGAATTGAATCGAGTCGAAAAGACTCGAATCAAAAAGACTCGAATCGAATTGAATCAAATCGAAAAGTATCTAATAGAAACCACTCGAACAGAATCAAATCGAAATGATTCAAAATGAATCGAATAGAATAGAATCGAAAAAATCGAAACGAATCGAAACGAATCGAAACGAATTGAATCGAACAGAATCGATTAGAATCGAAATGAAAAGAATCGTATTGAATCGAATCGAAAAGAATCAAATCAAATCGAATCGAAAGAATTGAATCAAATCGAAAAGAATCCAATCGAATCGAAAAGAATCGAACTGAATGGAATCAAATCGAAAAGAATCTAATCGAATCGAAAAGAAACGAATCAAATTTAATGGAATCGAAAAGAATCGAATTGAATCGAAAAGAATCGAAATGAAACAAATCAGATCAAATGGAAAAGCGTCAAATCGGATTGAAAAGAATCGAATCGAATTGAAATGAATCGAATCAAAAAGACTCGAATCGAAAAGAATCGAATTGAAAAGAATCGAATCGAATCGAAAAGACTCGAATCGAATTAAAAATATCAAATCGAATCGAATCGCAAAGATTCGAATTGAAAAGACTCGAATTGAAACGAATCGATTTGAAACGAAAAGAATCGAATCGAATCGAATCGAATTGAAAGAATCGAATTGAATAGAAAAAAATCGAATAGAAAATCATCGAACCGCAAAGAAAAGAATCAAATTGAATCAGTCGATTAAATTCTAGTCGAATCGAATCAAAAAGAATGAAATCGAGTCGAATCGAATCGAAAAGAATCGAATCGAATCGAAAAGAATCGAATTGTATCTAATCAAAATAATCGAATCGTATCGACTCGAATCGAAAAGAATCCAATTGCATCATCGAATGGAAACTAATCGAATTGAATAGAATCGAAAAGAATCGAATCGAATCAAATCGAAAACAATCAAATTGAATTGATCGACAAGAATCGAATTGAATCAAATCGAATCGAAATGAAAAGAATCGAATCGATTCAAATAGAAAAGAATCGAATCGAAAAGAATCAAATCGACACGAAAAGAATCGAATCGAATCAAAAAGTATCGAATTGATTCGAAAACATTCGAATTGAAAAGAATCGAATTGAAATGAATCCGATCGAAATGAAAAGAATCTACTCGATTCGAATCCAAAAGAATCGAATCCAAAAGAATCGAATCGAATCCAAAAAAATCGAATGGAATTGAATCAAAAGAAATGAATTGAATTGAATCAAAAAGGAACTAATCGAATCAAATCGAAAAAACTCGAATAGAATCAAATCGAATCAAAAAGAATCGAATAGATTCGAATAAAAAAGAATCGAATTGAGGGATCCCTGGGTGGCGCAGCGGTTTAGCGCCTGCCTTTGGCCCAGGGCGCGATCCTGGAGACCCGGGATCGAATCCCACATCGGGCTCCCGGTGCATGGAGCCTGCTTCTCCCTCTGCCTGTGTCTCTGCCTCTCTCACTCTCTCTGTGACTATCATAAAAAAAAGAATCGAATTGAATCGAGTTGAAAAAAATCATAAAGAATCAAATCGAAAAGAATCGAATTCCATGTAACGAAAAGATTCGAATTGAAAAGATTCGAATCGAAACAAAAGAATCGAATCGAATCGACATGAATCAAAAAGAATCGAATCAAAACGAATCGAAAAGAAACAAATCAAGTAGAATCTAAAAGAATCGAATCGAATCAAATCGAAAAAATTCGAATAGAATTGAATCGAAAAGAATCAAAACGAATCGAACCGAAGAGAATCGATTCGAATCAAAATAAAAAGTATCGTATCAAATCGAATCGAAAAGAATCATATCAAATAGAATCGAAAGAATGGAATCAAATCTAAAACAATCGAATCGAATCGAAAAGAATCGGATTGAATGGAATCGAATCGAAAAGAATACAATAGAATAGAATCGAAAGAAATCGAATAGAATCAAATCAAATCAAAAAGAATCGAATCGAATTGATCCTAACCAAAATAAGCGAAATGAATCGACTCGAACCGAAAAAAATCAAATCAAAAAGAATCTAATCTCAACGAAAATCATCGAAATGAATAGAATCGAATTGAATCAAATCGAAAAGAATCGAATGGAATCCAATCGAAAAGAATCAAAGTGATTCGAATCGAAACAAATTGAATCCAATCGAAAAGAATCTAATTGAATCGAATCGAAAAGAATCGAATTCAATCAAAACGAATCGATTCGAATGGAATAGAAAAGAATAGAATCGAATCGAAAAGAATCAAATCGAATCGAAAAGAATCGAATCGAAAAGAATTGAATCGAATCGAAAAGAAACGAATCGAACCGAATCAAAAAGAAAACAATCGAATCGAATCAAATACAATAGAATCGCTTTGAATACCATAGAATTGAAAAGAATCGAATCAATCGAATTGAAAACAATCGAATCGAAAAGAATCGAATCAAAAAAAGTCGAATCGAAACGAAAACAATCGAATCGAATCGAATCTAAAAGAATCGTATTGAATTGAATCGAGTCGAAAGGACTCGAATCAAAAAGACTCGAATCGAAATGAATCAAATCGAAAAGAATCTAATAGAAACCACTCGAACAGAATCAAATCGAAATGATTCAAAATGAATCGAATAGAATAGAATCGAAAAAAATCGAAACGAATCGAAACGAATCGAAACGAATTGAATCGAACAGAATCGATTAGAATCGAAATGAAAAGAATCGTATTGAATCGAAAAGAATCAAATCAAATCGAATCGAAAGAATTGAATCAAATCGAAAAGAATCCAATCGAATCGAAAAGAATCGAACTGAATGAAATCAAATCGAAAAGAATCTAATCGAATCGAAAAGAATCGAATCAAATTTAATGGAATCGAAAAGAATCGAATTGAATCGAAAAGAATCGAAATGAAACAAATCAGATCAAATGGAAAAGCATCAAATCGAATTGAAAAGAATCGAATCGAAATGAATCGAATCAAAAAGACTCGAATCGAAAAGAATCGAATTGAAAAGAATCCAATCGAATCGAAAAGACTCGAATCGAATTAAAAATATCAAATCGAATCGAATCGCAAAGATTCGAATTGAAAAGACTCGAATTGAAACGAATCGATTTGAAACGAAAAGAATCGAATCGAATCGAATCGAATCGAATTGAAAGAATCGAATTGAATAAAAAAAATCGAATAGAAAAGCATCGAACCGAAAAGAAAAGAATCAAATTGAATCAGTCGATTAAATTCTAGTCGAATCGAATCAAAAAGAATGAAATCGAGTCGAATTGAATCGAAAAGAATCGAATCGAATCGAATCGAAAAGAATCGAATTGTATCTAATCAAAAAGAATCGAGTCGTATCGACTCGAATCAAAAAGAATCCAATTGCATCATCGAATGGAAACTAATCGAATTGAATAGAATAGAAAAGAATCGAATCGAATCAAATCGAAAACAATCAAATTGAATTGATCGAAAAGAATCGAATTGAATCAAATCGAATCGAAATGAAAAGAATCGAATCGATTCAAATAGAAAAGAATTGAATCGAAAAGAATCAAATCGACACGAAAAGAATCGAATCGAATCAAAAAGTATCGAATTGATTCGAAAACATTCGAATCGAAAAGAATCGAATTGAAATGAATCCGATCGAAATGAAAAGAATCTACTCGATTCGAATCCAAAAGAATCGAATCCAAAAGAATCGAATCGAATCCAAAAGAATCGAATTGAATTGAATCAAAAGAAATGAATTGAATCAAAAAGAACTAATCGAATCAAATCGAAAAAAATCGAATAGAATCAAATCGAATCAAAAAGAATCGAATAGATTCGAATAAAAAAGAATCGAATTGAGGGATCCCTGGGTGGCGCAGCGGTTTAGCGCCTGCCTTTGGCCCAGGGCGCGATCCTGGAGACCCGGGATCGAATCCCACATCGGGCTCCCGGTGCATGGAGCCTGCTTCTCCCTCTGTCTGTGTTCTGCCTCTCTCACTGTCTCTGTGACTATCATAAATAAAAGAATCGAATTGAATCGAGTTGAAAAAAATCATAAAGAATCAAATCGAAAAGAATCGAATTCCATGTAACGAAAAGATTCGAATTGAAAAGATTCGAATCGAAACAAAAGAATCGAATCGAATCGACATGAATCAAAAAGAATCGAATCAAAACGAATCGAAAAGAAACAAATCAAGTAGAATCTAAAAGAATCGAATCGAATCAAATCGAAAAAATTCGAATAGAATTGAATCGAAAAGAATCAAAACGAATCGAACCGAAGAGAATCGATTCGAATCAAAATAAAAAGTATCGTATCAAATCGAATCGAAAAGAATCATATCAAATAGAATCGAAAGAATGGAATCAAATCTAAAACAATCGAATCGAATCGAAAAGAATCGGATTGAATGGAATCGAATCGAAAAGAATACAATAGAATAGAATCGAAAGAAATCGAATAGAATCAAATCAAATCAAAAAGAATCGAATCGAATTGATCCTAACCAAAATAAGCGAAATGAATCGACTCGAACCGAAAAAAATCAAATCGAAAAGAATCTAATCTCAACGAAAATCATCGAAATGAATAGAATCGAATTGAATCAAATCGAAAAGAATCGAATGGAATCCAATCGAAAAGAATCAAAGTGATTCGAATCGAAACAAATTGAATCCAATCGAAAAGAATCTAATTGAATCGAATCGAAAAGAATCGAATTCAATCAAAACGAATCGATTCGAATGGAATAGAAAAGAATAGAATCGAATCGAAAAGAATCAAATCGAATCGAAAAGAATCGAATCGAAAAGAATTGAATCGAATCGAAAAGAAACGAATCGAACCGAATCAAAAAGAAAACAATCGAATCGAATCAAATACAAAAGAATCGCTTTGAATAGCATAGAATTGAAAAGAATCGAATCAATCGAATTGAAAACAATCGAATCGAAAAGAATCGAATCAAAAAAGTCGAATCGAAACGAAAACAATCGAATCGGAACGAATCTAAAAGAATCGTATTGAATTGAATCGAGTCGAAAGACTCGAATCAAAAAGACTCGAATCGAATTGAATCAAATCGAAAAGAATCTAATAGAAACCACTCGAACAGAATCAAATCGAAATGATTCAAAATGAATCGAATAGAATAGAATCGAAAAAAATCGAAACGAATCGAAACGAATCGAAACGAATTGAATCGAAGAGAATCGATTAGAATCGAAATGAAAAGAATCGTATTGAATCGAATCGAAAAGAATCAAATCAAATCGAAAGAAATGAATCAAATCAAAAAGAATCCAATCGAATCGAAAAGATTCGAACTGAATGGAATCAAATCGAAAAGAATCTAATCGAATCGAAAAGAATCGAATCAAATTTAATGGAATCGAAAAGAATCGAATTGAATCGAAAAGAATCGAAATGAAACAAATCAGATCAAATGGAAAAGCATCAAATCGAATTGAAAAGAATCGAATCGAATCGAAATGAATCGAATCAAAAAGACTCGAATCGAAAAGAATCGAATTGAAAAGAATCCAATCGAATCGAAAAGACTCGAATCGAATTAAAAATATCAAATCGAATCGAATCGCAAAGATTCGAATTGAAAAGACTCGAATTGAAACGAATCGATTTGAAACGAAAAGAATCGAATCGAATCGAATCGAATTGAAAGAATCGAATTGAATAGAAAAAAATCGAATAGAAAAGCATCGAACCGAAAAGAAAAGAATCAAATTGAATCAGTCGATTAAATTCTAGTCGAATCGAATCAAAAAGAATGAAATCGAGTCGAATCGAATCGAAAAGAATCGAATCGAATCGAAAAGAATCGAATTGTATCTAATCAAAAAGAATATGAGTCGTATCGACTCGAATCAAAAAGAATCCAATTGCATCATCGAATGGAAACTAATCGAATTGAATAGAATCGAAAAGAATCGAATCGAATCAAATCGAAAACAATCAAATTGAATTGATCGAAAAGAATCGAATTGAATCAAATCGAATCGAAATGAAAAGAATCGAATCGATTCAAATAGAAAAGAATCGAATCGAAAAGAATCAAATCGACACGAAAAGAATCGAATCGAATCAAAAAGTATCGAATTGATTCGAAAACATTCGAATCGAAAAGAATCGAATTGAAATGAATCCGATCGAAATGAAAAGAATCTACTCGATTCGAATCCAAAAGAATCGAATCCAAAAGAATCGAATCGAATCCAAAAGAATCGAATTGAATTGAATCAAAAGAAATGAATTGAATCAAAAAGGAACTAATCGAATCAAATCGAAAAAAATCGAATAGAATCAAATCGAATCAAAAAGAATCGAATAGATTCGAATAAAAAAGAATCGAATTGAGGGATCCCTGGGTGGCGCAGCGGTTTAGCGCCTGCCTTTGGCCCAGGGCGCGATCCTGGAGACCCGGGATCGAATCCCACATCGGGCTCCCGGTGCATGGAGCCTGCTTCTCCCTCTGCCAGTGTCTCTGCCTCTCTCACTCTCTCTGTGACTATCATAAAAAAAAGAATTGAATTGAATCGAGTTGAAAAAAATCATAAAGAATCAAATCGAAAAGAATCGAATTCCATGTAACGAAAAGATTCGAATTGAAAAGATTCGAATCGAAAGAAAAGAATCGAATCGAATCGACATGAATCAAAAAGAATCGAATCAAAACGAATCGAAAAGAAACAAATCAAGTAGAATCTAAAAGAATCGAATCGAATCAAATCGAAAAAATTCGAATAGAATTGAATCGAAAAGAATCAAAACGAATCGAACCGAAGAGAATCGATTCGAATCAAAATAAAAAGTATCGTATCAAATCGAATCGAAAAGAATCATATCAAATAGAATCGAAAGAATGGAATCAAATCTAAAACAATCGAATCGAATCGAAAAGAATCGGATTGAATGGAATCGAATCGAAAAGAATACAATAGAATAGAATCGAAAGAAATCGAATAGAATCAAATCAAATCAAAAAGAATCGAATCGAATTGATCCTAACCAAAATAAGCGAAATGAATCGACTCGAACTGAAAAAAATCAAATCGAAAAGAATCTAATCTCAACGAAAATAATCGAAATGAATAGAATCGAATTGAATCAAATCGAAAAGAATCGAATGGAATCCAATCGAAAAGAATCAAAGTGATTCGAATCGAAACAAATTGAATCCAATCGAAAAGAATCTAATTGAATCGAATCGAAAAGAATCGAATTCAATCAAAACGAATCGATTCGAATGGAATAGAAAAGAATAGAATCGAATCGAAAAGAATCAAATCGAATCGAAAAGAATCGAATCGAAAAGAATTGAATCGAATCGAAAAGAAACGAATCGAACCGAATCAAAAAGAAAACAATCGAATCGAATCAAATACAAAAGAATCGCTTTGAATAGCATAGAATTGAAAAGAATCGAATCAATCGAATTGAAAACAATCGAATCGAAAAGAATCGAATCAAAAAAGTCGAATCGAAACGAAAACAATCGAATCGAAACGAATCTAAAAGAATCGTATTGAATTGAATCGAGTCGAAAAGACTCGAATCAAAAAGACTCGAATCGAATTGAATCAAATCGAAAAGAATCTAATAGAAACCACTCGAACAGAATCAAATCGAAATGATTCAAAATGAATCGAATAGAATAGAATCGAAAAAAATCGAAACGAATCGAAACGAATCGAAACGAATTGAATCGAAGAGAATCGATTAGAATCGAAATGAAAAGAATCGTATTGAATCGAAAAGAATCAAATCAAATCGAATCGAAAGAATTGAATCAAATCGAAAAGAATCCAATCGAATCGAAAAGAATCGAACTGAATGGAATCAAATCGAAAAGAATCTAATCGAATCGAAAAGAATCGAATCAAATTTAATGGAATCGAAAAGAATCGAATTGAATCGAAAAGAATCGAAATGAAACAAATCAGATCAAATGGAAAAGCATCAAATCGAATTGAAAAGAATCGAATCGAATCCAAATGAATCGAATCAAAAAGACTCTAATCGTAAAGAATCGAATTGAAAAGAATCCAATCGAATCGAAAAGACTCGAATCGAATTAAAAATATCAAATCGATTCGAATCGCAAAGATTCGAATTGAAAAGACTCGAATTGAAACGAATCGATTTGAAACGAAAAGAATCGAATCGAATCGAATCGAATCGAATTGAAAGAATCGAATTGAATAGAAAAAAATCGAATAGAAAAGCATCGAACCGAAAAGAAAAGAATCAAATTGAATCAGTCGATTAAATTCTAGTCGAATCGAATCAAAAAGAATGAAATCGAGTCGAATCGAATCGAAAAGAATCGAATCGAATCGAATCGAAAAGAATCGAATTGTATCTAATCAAAAAGAATCGAGTCGTATCGACTCGAATCGAAAAGAATCCGATTGCATCATCGAATGGAAACTAATCGAATTGAATAGAATAGAAAAGAATCGAATCGAATCAAATCGAAAACAATCAAATTGAATTGATCGAAAAGAATCGAATTGAATCAAATCGAATCGAAATGAAAGAATCCAATCGATTCAAATAGAAAAGAATCGAATCGAAAAGAATCAAATCGACACGAAAAGAATCGAATCGAATCAAAAAGTATCGAATTGATTCGAAAACATTCGAATCGAAAAGAATCGAATTGAAATGAATCCGATCGAAATGAAAAGAATCTACTCGATTCGAATCCAAAAGAATCGAATCCAAAAGAATCGAATCGAATCCAAAAGAATCGAATTGAATTGAATCAAAAGAAATGAATGGAATCAAAAAGGAACTAATCGAATCAAATCGAAAAAAATCGAATAGAATCAAATCGAATCAAAAAGAATCGAATAGATTCGAATAAAAAAGAATCGAATTGAGGGATCCCTGGGTGGCGCAGCGGTTTAGCGCCTGCCTTTGGCCCAGGGAGCGATCCTGGAGACCCGGGATCGAATCCCACATCGGGCTCCCGGTGCATGGAGCCTGCTTCTCCCTCTGCCAGTGTCTCTGCCTCTCTCACTCTCTCTGTGACTATCATAAATAAAAGAATCGAATTGAATCGAGTTGAAAAAAATCATAAAGAATCAAATCGAAAAGAATCGAATTCCATGTAACGAAAAGATTCGAATTGAAAAGATTCGAATCGAAACAAAAGAATCGAATCGAATCGACATGAATCAAAAAGAATCGAATCAAAACGAATTGAAAAGAAACAAATCAAGTAGAATCTAAAAGAATCGAATCGAATCAAATCGAAAAAATTCGAATAGAATTGAATCGAAAAGAATCAAAACGAATCGAACCGAAGAGAATCGATTCGAATCAAAATAAAAAGTATCGTATCAAATCGAATCGAAAAGAATCATATCAAATAGAATCGAAAGAATGGAATCAAATCTAAAACAATCGAATCGAATCGAAAAGAATCGGATTGAATGGAATCGAATCGAAAAGAATACAATAGAATAGAATCGAAAGAAATCGAATAGAATCAAATCAAATCAAAAAGAATCGAATCGAATTGATCCTAAACAAAATAAGCGAAATGAATCGACTCGAACCGAAAAAAATCAAATCGAAAAGAATCTAATCTCAACGAAAATAATCGAAATGAATAGAATCGAATTGAATCAAATCGAAAAGAATCGAATGGAATCCAATCGAAAAGAATCAAAGTGATTCGAATCGAAACAAATTGAATCCAATCGAAAAGAATCTAATTGAATCGAATCGAAAAGAATCGAATTCAATCAAAACGAATCGATTCGAATGGAATAGAAAAGAATAGAATCGAATCGAAAAGAATCAAATCGAATCGAAAAGAATCGAATCGAAAAGAATTGAATCGAATCGAAAAGAAACGAATCGAACCGAATCAAAAAGAAAACAATCGAATCGAATCAAATACAATAGAATCGCTTTGAATACCATAGAATTGAAAAGAATCGAATCAATCGAATTGAAAACAATCGAATCGAAAAGAATCGAATCAAAAAAAGTCGAATGGAAACGAAAACAATCGAATCGAATCGAATCTAAAAGAATCGTATTGAATTGAATCGAGTCGAAAGGACTCGAATCAAAAAGACTCGAATCGAATTGAATCAAATCGAAAAGAATCTAATAGAAACCACTCGAACAGAATCAAATCGAAATGATTCAAAATGAATCGAATAGAATAGAATCGAAAAAAATCGAAACGAATCGAAACGAATCGAAACGAATTGAATCGAAGAGAATCGATTAGAATCGAAATGAAAAGAATCGTATTGAATCGAAAAGAATCAAATCAAATCGAATCGAAAGAATTGAATCAAATCGAAAAGAATCCAATCGAATCGAAAAGAATCGAACTGAATGGAATCAAATCGAAAAGAATCTAATCGAATCGAAAAGAATCGAATCAAATTTAATGGAATCGAAAAGAATCGAATTGAATCGAAAAGAATCGAAATGAAACAAATCAGATCAAATGGAAAAGCATCAAATCGAATTGAAAAGAATCGAATCGAAATGAATCGAATCAAAAAGACTCGAATCGAAAAGAATCGAATTGAAAAGAATCCAATCGAATCGAAAAGACTCGAATCGAATTAAAAATATCAAATCGAATCGAATCGCAAAGATTCGAATTGAAAAGACTCGAATTGAAACGAATCGATTTGAAACGAAAAGAATCGAATCGAATCGAATCGAATCGAATTGAAAGAATCGAATTGAATAGAAAAAAATCGAATAGAAAAGCATCGAACCGAAAAGAAAAGAATCAAATTGAATCAGTCGATTAAATTCTAGTCGAATCGAATCAAAAAGAATGAAATCGAGTCGAATCGAATCAAAAAGAATCGAGTCGAATCAAAAAGAATCGAATTGTATCTAATCAAAAAGAATCGAGTCGTATCGACTCGAATCAAAAAGAATCCAATTGCATCATCGAATGGAAACTAATCGAATTGAATAGAATCGAAAAGAATCGAATCGAATCAAATCGAAAACAATCAAATTGAATTGATCGAAAAGAATCGAATTGAATCAAATCGAATCGAAATGAAAAGAATCGAATCGATTCAAATAGAAAAGAATCGAATCGAAAAGAATCAAATCGACACGAAAAGAATCGAATCGAATCAAAAAGTATCGAATTGATTCGAAAACATTCGAATCGAAAAGAATCGAATTGAAATGAATCCGATCGAAATGAAAAGAATCTACTCGATTCGAATCCAAAAGAATCGAATCCAAAAGAATCGAATCGAATCCAAAAGAATCGAATTGAATTGAATCAAAAGAAATGAATTGAATCAAAAAGGAACTAATCGAATCAAATCGAATAGAATCAAATCGAATCAAAAAGAATCGAATAGATTCGAATAAAAAAGAATCGAATTGAGGGATCCCTGGGTGGCGCAGCGGTTTAGCGCCTGCCTTTGGCCCAGGGCGCGATCCTGGAGACCCGGGATCGAATCCCACATCGGGCTCCCGGTGCATGGAGCCTGCTTCTCCCTCTGCCAGTGTCTCTGCCTCTCTCACTCTCTCTGTGACTATCATAAATAAAAGAATCGAATTGAATCGAGTTGAAAAAAATCATAAAGAATCAAATCGAAAAGAATCGAATTCCATGTAACGAAAAGATTCGAATTGAAAAGATTCGAATCGAAACAAAAGAATCGAATCGAATCGACATGAATCAAAAAGAATCGAATCAAAACGAATCGAAAAGAAACAAATCAAGTAGAATCTAAAAGAATCGAATCGAATCAAATCGAAAAAATTCGAATAGAATTGAATCGAAAAGAATCAAAACGAATCGAACCGAAGAGAATCGATTCGAATCAAAATAAAAAGTATCGTATCAAATCGAATCGAAAAGAATCATATCAAATAGAATCGAAAGAATGGAATCAAATCTAAAACAATCGAATCGAATCGAAAAGAATCGGATTGAATGGAATCGAATCGAAAAGAATACAATAGAATAGAATCGAAAGAAATCGAGTAGAATCAAATCAAATCAAAAAGAATCGAATCGAATTGATCCTAAACAAAATAAGCGAAATGAATCGACTCGAACCGAAAAAAATCAAATCGAAAAGAATCTAATCTCAACGAAAATAATCGAAATGAATAGAATCGAATTGAATCAAATCGAAAAGAATCGAATGGAATCCAATCGAAAAGAATCAAAGTGATTCGAATCGAAACAAATTGAATCCAATCGAAAAGAATCTAATTGAATCGAATCGAAAAGAATCGAATTCAATCAAAACGAATCGATTCGAATGGAATAGAAAAGAATAGAATCGAATCGAAAAGAATCAAATCGAATCGAAAAGAGTCGAATCGAAAAGAATTGAATCGAATCGAAAAGAAACGAATCGAACCGAATCAAAAAGAAAACAATCGAATCGAATCAAATACAAAAGAATCGCTTTGAATAGCATAGAATTGAAAAGAATCGAATCAATCGAATTGAAAACAATCGAATCGAAAAGAATCGAATCAAAAAAGTCGAATCGAAACGAAAACAATCGAATCGAAACGAATCTAAAAGAATCGTATTGAATTGAATCGAGTCGAAAAGACTCGAATCAAAAAGACTCGAATCGAATTGAATCAAATCGAAAAGAATCTAATAGAAACCACTCGAACAGAATCAAATCGAAATGATTCAAAATGAATCGAATAGAATAGAATCGAAAAAAATCGAAACGAATCGAAACGAATCGAAACGAATTGAATCGAAGAGAATCGATTAGAATCGAAATGAAAAGAATCGTATTGAATCGAAAAGAATCAAATCAAATCGAATCGAAAGAATTGAATCAAATCGAAAAGAATCCAATCGAATCGAAAAGAATCGAACTGAATGGAATCAAATCGAAAAGAATCTAATCGAATCGAAAAGAATCGAATCAAATTTAATGGAATCGAAAAGAATCGAATTGAATCGAAAAGAATCGAAATGAAACAAATCAGATCAAATGGAAAAGCATCAAATCGAATTGAAAAGAATCGAATCGAAATGAATCGAATCAAAAAGACTCGAATCGAAAAGAATCGAATTGAAAAGAATCCAATCGAATCGAAAAGACTCGAATCGAATTAAAAATATCAAATCGAATCGAATCGCAAAGATTCGAATTGAAAAGACTCGAATTGAAACGAATCGATTTGAAACGAAAAGAATCGAATCGAATCGAATCGAATCGAATTGAAAGAATCGAATTGAATAGAAAAAAATCGAATAGAAAAGCATCGAACCGAAAAGAAAAGAATCAAATTGAATCAGTCGATTAAATTCTAGTCGAATCGAATCAAAAAGAATGATATGGAGTCGAATCGAATCGAAAAGAATCGAGTCGAATCGAAAAGAATCGAATTGTATCTAATCAAAAAGAATCGAGTCGTATCGACTCGAATCGAAAAGAATCCAATTGCATCATCGAATGGAAACTAATCGAATTGAATAGAATCGAAAAGAATCGAATCGAATCAAATCGAAAACAATCAAATTGAATTGATCGACAAGAATCGAATTGAATCAAATCGAATCGAAATGAAAAGAATCGAATCGATTCAAATAGAAAAGAATCGAATCGAAAAGAATCAAATCGACACGAAAAGAATCGAATCGAATCAAAAAGTATCGAATTGATTCGAAAACATTCGAATCGAAAAGAATCGAATTGAAATGAATCCGATCGAAATGAAAAGAATCTACTCGATTCGAATCCAAAAGAATCGAATCCAAAAGAATCGAATCGAATCCAAAAGAATCGAATTGAATTGAATCAAAAGAAATGAATTGAATCAAAAAGAACTAATCGAATCAAATCGAAAAAAATCGAATAGAATCAAATCGAATCAAAAAGAATCGAATAGATTCGAATAAAAAAGAATCGAATTGAGGGATCCCTGGGTGGCGCAGCGGTTTAGCGCCTGCCTTTGGCCCAGGGCGCGATCCTGGAGACCCGGGATCGAATCCCACATCGGGCTCCCGGTGCATGGAGCCTGCTTCTCCCTCTGCCTGTGTCTCTGCCTCTCTCACTCTCTCTGTGACTATCATAAAAAAAAGAATCGAATTGAATCGAGTTGAAAAAAATCATAAAGAATCAAATCGAAAAGAATCGAATTCCATGTAACGAAAAGATTCGAATTGAAAAGATTCGAATCGAAACAAAAGAATCGAATCGAATCGACATGAATCAAAAAGAATCGAATCAAAACGAATCGAAAAGAAACAAATCAAGTAGAATCTAAAAGAATCGAATCGAATCAAATCGAAAAAATTCGAATAGAATTGAATCGAAAAGAATCAAAACGAATCGAACCGAAGAGAATCGATTCGAATCAAAATAAAAAGTATCGTATCAAATCGAATCGAAAAGAATCATATCAAATAGAATCGAAAGAATGGAATCAAATCTAAAACAATCGAATCGAATCGAAAAGAATCGGATTGAATGGAATCGAATCGAAAAGAATACAATAGAATAGAATCGAAAGAAATCGAATAGAATCAAATCAAATCAAAAAGAATCGAATCGAATTGATCCTAACCAAAATAAGCGAAATGAATCGACTCGAACCGAAAAAAATCAAATCGAAAAGAATCTAATCTCAACGAAAATAATCGAAATGAATAGAATCGAATTGAATCAAATCGAAAAGAATCGAATGGAATCCAATCGAAAAGAATCAAAGTGATTCGAATAGAAACAAATTGAATCCAATCGAAAAGAATCTAATTGAATCGAATCGAAAAGAATCGAATTCAATCAAAACGAATCGATTCGAATGGAATAGAAAAGAATAGAATCGAATCGAAAGAATCAAATCGAATCGAAAAGAATCGAATCGAAAAGAATTGAATCGAATCGAAAAGAAACGAATCGAACCGAATCAAAAAGAAAACAATCGAATCGAATCAAATACAAAAGAATCGCTTTGAATAGCATAGAATTGAAAAGAATCGAATCAATCGAATTGAAAACAATCGAATCGAAAAGAATCGAATCAAAAAAGTCGAATCGAAACGAAAACAATCGAATCGAAACGAATCTAAAAGAATCGTATTGAATGGAATCGAGTCGAAAGACTCGAATCAAAAAGACTCGAATCGAATTGAATCAAATCGAAAAGAATCTAATAGAAACCACTCGAACAGAATCAAATCGAAATGATTCAAAATGAATCGAATAGAATAGAATCGAAAAAAATCGAAACGAATCGAAACGAATCGAAACGAATTGAATCGAAGAGAATCGATTAGAATCGAAATGAAAAGAATCGTATTGAATCGAAAAGAATCAAATCAAATCGAATCGAAAGAATTGAATCAAATCGAAAAGAATCCAATCGAATCGAAAAGAATCGAACTGAATGGAATCAAATCGAAAAGAATCTAATCGAATCGAAAAGAATCGAATCAAATTTAATGGAATCGAAAAGAATCGAATTGAATCGAAAAGAATCGAAATGAAACAAATCAGATCAAATGGAAAAGCATCAAATCGAATTGAAAAGAATCGAATCGAAATGAATCGAATCAAAAAGACTCGAATCGAAAAGAATCGAATTGAAAAGAATCCAATCGAATCGAAAAGACTCGAATCGAATTAAAAATATCAAATCGAATCGAATCGCAAAGATTCGAATTGAAAAGACTCGAATTGAAACGAATCGATTTGAAACGAAAAGAATCGAATCGAATCGAATCGAATCGAATTGAAAGAATCGAATTGAATAGAAAAAAATCGAATAGAAAAGCATCGAACCGAAAAGAAAAGAATCAAATTGAATCAGTCGATTAAATTCTAGTCGAATCGAATCAAAAAGAATGAAATGGAGTCGAATCGAATCGAAAAGAATCGAATCGAATCGAAAAGAATCGAATTGTATCTAATCAAAAAGAATCGAGTCGTATCGACTCGAATCGAAAAGAATCCAATTGCATCATCGAATGGAAACTAATCGAATTGAATAGAATCGAAAAGAATCGAATCGAATCAAATCGAAAACAATCAAATTGAATTGATCGAAAAGAATCGAATTGAATCAAATCGAATCGAAATGAAAGAATCCAATCGATTCAAATAGAAAAGAATCGAATCGAAAAGAATCAAATCGACACGAAAAGAATCGAATCGAATCAAAAAGTATCGAATTGATTCGAAAACATTCGAATCGAAAAGAATCGAATTGAAATGAATCCGATCGAAATGAAAAGAATCTACTCGATTCGAATCCAAAAGAATCGAATCCAAAAGAATCGAATCGAATCCAAAAGAATCGAATTGAATTGAATCAAAAGAAATGAATTGAATCAAAAAGGAACTAATCGAATCAAATCGAATAGAATCAAATCGAATCAAAAAGAATCGAATAGATTCGAATAAAAAAGAATCGAATTGAGGGATCCCTGGTTGGCGCAGCGGTTTAGCGCCTGCCTTTGGCCCAGGGCGCGATCCTGGAGACCCGGGATCGAATCCCACATCGGGCTCCCGGTGCATGGAGCCTGCTTCTCCCTCTGCCAGTGTCACTGCCTCTCTCACTCTCTCTGTGACTATCATAAAAAAAAGAATCGAATTGAATCGAGTTGAAAAAAATCATAAAGAATCAAATCGAAAAGAATCGAATTCCATGTAACGAAAAGATTCGAATTGAAAAGATTCGAATCGAAACAAAAGAATCGAATCGAATCGACATGAATCAAAAAGAATCGAATCAAAACGAATCGAAAAGAAACAAATCAAGTAGAATCTAAAAGAATCGAATCGAATCAAATCGAAAAAATTCGAATAGAATTGAATCGAAAAGAATCAAAACGAATCGAACCGAAGAGAATCGATTCGAATCAAAATAAAAAGTATCGTATCAAATCGAATCGAAAAGAATCATATCAAATAGAATCGAAAGAATGGAATCAAATCTAAAACAATCGAATCGAATCGAAAAGAATCGGATTGAATGGAATCGAATCGAAAAGAATACAATAGAATAGAATCGAAAGAAATCGAGTAGAATCAAATCAAATCAAAAAGAATCGAATCGAATTGATCCTAAACAAAATAAGCGAAATGAATCGACTCGAACCGAAAAAAATCAAATCGAAAAGAATCTAATCTCAACGAAAATAATCGAAATGAATAGAATCGAATTGAATCAAATCGAAAAGAATCGAATGGAATCCAATCGAAAAGAATCAAAGTGATTCGAATCGAAACAAATTGAATCCAATCGAAAAGAATCTAATTGAATCGAATCGAAAAGAATCGAATTCAATCAAAACGAATCGATTCGAATGGAATAGAAAAGAATAGAATCGAATCGAAAAGAATCAAATCGAATCGAAAAGAGTCGAATCGAAAAGAATTGAATCGAATCGAAAAGAAACGAATCGAACCGAATCAAAAAGAAAACAATCGAATCGAATCAAATACAAAAGAATCGCTTTGAATAGCATAGAATTGAAAAGAATCGAATCAATCGAATTGAAAACAATCGAATCGAAAAGAATCGAATCAAAAAAGTCGAATCGAAACGAAAACAATCGAATCGAAACGAATCTAAAAGAATCGTATTGAATTGAATCGAGTCGAAAAGACTCGAATCAAAAAGACTCGAATCGAATTGAATCAAATCGAAAAGAATCTAATAGAAACCACTCGAACAGAATCAAATCGAAATGATTCAAAATGAATCGAATAGAATAGAATCGAAAAAAATCGAAACGAATCGAAACGAATCGAAACGAATTGAATCGAAGAGAATCGATTAGAATCGAAATGAAAAGAATCGTATTGAATCGAAAAGAATCAAATCAAATCGAATCGAAAGAATTGAATCAAATCGAAAAGAATCCAATCGAATCGAAAAGAATCGAACTGAATGGAATCAAATCGAAAAGAATCTAATCGAATCGAAAAGAATCGAATCAAATTTAATGGAATCGAAAAGAATCGAATTGAATCGAAAAGAATCGAAATGAAACAAATCAGATCAAATGGAAAAGCATCAAATCGAATTGAAAAGAATCGAATCGAATCGAAATGAATCGAATCAAAAAGACTCGAATCGAAAAGAATCGAATTGAAAAGAATCCAATCGAATCGAAAATACTCGAATCGAATTAAAAATATCAAATCGAATCGAATCGCAAAGATTCGAATTGAAAAGACTCGAATTGAAACGAATCGATTTGAAACGAAAAGAATCGAATCGAATCGAATCGAATCGAATTGAAAGAATCGAATTGAATAGAAAAAAATCGAATAGAAAAGCATCGAACCGAAAAGAAAAGAATCAAATTGAATCAGTCGATTAAATTCTAGTCGAATCGAATCAAAAAGAATGAAATGGAGTCGAATCGAATCGAAAAGAATTGAATCGAATCGAAAAGAATCGAATTGTATCTAATCAAAAAGAATCGAGTCGTATCGACTCGAATCGAAAAGAATCCAATTGCATCATCGAATGGAAACTAATCGAATTGAATAGAATCGAAAAGAATCGAATCGAATCAAATCGAAAACAATCAAATTGAATTGATCGAAAAGAATCGAATTGAATCAAATCGAATCGAAATGAAAAGAATCGAATCGATTCAAATAGAAAAGAATCGAATCGAAAAGAATCAAATCGACACGAAAAGAATCGAATTGAATTGAATCAAAAGAAATGAATTGAATCAAAAAGAACTAATCGAATCAAATCGAAAAAAATCGAATAGAATCAAATCGAATCAAAAAGAATCGAATAGATTCGAATAAAAAAGAATCGAATTGAGGGATCCCTGGGTGGCGCAGCGGTTTAGCGCCTGCCTTTGGCCCAGGGCGCGATCCTGGAGACCCGGGATCGAATCCCACATCGGGCTCCCGGTGCATGGAGCCTGCTTCTCCCTCTGCCAGTGTCTCTGCCTCTCTCACTCTCTCTGTGACTATCATAAAAAAAAGAATCGAATTGAATCGAGTTGAAAAAAATCATAAAGAATCAAATCGAAAAGAATCGAATTCCATGTAACGAAAAGATTCGAATTGAAAAGATTCGAATCGAAACAAAAGAATCGAATCGAATCGACATGAATCAAAAAGAATCGAATCAAAACGAATCGAAAAGAAACAAATCAAGTAGAATCTAAAAGAATCGAATCGAATCCAATCGAAAAAATTCGAATAGAATTGAATCGAAAAGAATCAAAACGAATCGAACCGAAGAGAATCGATTCGAATCAAAATAAAAAGTATCGTATCAAATCGAATCGAAAAGAATCATATCAAATAGAATCGAAAGAATGGAATCAAATCTAAAACAATCGAATCGAATCGAAAAGAATCGGATTGAATGGAATCGAATCGAAAAGAATACAATAGAATAGAATCGAAAGAAATCGAATAGAATCAAATCAAATCAAAAAGAATCGAATCGAATTGATCCTAACCAAAATAAGCGAAATGAATCGACTCGAACCGAAAAAAATCAAATCGAAAAGAATCTAATCTCAACGAAAATCATCGAAATGAATAGAATCGAATTGAATCAAATCGAAAAGAATCGAATGGAATCCAATCGAAAAGAATCAAAGTGATTCGAATCGAAACAAATTGAATCCAATCGAAAAGAATCTAATTGAATCGAATCGAAAAGAATCGAATTCAATCAAAACGAATCGATTCGAATGGAATAGAAAAGAATAGAATCGAATCGAAAAGAATCAAATCGAATCGAAAAGAATCGAATCGAAAAGAATTGAATCGAATCGAAAAGAAACGAATCGAACCGAATCAAAAAGAAAACAATCGAATCGAATCAAATACAAAAGAATCGCTTTGAATAGCATAGAATTGAAAAGAATCGAATCAATCGAATTGAAAACAATCGAATCGAAAAGAATCGAATCAAAAAAGTCGAATCGAAACGAAAACAATCGAATCGAAACGAATCTAAAAGAATCGTATTGAATTGAATCGAGTCGAAAGACTCGAATCAAAAAGACTCGAATCGAATTGAATCAAATCGAAAAGAATCTAATAGAAACCACTCGAACAGAATCAAATCGAAATGATTCAAAATGAATCGAATAGAATAGAATCGAAAAAAATCGAAACGAATCGAAACGAATCGAAACGAATTGAATCGAAGAGAATCGATTAGAATCGAAATGAAAAGAATCGTATTGAATCGAAAAGAATCAAATCAAATCGAATCGAAAGAATTGAATCAAATCGAAAAGAATCCAATCGAATCGAAAAGAATCGAACTGAATGGATTCAAATCGAAAAGAATCTAATCGAATCGAAAAGAATCGAATCAAATTTAATGGAATCGAAAAGAATCGAATTGAATCGAAAAGAATCGAAATGAAACAAATCAGATCAAATGGAAAAGCATCAAATCGAATTGAAAAGAATCGAATCGAAATGAATCGAATCAAAAAGACTCGAATCGAAAAGAATCGAATTGAAAAGAATCCAATCGAATCGAAAAGACTCGAATCGAATTAAAAATATCAAATCGAATCGAATCGCAAAGATTCGAATTGAAAAGACTCGAATTGAAACGAATCGATTTGAAACGAAAAGAATCGAATCGAATCGAATCGAATCGAATTGAAAGAATCGAATTGAATAGAAAAAAATCGAATAGAAAAGCATCGAACCGAAAAGAAAAGAATCAAATTGAATCAGTCGATTAAATTCTAGTCGAATCGAATCAAAAAGAATGAAATGGAGTCGAATCGAATCGAAAAGAATCGAATCGAATCGAAAAGAATCGAATTGTATCTAATCAAAAAGAATCGAGTCGTATCGACTCGAATCGAAAAGAATCCAATTGCATCATCGAATGGAAACTAATCGAATTGAATAGAATCGAAAAGAATCGAATCGAATCAAATCGAAAACAATCAAATTGAATTGATCGAAAAGAATCGAATTGAATCAAATCGAATCGAAATGAAAAGAATCGAATCGATTCAAATAGAAAAGAATCGAATCGAAAAGAATCAAATCGACACGAAAAGAATCGAATCGAATCAAAAAGTATCGAATTGATTCGAAAACATTCGAATCGAAAAGAATCGAATTGAAATGAATCCGATCGAAATGAAAAGAATCTACTCGATTCGAATCCAAAAGAATCGAATCCAAAAGAATCGAATCGAATCCAAAAGAATCGAATTGAATTGAATCAAAAGAAATGAATTGAATCAAAAAGAACTAATCGAATCAAATCGAAAAAAATCGAATAGAATCAAATCGAATCAAAAAGAATCGAATAGATTCGAATAAAAAAGAATCGAATTGAGGGATCCCTGGGTGGCGCAGCGGTTTAGCGCCTGCCTTTGGCCCAGGGCGCGATCCTGGAGACCCGGGATCGAATCCCACATCGGGCTCCCGGTGCATGGAGCCTGCTTCTCCCTCTGCCTGTGTCTCTGCCTCTCTCACTCTCTCTGTGACTATCATAAAAAAAAGAATCGAATTGAATCGAGTTGAAAAACATCATAAAGAATCAAATCGAAAAGAATCGAATTCCATGTAACGAAAAGATTCGAATTGAAAAGATTCGAATCGAAACAAAAGAATCGAATCGAATCGACATGAATCAAAAAGAATCGAATCAAAACGAATCGAAAAGAAACAAATCAAGTAGAATCTAAAAGAATCGAATCGAATCAAATCGAAAAAATTCGAATAGAATTGAATCGAAAAGAATCAAAACGAATCGAACCGAAGAGAATCGATTCGAATCAAAATAAAAAGTATCGTATCAAATCGAATCGAAAAGAATCATATCAAATAGAATCGAAAGAATGGAATCAAATCTAAAACAATCGAATCGAATCGAAAAGAATCGGATTGAATGGAATCGAATCGAAAAGAATACAATAGAATAGAATCGAAAGAAATCGAATAGAATCAAATCAAATCAAAAAGAATCGAATCGAATTGATCCTAACCAAAATAAGCGAAATGAATCGACTCGAACCGAAAAAAATCAAATCGAAAAGAATCTAATCTCAACGAAAATAATCGAAATGAATAGAATCGAATTGAATCAAATCGAAAAGAATCGAATGGAATCCAATCGAAAAGAATCAAAGTGATTCGAATCGAAACAAATTGAATCCAATCGAAAAGAATCTAATTGAATCGAATCGAAAAGAATCGAATTCAATCAAAACGAATCGATTCGAATGGAATAGAAAAGAATAGAATCGAATCGAAAAGAATCAAATCGAATCGAAAAGAATCGAATCGAAAAGAATTGAATCGAATCGAAAAGAAACGAATCGAACCGAATCAAAAAGAAAACAATCGAATCGAATCAAATACAAAAGAATCGCTTTGAATAGCATAGAATTGAAAAGAATCGAATCAATCGAATTGAAAACAATCGAATCGAAAAGAATCGAATCAAAAAAGTCGAATCGAAACGAAAACAATCGAATCGAATCGAATCTAAAAGAATCGTATTGAATGGAATCGAGTCGAAAAGACTCGAATCAAAAAGACTCGAATCGAATTGAATCAAATCGAAAAGAATCTAATAGAAACCACTCGAACAGAATCAAATCGAAATGATTCAAAATGAATCGAATAGAATAGAATCGAAAAAAATCGAAACGAATCGAAACGAATCGAAACGAATTGAATCGAAGAGAATCGATTAGAATCGAAATGAAAAGAATCGTATTGAATCGAAAAGAATCAAATCAAATCGAATCGAAAGAATTGAATCAAATCGAAAAGAATCCAATCGAATCGAAAAGAATCGAACTGAATGGAATCAAATCGAAAAGAATCTAATCGAATCGAAAAGAATCGAATCAAATTTAATGGAATCGAAAAGAATCGAATTGAATCGAAAAGAATCGAAATGAAACAAATCAGATCAAATGGAAAAGCATCAAATCGAATTGAAAAGAATCGAATCGAATCGAAATGAATCGAATCAAAAAGACTCGAATCGAAAAGAATCGAATTGAAAAGAATCCAATCGAATCGAAAAGACTCGAATCGAATTAAAAATATCAAATCGAATCGAATCGCAAAGATTCGAATTGAAAAGACTCGAATTGAAACGAATCGATTTGAAACGAAAAGAATCGAATCGAATCGAATCGAATCGAATTGAAAGAATCGAATTGAATAGAAAAAAATCGAATAGAAAAGCATCGAACCGAAAAGAAAAGAATCAAATTGAATCAGTCGATTAAATTCTAGTCGAATCGAATCAAAAAGAATGAAATGGAGTCGAATCGAATCGAAAAGAATCGAATCGAATCGAAAAGAATCGAATTGTATCTAATCAAAAAGAATCGAGTCGTATCGACTCGAATCAAAAAGAATCCAATTGCATCATCGAATGGAAACTAATCGAATTGAATAGAATAGAAAAGAATCGAATCGAATCAAATCGAAAACAATCAAATTGAATTGATCGAAAAGAATCGAATTGAATCAAATCGAATCGAAATGAAAAGAATCGAATCGATTCAAATAGAAAAGAATCGAATCGAAAAGAATCAAATCGACACGAAAAGAATCGAATCGAATCAAAAAGTATCGAATTGATTCGAAAACATTCGAATCGAAAAGAATCGAATTGAAATGAATCCGATCGAAATGAAAAGAATCTACTCGATTCGAATCCAAAAGAATCGAATCCAAAAGAATCGAATCGAATCCAAAAGAATCGAATTGAATTGAATCAAAAGAAATGAATGGAATCAAAAAGGAACTAATCGAATCAAATCGAAAAAAATCGAATAGAATCAAATCGAATCAAAAAGAATCGAATAGATTCGAATAAAAAAGAATCGAATTGAGGGATCCCTGGGTGGCGCAGCGGTTTAGCGCCTGCCTTTGGCCCAGGGAGCGATCCTGGAGACCCGGGATCGAATCCCACATCGGGCTCCCGGTGCATGGAGCCTGCTTCTCCCTCTGCCAGTGTCTCTGCCTCTCTCACTCTCTCTGTGACTATCATAAATAAAAGAATCGAATTGAATCGAGTTGAAAAAAATCATAAAGAATCAAATCGAAAAGAATCGAATTCCATGTAACGAAAAGATTCGAATTGAAAAGATTCGAATCGAAACAAAAGAATCGAATCGAATCGACATGAATCAAAAAGAATCGAATCAAAACGAATTGAAAAGAAACAAATCAAGTAGAATCTAAAAGAATCGAATCGAATCAAATCGAAAAAATTCGAATAGAATTGAATCGAAAAGAATCAAAACGAATCGAACCGAAGAGAATCGATTCGAATCAAAATAAAAAGTATCGTATCAAATCGAATCGAAAAGAATCATATCAAATAGAATCGAAAGAATGGAATCAAATCTAAAACAATCGAATCGAATCGAAAAGAATCGGATTGAATGGAATCGAATCGAAAAGAATACAATAGAATAGAATCGAAAGAAATCGAATAGAATCAAATCAAATCAAAAAGAATCGAATCGAATTGATCCTAAACAAAATAAGCGAAATGAATCGACTCGAACCGAAAAAAATCAAATCGAAAAGAATCTAATCTCAACGAAAATAATCGAAATGAATAGAATCGAATTGAATCAAATCGAAAAGAATCGAATGGAATCCAATCGAAAAGAATCAAAGTGATTCGAATCGAAACAAATTGAATCCAATCGAAAAGAATCTAATTGAATCGAATCGAAAAGAATCGAATTCAATCAAAACGAATCGATTCGAATGGAATAGAAAAGAATAGAATCGAATCGAAAAGAATCAAATCGAATCGAAAAGAATCGAATCGAAAAGAATTGAATCGAATCGAAAAGAAACGAATCGAACCGAATCAAAAAGAAAACAATCGAATCGAATCAAATACAATAGAATCGCTTTGAATACCATAGAATTGAAAAGAATCGAATCAATCGAATTGAAAACAATCGAATCGAAAAGAATCGAATCAAAAAAAGTCGAATGGAAACGAAAACAATCGAATCGAATCGAATCTAAAAGAATCGTATTGAATTGAATCGAGTCGAAAGGACTCGAATCAAAAAGACTCGAATCGAATTGAATCAAATCGAAAAGAATCTAATAGAAACCACTCGAACAGAATCAAATCGAAATGATTCAAAATGAATCGAATAGAATAGAATCGAAAAAAATCGAAACGAATCGAAACGAATCGAAACGAATTGAATCGAAGAGAATCGATTAGAATCGAAATGAAAAGAATCGTATTGAATCGAAAAGAATCAAATCAAATCGAATCGAAAGAATTGAATCAAATCGAAAAGAATCCAATCGAATCGAAAAGAATCGAACTGAATGGAATCAAATCGAAAAGAATCTAATCGAATCGAAAAGAATCGAATCAAATTTAATGGAATCGAAAAGAATCGAATTGAATCGAAAAGAATCGAAATGAAACAAATCAGATCAAATGGAAAAGCATCAAATCGAATTGAAAAGAATCGAATCGAAATGAATCGAATCAAAAAGACTCGAATCGAAAAGAATCGAATTGAAAAGAATCCAATCGAATCGAAAAGACTCGAATCGAATTAAAAATATCAAATCGAATCGAATCGCAAAGATTCGAATTGAAAAGACTCGAATTGAAACGAATCGATTTGAAACGAAAAGAATCGAATCGAATCGAATCGAATCGAATTGAAAGAATCGAATTGAATAGAAAAAAATCGAATAGAAAAGCATCGAACCGAAAAGAAAAGAATCAAATTGAATCAGTCGATTAAATTCTAGTCGAATCGAATCAAAAAGAATGAAATCGAGTCGAATCGAATCAAAAAGAATCGAGTCGAATCAAAAAGAATCGAATTGTATCTAATCAAAAAGAATCGAGTCGTATCGACTCGAATCAAAAAGAATCCAATTGCATCATCGAATGGAAACTAATCGAATTGAATAGAATCGAAAAGAATCGAATCGAATCAAATCGAAAACAATCAAATTGAATTGATCGAAAAGAATCGAATTGAATCAAATCGAATCGAAATGAAAAGAATCGAATCGATTCAAATAGAAAAGAATCGAATCGAAAAGAATCAAATCGACACGAAAAGAATCGAATCGAATCAAAAAGTATCGAATTGATTCGAAAACATTCGAATCGAAAAGAATCGAATTGAAATGAATCCGATCGAAATGAAAAGAATCTACTCGATTCGAATCCAAAAGAATCGAATCCAAAAGAATCGAATCGAATCCAAAAGAATCGAATTGAATTGAATCAAAAGAAATGAATTGAATCAAAAAGGAACTAATCGAATCAAATCGAATAGAATCAAATCGAATCAAAAAGAATCGAATAGATTCGAATAAAAAAGAATCGAATTGAGGGATCCCTGGGTGGCGCAGCGGTTTAGCGCCTGCCTTTGGCCCAGGGCGCGATCCTGGAGACCCGGGATCGAATCCCACATCGGGCTCCCGGTGCATGGAGCCTGCTTCTCCCTCTGCCAGTGTCTCTGCCTCTCTCACTCTCTCTGTGACTATCATAAATAAAAGAATCGAATTGAATCGAGTTGAAAAAAATCATAAAGAATCAAATCGAAAAGAATCGAATTCCATGTAACGAAAAGATTCGAATTGAAAAGATTCGAATCGAAACAAAAGAATCGAATCGAATCGACATGAATCAAAAAGAATCGAATCAAAACGAATCGAAAAGAAACAAATCAAGTAGAATCTAAAAGAATCGAATCGAATCAAATCGAAAAAATTCGAATAGAATTGAATCGAAAAGAATCAAAACGAATCGAACCGAAGAGAATCGATTCGAATCAAAATAAAAAGTATCGTATCAAATCGAATCGAAAAGAATCATATCAAATAGAATCGAAAGAATGGAATCAAATCTAAAACAATCGAATCGAATCGAAAAGAATCGGATTGAATGGAATCGAATCGAAAAGAATACAATAGAATAGAATCGAAAGAAATCGAGTAGAATCAAATCAAATCAAAAAGAATCGAATCGAATTGATCCTAAACAAAATAAGCGAAATGAATCGACTCGAACCGAAAAAAATCAAATCGAAAAGAATCTAATCTCAACGAAAATAATCGAAATGAATAGAATCGAATTGAATCAAATCGAAAAGAATCGAATGGAATCCAATCGAAAAGAATCAAAGTGATTCGAATCGAAACAAATTGAATCCAATCGAAAAGAATCTAATTGAATCGAATCGAAAAGAATCGAATTCAATCAAAACGAATCGATTCGAATGGAATAGAAAAGAATAGAATCGAATCGAAAAGAATCAAATCGAATCGAAAAGAGTCGAATCGAAAAGAATTGAATCGAATCGAAAAGAAACGAATCGAACCGAATCAAAAAGAAAACAATCGAATCGAATCAAATACAAAAGAATCGCTTTGAATAGCATAGAATTGAAAAGAATCGAATCAATCGAATTGAAAACAATCGAATCGAAAAGAATCGAATCAAAAAAGTCGAATCGAAACGAAAACAATCGAATCGAAACGAATCTAAAAGAATCGTATTGAATTGAATCGAGTCGAAAAGACTCGAATCAAAAAGACTCGAATCGAATTGAATCAAATCGAAAAGAATCTAATAGAAACCACTCGAACAGAATCAAATCGAAATGATTCAAAATGAATCGAATAGAATAGAATCGAAAAAAATCGAAACGAATCGAAACGAATCGAAACGAATTGAATCGAAGAGAATCGATTAGAATCGAAATGAAAAGAATCGTATTGAATCGAAAAGAATCAAATCAAATCGAATCGAAAGAATTGAATCAAATCGAAAAGAATCCAATCGAATCGAAAAGAATCGAACTGAATGGAATCAAATCGAAAAGAATCTAATCGAATCGAAAAGAATCGAATCAAATTTAATGGAATCGAAAAGAATCGAATTGAATCGAAAAGAATCGAAATGAAACAAATCAGATCAAATGGAAAAGCATCAAATCGAATTGAAAAGAATCGAATCGAAATGAATCGAATCAAAAAGACTCGAATCGAAAAGAATCGAATTGAAAAGAATCCAATCGAATCGAAAAGACTCGAATCGAATTAAAAATATCAAATCGAATCGAATCGCAAAGATTCGAATTGAAAAGACTCGAATTGAAACGAATCGATTTGAAACGAAAAGAATCGAATCGAATCGAATCGAATCGAATTGAAAGAATCGAATTGAATAGAAAAAAATCGAATAGAAAAGCATCGAACCGAAAAGAAAAGAATCAAATTGAATCAGTCGATTAAATTCTAGTCGAATCGAATCAAAAAGAATGATATGGAGTCGAATCGAATCGAAAAGAATCGAGTCGAATCGAAAAGAATCGAATTGTATCTAATCAAAAAGAATCGAGTCGTATCGACTCGAATCGAAAAGAATCCAATTGCATCATCGAATGGAAACTAATCGAATTGAATAGAATCGAAAAGAATCGAATCGAATCAAATCGAAAACAATCAAATTGAATTGATCGACAAGAATCGAATTGAATCAAATCGAATCGAAATGAAAAGAATCGAATCGATTCAAATAGAAAAGAATCGAATCGAAAAGAATCAAATCGACACGAAAAGAATCGAATCGAATCAAAAAGTATCGAATTGATTCGAAAACATTCGAATCGAAAAGAATCGAATTGAAATGAATCCGATCGAAATGAAAAGAATCTACTCGATTCGAATCCAAAAGAATCGAATCGAAAAGAATCAAATCGAATCCAAAAGAATCGAATTGAATTGAATCAAAAGAAATGAATTGAATCAAAAAGAACTAATCGAATCAAATCGAAAAAAATCGAATAGAATCAAATCGAATCAAAAAGAATCGAATAGATTCGAATAAAAAAGAATCGAATTGAGGGATCCCTGGGTGGCGCAGCGGTTTAGCGCCTGCCTTTGGCCCAGGGCGCGATCCTGGAGACCCGGGATCGAATCCCACATCGGGCTCCCGGTGCATGGAGCCTGCTTCTCCCTCTGCCAGTGTCTCTGCCTCTCTCACTCTCTCTGTGACTATCATAAAAAAAAGAATCGAATTGAATCGAGTTGAAAAAAATCATAAAGAATCAAATCGAAAAGAATCGAATTCCATGTAACGAAAAGATTCGAATTGAAAAGATTCGAATCGAAACAAAAGAATCGAATCGAATCGACATGAATCAAAAAGAATCGAATCAAAACGAATCGAAAAGAAACAAATCAAGTAGAATCTAAAAGAATCGAATCGAATCCAATCGAAAAAATTCGAATAGAATTGAATCGAAAAGAATCAAAACGAATCGAACCGAAGAGAATCGATTCGAATCAAAATAAAAAGTATCGTATCAAATCGAATCGAAAAGAATCATATCAAATAGAATCGAAAGAATGGAATCAAATCTAAAACAATCGAATCGAATCGAAAAGAATCGGATTGAATGGAATCGAATCGAAAAGAATACAATAGAATAGAATCGAAAGAAATCGAATAGAATCAAATCAAATCAAAAAGAATCGAATCGAATTGATCCTAACCAAAATAAGCGAAATGAATCGACTCGAACCGAAAAAAATCAAATCGAAAAGAATCTAATCTCAACGAAAATCATCGAAATGAATAGAATCGAATTGAATCAAATCGAAAAGAATCGAATGGAATCCAATCGAAAAGAATCAAAGTGATTCGAATCGAAACAAATTGAATCCAATCGAAAAGAATCTAATTGAATCGAATCGAAAAGAATCGAATTCAATCAAAACGAATCGATTCGAATGGAATAGAAAAGAATAGAATCGAATCGAAAAGAATCAAATCGAATCGAAAAGAATCGAATCGAAAAGAATTGAATCGAATCGAAAAGAAACGAATCGAACCGAATCAAAAAGAAAACAATCGAATCGAATCAAATACAAAAGAATCGCTTTGAATAGCATAGAATTGAAAAGAATCGAATCAATCGAATTGAAAACAATCGAATCGAAAAGAATCGAATCAAAAAAGTCGAATCGAAACGAAAACAATCGAATCGAAACGAATCTAAAAGAATCGTATTGAATTGAATCGAGTCGAAAGACTCGAATCAAAAAGACTCGAATCGAATTGAATCAAATCGAAAAGAATCTAATAGAAACCACTCGAACAGAATCAAATCGAAATGATTCAAAATGAATCGAATAGAATAGAATCGAAAAAAATCGAAACGAATCGAAACGAATCGAAACGAATTGAATCGAAGAGAATCGATTAGAATCGAAATGAAAAGAATCGTATTGAATCGAAAAGAATCAAATCAAATCGAATCGAAAGAATTGAATCAAATCGAAAAGAATCCAATCGAATCGAAAAGAATCGAACTGAATGGATTCAAATCGAAAAGAATCTAATCGAATCGAAAAGAATCGAATCAAATTTAATGGAATCGAAAAGAATCGAATTGAATCGAAAAGAATCGAAATGAAACAAATCAGATCAAATGGAAAAGCATCAAATCGAATTGAAAAGAATCGAATCGAAATGAATCGAATCAAAAAGACTCGAATCGAAAAGAATCGAATTGAAAAGAATCCAATCGAATCGAAAAGACTCGAATCGAATTAAAAATATCAAATCGAATCGAATCGCAAAGATTCGAATTGAAAAGACTCGAATTGAAACGAATCGATTTGAAACGAAAAGAATCGAATCGAATCGAATCGAATCGAATTGAAAGAATCGAATTGAATAGAAAAAAATCGAATAGAAAAGCATCGAACCGAAAAGAAAAGAATCAAATTGAATCAGTCGATTAAATTCTAGTCGAATCGAATCAAAAAGAATGAAATGGAGTCGAATCGAATCGAAAAGAATCGAATCGAATCGAAAAGAATCGAATTGTATCTAATCAAAAAGAATCGAGTCGTATCGACTCGAATCGAAAAGAATCCAATTGCATCATCGAATGGAAACTAATCGAATTGAATAGAATCGAAAAGAATCGAATCGAATCAAATCGAAAACAATCAAATTGAATTGATCGAAAAGAATCGAATTGAATCAAATCGAATCGAAATGAAAAGAATCGAATCGATTCAAATAGAAAAGAATCGAATCGAAAAGAATCAAATCGACACGAAAAGAATCGAATCGAATCAAAAAGTATCGAATTGATTCGAAAACATTCGAATCGAAAAGAATCGAATTGAAATGAATCCGATCGAAATGAAAAGAATCTACTCGATTCGAATCCAAAAGAATCGAATCCAAAAGAATCGAATCGAATCCAAAAGAATCGAATTGAATTGAATCAAAAGAAATGAATTGAATCAAAAAGAACTAATCGAATCAAATCGAAAAAAATCGAATAGAATCAAATCGAATCAAAAAGAATCGAATAGATTCGAATAAAAAAGAATCGAATTGAGGGATCCCTGGGTGGCGCAGCGGTTTAGCGCCTGCCTTTGGCCCAGGGCGCGATCCTGGAGACCCGGGATCGAATCCCACATCGGGCTCCCGGTGCATGGAGCCTGCTTCTCCCTCTGCCTGTGTCTCTGCCTCTCTCACTCTCTCTGTGACTATCATAAAAAAAAGAATCGAATTGAATCGAGTTGAAAAACATCATAAAGAATCAAATCGAAAAGAATCGAATTCCATGTAACGAAAAGATTCGAATTGAAAAGATTCGAATCGAAACAAAAGAATCGAATCGAATCGACATGAATCAAAAAGAATCGAATCAAAACGAATCGAAAAGAAACAAATCAAGTAGAATCTAAAAGAATCGAATCGAATCAAATCGAAAAAATTCGAATAGAATTGAATCGAAAAGAATCAAAACGAATCGAACCGAAGAGAATCGATTCGAATCAAAATAAAAAGTATCGTATCAAATCGAATCGAAAAGAATCATATCAAATAGAATCGAAAGAATGGAATCAAATCTAAAACAATCGAATCGAATCGAAAAGAATCGGATTGAATGGAATCGAATCGAAAAGAATACAATAGAATAGAATCGAAAGAAATCGAATAGAATCAAATCAAATCAAAAAGAATCGAATCGAATTGATCCTAACCAAAATAAGCGAAATGAATCGACTCGAACCGAAAAAAATCAAATCGAAAAGAATCTAATCTCAACGAAAATAATCGAAATGAATAGAATCGAATTGAATCAAATCGAAAAGAATCGAATGGAATCCAATCGAAAAGAATCAAAGTGATTCGAATCGAAACAAATTGAATCCAATCGAAAAGAATCTAATTGAATCGAATCGAAAAGAATCGAATTCAATCAAAACGAATCGATTCGAATGGAATAGAAAAGAATAGAATCGAATCGAAAAGAATCAAATCGAATCGAAAAGAATCGAATCGAAAAGAATTGAATCGAATCGAAAAGAAACGAATCGAACCGAATCAAAAAGAAAACAATCGAATCGAATCAAATACAAAAGAATCGCTTTGAATAGCATAGAATTGAAAAGAATCGAATCAATCGAATTGAAAACAATCGAATCGAAAAGAATCGAATCAAAAAAGTCGAATCGAAACGAAAACAATCGAATCGAATCGAATCTAAAAGAATCGTATTGAATGGAATCGAGTCGAAAAGACTCGAATCAAAAAGACTCGAATCGAATTGAATCAAATCGAAAAGAATCTAATAGAAACCACTCGAACAGAATCAAATCGAAATGATTCAAAATGAATCGAATAGAATAGAATCGAAAAAAATCGAAACGAATCGAAACGAATCGAAACGAATTGAATCGAAGAGAATCGATTAGAATCGAAATGAAAAGAATCGTATTGAATCGAAAAGAATCAAATCAAATCGAATCGAAAGAATTGAATCAAATCGAAAAGAATCCAATCGAATCGAAAAGAATCGAACTGAATGGAATCAAATCGAAAAGAATCTAATCGAATCGAAAAGAATCGAATCAAATTTAATGGAATCGAAAAGAATCGAATTGAATCGAAAAGAATCGAAATGAAACAAATCAGATCAAATGGAAAAGCATCAAATCGAATTGAAAAGAATCGAATCGAATCGAAATGAATCGAATCAAAAAGACTCGAATCGAAAAGAATCGAATTGAAAAGAATCCAATCGAATCGAAAAGACTCGAATCGAATTAAAAATATCAAATCGAATCGAATCGCAAAGATTCGAATTGAAAAGACTCGAATTGAAACGAATCGATTTGAAACGAAAAGAATCGAATCGAATCGAATCGAATCGAATTGAAAGAATCGAATTGAATAGAAAAAAATCGAATAGAAAAGCATCGAACCGAAAAGAAAAGAATCAAATTGAATCAGTCGATTAAATTCTAGTCGAATCGAATCAAAAAGAATGAAATGGAGTCGAATCGAATCGAAAAGAATCGAATCGAATCGAAAAGAATCGAATTGTATCTAATCAAAAAGAATCGAGTCGTATCGACTCGAATCAAAAAGAATCCAATTGCATCATCGAATGGAAACTAATCGAATTGAATAGAATAGAAAAGAATCGAATCGAATCAAATCGAAAACAATCAAATTGAATTGATCGAAAAGAATCGAATTGAATCAAATCGAATCGAAATGAAAAGAATCGAATCGATTCAAATAGAAAAGAATCGAATCGAAAAGAATCAAATCGACACGAAAAGAATCGAATCGAATCGAATCAAAAAGTATCGAATTGATTCGAAAACATTCGAATCGAAAAGAATCGAATTGAAATGAATCCGATCGAAATGAAAAGAATCTACTCGATTCGAATCCAAAAGAATCGAATCCAAAAGAATCGAATCGAATCCAAAAGAATCGAATTGAATTGAATCAAAAGAAATGAATTGAATCAAAAAGGAACTAATCGAATCAAATCGAAAAAAATCGAATAGAATCAAATCGAATCAAAAAGAATCGAATAGATTCGAATAAAAAAGAATCGAATTGAGGGATCCCTGGGTGGCGCAACAGTTTAGCGCCTGCCTTTGGCCCAGGGCGCGATCCTGGAGACCCGGGATCGAATCCCACATCGGGCTCCCGGTGCATGGAGCCTGCTTCTCCCTCTGCCAGTGTCTCTGCCTCTCTCACTCTCTCTGTGACTATCATAAAAAAAAGAATCGAATTGAATCGAGTTGAAAAAAATCATAAAGAATCAAATCGAAAAGAATCGAATTCCATGTAACGAAAAGATTCGAATTGAAAAGATTCGAATCGAAACAAAAGAATCGAATCGAATCGACATGAATCAAAAAGAATCGAATCAAAACGAATCGAAAAGAAACAAATCAAGTAGAATCTAAAAGAATCGAATCGAATCAAATCGAAAAAATTCGAATAGAATTGAATCGAAAAGAATCAAAACGAATCGAACCGAAGAGAATCGATTCGAATCAAAATAAAAAGTATCGTATCAAATCGAATCGAAAAGAATCATATCAAATAGAATCGAAAGAATGGAATCAAATCTAAAACAATCGAATCGAATCGAAAAGAATCGGATTGAATGGAATCGAATCGAAAAGAATACAATAGAATAGAATCGAAAGAAATCGAATAGAATCAAATCAAATCAAAAAGAATTGAATCGAATTGATCCTAACCAAAATAAGCGAAATGAATCGACTCGAACCGAAAAAAATCAAATCGAAAAGAATCTAATCTCAACGAAAATAATCGAAATGAATAGAATCGAATTGAATCAAATCGAAAAGAATCGAATGGAATCCAATCGAAAAGAATCAAAGTGATTCGAATCGAAACAAATTGAATCCAATCGAAAAGAATCTAATTGAATCGAATCGAAAAGAATCGAATTCAATCAAAACGAATCGATTCGAATGGAATAGAAAAGAATAGAATCGAATCGAAAAGAATCAAATCGAATCGAAAATAATCGAATCGAAAAGAATTGAATCGAATCGAAAAGAAACGAATCGAACCGAATCAAAAAGAAAACAATCGAATCGAATCAAATACAAAAGAATCGCTTTGAATAGCATAGAATTGAAAAGAATCGAATCAATCGAATTGAAAACAATCGAATCGAAAAGAATCGAATCAAAAAAGTCGAATCGAAACGAAAACAATCGAATCGAAACGAATCTAAAAGAATCGTATTGAATTGAATCGAGTCGAAAGACTCGAATCAAAAAGACTCGAATCGAATTGAATCAAATCGAAAAGAATCTAATAGAAACCACTCGAACAGAATCAAATCGAAATGATTCAAAATGAATCGAATAGAATAGAATCGAAAAAAATCGAAACGAATCGAAACGAATCGAAACGAATTGAATCGAAGAGAATCGATTAGAATCGAAATGAAAAGAATCGTATTGAATCGAATCGAAGAGAATCAAATCAAATCGAAAGAAATGAATCAAATCAAAAAGAATCCAATCGAATCGAAAAGATTCGAACTGAATGGAATCAAATCGAAAAGAATCTAATCGAATCGAAAAGAATCGAATCAAATTTAATGGAATCGAAAAGAATCGAATTGAATCGAAAAGAATCGAAATGAAACAAATCAGATCAAATGGAAAAGCATCAAATCGAATTGAAAAGAATCGAATCGAATCGAAATGAATCGAATCAAAAAGACTCGAATCGAAAAGAATCGAATTGAAAAGAATCCAATCGAATCGAAAAGACTCGAATCAAATTAAAAATATCAAATCGAATCGAATCGGAAAGATTCGAATTGAAAAGACTCGAATTGAAACGAATCGATTTGAAACGAAAAGAATCGAATCGAATCGAATCGAATTGAAAGAATCGAATTGAATAGAAAAAAATCGAATAGAAAAGAATCGAACCGAAAAGAAAAGAATCAAATTGAATCAGTCGATTAAATTCTAGTCGAATCGAATCAAAAAGAATGAAATGGAGTCGAATCGAATCGAAAAGAATCGAATCGAATCGAAAAGAATCGAATTGTATCTAATCAAAAAGAATCGAGTCGTATCGACTCGAATCAAAAAGAATCCAATTGCATCATCGAATGGAAACTAATCGAATTGAATAGAATCGAAAAGAATCGAATCGAATCAAATCGAAAACAATCAAATTGAATTGATCGAAAAGAATCGAATTGAATCAAATCGAATCGAAATGAAAAGAATCGAATCGATTCAAATAGAAAAGAATCGAATCGAAAAGAATCAAATCGACACGAAAAGAATCGAATCGAATCAAAAAGTATCGAATTGATTCGAAAACATTCGAATCGAAAAGAATCGAATTGAAATGAATCCGATCGAAATGAAAAGAATCTACTCGATTCGAATCCAAAAGAATCGAATCCAAAAGAATCGAATCGAATCCAAAAGAATCGAATTGAATTGAATCAAAACAAATGAATTGAATTGAATCAAAAAGGAACTAATCGAATCAAATCGGAAAAACTCGAATAGAATCAAATCGAATCAAAAAGAATCGAATAGATTCGAATAAAAAAGAATCGAATTGAGGGATCCCTGGTTGGCGCAGCGGTTTAGCGCCTGCCTTTGGCCCAGGGCGCGATCCTGGAGACCCGGGATCGAATCCCACATCGGGCTCCCGGTGCATGGAGCCTGCTTCTCCCTCTGCCTGTGTCTCTGCCTCTCTCACTCTCTCTGTGACTATCATAAAAAAAAGAATCGAATTGAATCGAGTTGAAAAAAATCATAAAGAATCAAATCGAAAAGAATCGAATTCCATGTAACGAAAAGATTCGAATTGAAAAGATTCGAATCGAAACAAAAGAATCGAATCGAATCGACATGAATCAAAAAGAATCGAATCAAAACGAATCGAAAAGAAACAAATCAAGTAGAATCTAAAAGAATCGAATCGAATCAAATCGAAAAAATTCGAATAGAATTGAATCGAAAAGAATCAAAACGAATCGAACCGAAGAGAATCGATTCGAATCAAAATAAAAAGTATCGTATCAAATCGAATCGAAAAGAATCATATCAAATAGAATCGAAAGAATGGAATCAAATCTAAAACAATCGAATCGAATCGAAAAGAATCGGATTGAATGGAATCGAATCGAAAAGAATACAATAGAATAGAATCGAAAGAAATCGAATAGAATCAAATCAAATAAAAAAGAATCGAATCGAATTGATCCTAACCAAAATAAGCGAAATGAATCGACTCGAACTGAAAAAAATCAAATCGAAAAGAATCTAATCTCAACGAAAATAATCGAAATGAATAGAATCGAATTGAATCAAATCGAAAAGAATCGAATGGAATCCAATCGAAAAGAATCAAAGTGATTCGAATCGAAACAAATTGAATCCAATCGAAAAGAATCTAATTGAATCGAATCGAAAAGAATCGAATTCAATCAAAACGAATCGATTCGAATGGAATAGAAAAGAATAGAATCGAATCGAAAAGAATCAAATCGAATCGAAAAGAATCGAATCGAAAAGAATTGAATCGAATCGAAAAGAAACGAATCGAACCGAATCAAAAAGAAAACAATCGAATCGAATCAAATACAAAAGAATCGCTTTGAATAGCATAGAATTGAAAAGAATCGAATCAATCGAATTGAAAACAATCGAATCGAAAAGAATCGAATCAAAAAAGTCGAATCGAAACGAAAACAATCGAATCGAAACGAATCTAAAAGAATCGTATTGAATTGAATCGAGTCGAAAAGACTCGAATCAAAAAGACTCGAATCGAATTGAATCAAATCGAAAAGAATCTAATAGAAACCACTCGAACAGAATCAAATCGAAATGATTCAAAATGAATCGAATAGAATAGAATCGAAAAAAATCGAAACGAATCGAAACGAATCGAAACGAATTGAATCGAAGAGAATCGATTAGAATCGAAATGAAAAGAATCGTATTGAATCGAAAAGAATCAAATCAAATCGAATCGAAAGAATTGAATCAAATCGAAAAGAATCCAATCGAATCGAAAAGAATCGAACTGAATGGAATCAAATCGAAAAGAATCTAATCGAATCGAAAAGAATCGAATCAAATTTAATGGAATCGAAAAGAATCGAATTGAATCGAAAAGAATCGAAATGAAACAAATCAGATCAAATGGAAAAGCATCAAATCGAATTGAAAAGAATCGAATCGAATCGAAATGAATCGAATCAAAAAGACTCGAATCGAAAAGAATCGAATTGAAAAGAATCCAATCGAATCGAAAAGACTCGAATCGAATTAAAAATATCAAATCGAATCGAATCGCAAAGATTCGAATTGAAAAGACTCGAATTGAAACGAATCGATTTGAAACGAAAAGAATCGAATCGAATCGAATCGAATCGAATTGAAAGAATCGAATTGAATAGAAAAAAATCGAATAGAAAAGCATCGAACCGAAAAGAAAAGAATCAAATTGAATCAGTCGATTAAATTCTAGTCGAATCGAATCAAAAAGAATGAAATGGAGTCGAATCGAATCGAAAAGAATCGAATCGAATCGAAAAGAATCGAATTGTATCTAATCAAAAAGAATCGAGTCGTATCGACTCGAATCGAAAAGAATCCAATTGCATCATCGAATGGAAACTAATCGAATTGAATAGAATCGAAAAGAATCGAATCGAATCAAATCGAAAACAATCAAATTGAATTGATCGAAAAGAATCGAATTGAATCAAATCGAATCGAAATGAAAAGAATCGAATCGATTCAAATAGAAAAGAATCGAATCGAAAAGAATCAAATCGACACGAAAAGAATCGAATTGAATTGAATCAAAAGAAATGAATTGAATCAAAAAGAACTAATCGAATCAAATCGAAAAAAATCGAATAGAATCAAATCGAATCAAAAAGAATCGAATAGATTCGAATAAAAAAGAATCGAATTGAGGGATCCCTGGGTGGCGCAGCGGTTTAGCGCCTGCCTTTGGCCCAGGGCGCGATCCTGGAGACCCGGGATCGAATCCCACATCGGGCTCCCGGTGCATGGAGCCTGCTTCTCCCTCTGCCAGTGTCTCTGCCTCTCTCACTCTCTCTGTGACTATCATAAAAAAAAGAATCGAATTGAATCGAGTTGAAAAAAATCATAAAGAATCAAATCGAAAAGAATCGAATTCCATGTAACGAAAAGATTCGAATTGAAAAGATTCGAATCGAAACAAAAGAATCGAATCGAATCGACATGAATCAAAAAGAATCGAATCAAAACGAATCGAAAAGAAACAAATCAAGTAGAATCTAAAAGAATCGAATCGAATCCAATCGAAAAAATTCGAATAGAATTGAATCGAAAAGAATCAAAACGAATCGAACCGAAGAGAATCGATTCGAATCAAAATAAAAAGTATCGTATCAAATCGAATCGAAAAGAATCATATCAAATAGAATCGAAAGAATGGAATCAAATCTAAAACAATCGAATCGAATCGAAAAGAATCGGATTGAATGGAATCGAATCGAAAAGAATACAATAGAATAGAATCGAAAGAAATCGAATAGAATCAAATCAAATCAAAAAGAATCGAATCGAATTGATCCTAACCAAAATAAGCGAAATGAATCGACTCGAACCGAAAAAAATCAAATCGAAAAGAATCTAATCTCAACGAAAATCATCGAAATGAATAGAATCGAATTGAATCAAATCGAAAAGAATCGAATGGAATCCAATCGAAAAGAATCAAAGTGATTCGAATCGAAACAAATTGAATCCAATCGAAAAGAATCTAATTGAATCGAATCGAAAAGAATCGAATTCAATCAAAACGAATCGATTCGAATGGAATAGAAAAGAATAGAATCGAATCGAAAAGAATCAAATCGAATCGAAAAGAATCGAATCGAAAAGAATTGAATCGAATCGAAAAGAAACGAATCGAACCGAATCAAAAAGAAAACAATCGAATCGAATCAAATACAAAAGAATCGCTTTGAATAGCATAGAATTGAAAAGAATCGAATCAATCGAATTGAAAACAATCGAATCGAAAAGAATCGAATCAAAAAAGTCGAATCGAAACGAAAACAATCGAATCGAAACGAATCTAAAAGAATCGTATTGAATTGAATCGAGTCGAAAGACTCGAATCAAAAAGACTCGAATCGAATTGAATCAAATCGAAAAGAATCTAATAGAAACCACTCGAACAGAATCAAATCGAAATGATTCAAAATGAATCGAATAGAATAGAATCGAAAAAAATCGAAACGAATCGAAACGAATCGAAACGAATTGAATCGAAGAGAATCGATTAGAATCGAAATGAAAAGAATCGTATTGAATCGAAAAGAATCAAATCAAATCGAATCGAAAGAATTGAATCAAATCGAAAAGAATCCAATCGAATCGAAAAGAATCGAACTGAATGGATTCAAATCGAAAAGAATCTAATCGAATCGAAAAGAATCGAATCAAATTTAATGGAATCGAAAAGAATCGAATTGAATCGAAAAGAATCGAAATGAAACAAATCAGATCAAATGGAAAAGCATCAAATCGAATTGAAAAGAATCGAATCGAAATGAATCGAATCAAAAAGACTCGAATCGAAAAGAATCGAATTGAAAAGAATCCAATCGAATCGAAAAGACTCGAATCGAATTAAAAATATCAAATCGAATCGAATCGCAAAGATTCGAATTGAAAAGACTCGAATTGAAACGAATCGATTTGAAACGAAAAGAATCGAATCGAATCGAATCGAATCGAATTGAAAGAATCGAATTGAATAGAAAAAAATCGAATAGAAAAGCATCGAACCGAAAAGAAAAGAATCAAATTGAATCAGTCGATTAAATTCTAGTCGAATCGAATCAAAAAGAATGAAATGGAGTCGAATCGAATCGAAAAGAATCGAATCGAATCGAAAAGAATCGAATTGTATCTAATCAAAAAGAATCGAGTCGTATCGACTCGAATCGAAAAGAATCCAATTGCATCATCGAATGGAAACTAATCGAATTGAATAGAATCGAAAAGAATCGAATCGAATCAAATCGAAAACAATCAAATTGAATTGATCGAAAAGAATCGAATTGAATCAAATCGAATCGAAATGAAAAGAATCGAATCGATTCAAATAGAAAAGAATCGAATCGAAAAGAATCAAATCGACACGAAAAGAATCGAATCGAATCAAAAAGTATCGAATTGATTCGAAAACATTCGAATCGAAAAGAATCGAATTGAAATGAATCCGATCGAAATGAAAAGAATCTACTCGATTCGAATCCAAAAGAATCGAATCCAAAAGAATCGAATCGAATCCAAAAGAATCGAATTGAATTGAATCAAAAGAAATGAATTGAATCAAAAAGAACTAATCGAATCAAATCGAAAAAAATCGAATAGAATCAAATCGAATCAAAAAGAATCGAATAGATTCGAATAAAAAAGAATCGAATTGAGGGATCCCTGGGTGGCGCAGCGGTTTAGCGCCTGCCTTTGGCCCAGGGCGCGATCCTGGAGACCCGGGATCGAATCCCACATCGGGCTCCCGGTGCATGGAGCCTGCTTCTCCCTCTGCCTGTGTCTCTGCCTCTCTCACTCTCTCTGTGACTATCATAAAAAAAAGAATCGAATTGAATCGAGTTGAAAAACATCATAAAGAATCAAATCGAAAAGAATCGAATTCCATGTAACGAAAAGATTCGAATTGAAAAGATTCGAATCGAAACAAAAGAATCGAATCGAATCGACATGAATCAAAAAGAATCGAATCAAAACGAATCGAAAAGAAACAAATCAAGTAGAATCTAAAAGAATCGAATCGAATCAAATCGAAAAAATTCGAATAGAATTGAATCGAAAAGAATCAAAACGAATCGAACCGAAGAGAATCGATTCGAATCAAAATAAAAAGTATCGTATCAAATCGAATCGAAAAGAATCATATCAAATAGAATCGAAAGAATGGAATCAAATCTAAAACAATCGAATCGAATCGAAAAGAATCGGATTGAATGGAATCGAATCGAAAAGAATACAATAGAATAGAATCGAAAGAAATCGAATAGAATCAAATCAAATCAAAAAGAATCGAATCGAATTGATCCTAACCAAAATAAGCGAAATGAATCGACTCGAACCGAAAAAAATCAAATCGAAAAGAATCTAATCTCAACGAAAATAATCGAAATGAATAGAATCGAATTGAATCAAATCGAAAAGAATCGAATGGAATCCAATCGAAAAGAATCAAAGTGATTCGAATCGAAACAAATTGAATCCAATCGAAAAGAATCTAATTGAATCGAATCGAAAAGAATCGAATTCAATCAAAACGAATCGATTCGAATGGAATAGAAAAGAATAGAATCGAATCGAAAAGAATCAAATCGAATCGAAAAGAATCGAATCGAAAAGAATTGAATCGAATCGAAAAGAAACGAATCGAACCGAATCAAAAAGAAAACAATCGAATCGAATCAAATACAAAAGAATCGCTTTGAATAGCATAGAATTGAAAAGAATCGAATCAATCGAATTGAAAACAATCGAATCGAAAAGAATCGAATCAAAAAAAGTCGAATCGAAACGAAAACAATCGAATCGAATCGAATCTAAAATAATCGTATTGAATGGAATCGAGTCGAAAAGACTGGAATCAAAAAGACTCGAATCGAATTGAATCAAATCGAAAAGAATCTAATAGAAACCACTCGAACAGAATCAAATCGAAATGATTCAAAATGAATCGAATAGAATAGAATCGAAAAAAATCGAATAGAATCGAAACGAATCGAAACGAAATGAATCGAAGAGAATCGATTAGAATCGAAATGAGAAGAATCGTATTGAATCGAATCGAAAAGAATCAAGTCAAATCGAATCGAAAGAATTGAATCAAATCGAAAAGAATCCAATCGAATCGAAAAGAATCGAACTGAATGGAATCAAATCAAAAAGAATCGAATCGAATCGAAAAGAATCGAATCAAATTTAATGGAATCGAAAAGAATCGAATTGAATCGAAAAGAATCGAAATGAAACAAATCAGATCAAATGGAAAAGCATCAACTCGAATTGACAAGAATCGAATCGAATCGAAATGAATCGAATCAAAAAGACTCGAATCGAAAAGAATCGAATTGAAAAGAATCGAATCGAATCGAAAAGACTCGAATCGAATTAAAAATATCAAATCGAATCGAATCGAAAAGAATCGAATTGAAAAGACTCGAATTGAAACGAATCGATTTGAAACGAAAAGAATCGAATCGAATCGAATCGAATTGAATAGAAAAAAATCGAATAGAAAAGAATCGAACCGAAAAGAAAAGAATCAAATTGAATCTGTCGATTAAATTCTAGTCGAATCGAATCAAAAAGAATGAAATCGAGTCGAATCGAATCGAAAAGAATCGAATTGTATCTAATCAAAAAGAATCGAATCGTATCGACTCGAATCGAAAAGAATCCAATTGCACCATCGAATGGAAACTAATCGAACTGAATAGAATCGAAAAGAATCGAATCGAATCAAATCGAAAACAATCAAATTGAATTGATCGAAAAGAATCGAATTGAATCAAATCGAATCGAAATGAAAAGAATCGAATCGATTCAAATAGAAAAGAATCGAATCGAAAAGAATCAAATCGACACGAAAAGAATCGAATCGAATCAAAAAGTATCGAATTGATTCGAAAACATTCGAATCGAAAAGAATCGAATTGAAATGAATCCGATCGAAATGAAAAGAATCTACTCGATTCGAATCCAAAAGAATCGAATCCAAAAGAATCGAATCGAATCCAAAAGAATCGAATTGAATTGAATCAAAAGAAATGAATTGAATTGAATCAAAAAGGAACTAATCGCATCAAATCGAAAAAACTCGAATAGAATCAAATCGAATCAAAAAGAATCGAATAGATTCGAATAAAAAAGAATCGAATTGAGGGATCCCTGGGTGGCGCAGCGGTTTAGCGCCTGCCTTTGGCCCAGGGCGCGATCCTGGAGACCCGGGATCGAATCCCACATCGGGCTCCCGGTGCATGGAGCCTGCTTCTCCCTCTGCCTGTGTCTCTGCCTCTCTGTCTCTCTCTGTGACTATCATAAATAAAAGAATCGAATTGAATCGCGTTGAAAAAAATCATAAAGAACCAAATCGAAAAGAATCGAATTCCATGTAACGAAAAGATTCGAATTGAAAAGAATCGAATCGAAACAAAAGAATCGAATCGAATTGACATGAATCAAAAAGAATCGAATCAAAACGAATCGAAAAGAAACAAATCAAGTAGAATCTAAAAGAATCGAATCGAATCCAATCGAAACAATTCGAATAGAATTGAAGCGAAAAGAATCAAAACGAATCGAACCGAAGAGAATCGATTCGAATCAAAATAAAAAGTATCGTATCAAATCGAATCGAAAAGAATCATATCAAATAGAATCGAAAGAATGGAATCAAATCTAAAATAATCGAATCGAATCGAAAAGAATCAGATTGAATGGAATAGAAACGAAAAGAATAGAAGAGAATCGAAAGAAATCGAATAGAATCAAATCAAGTCAAAAAGAATCGAATTGAATTGATCCTAACCAAAATAAGCGAAATGAATCGACTCGAACCGAAAAAAATCAAATCGAAAAGAATCTAATCTCAACGAAAATCATCGAAATGAATAGAATCGACAAGAATCGAATTGAATCAAATCGAAAAGAATCGAATGGAATCCAATCGAAAAGAATCAAATTGATTCGAATCGAAACAAATTGAATCCAATCGAAAAGAATCTAATTGAATCGAATCGAAAAGAATCGAATTCAATCCAAACGAATCGATTCGAATGGAATAGAAAAGAATAGAATAGAATCGAAAAGAAAAAAATCGAATCGAAAAGAATCGAATCGAAAAGAATTGAATCGAATCGAAAAGAAACGAATCGAACCGAATCAAAAAGAAAACAATCGAATCGAATCAAATACAAAAGAATCGCTTTGAATAGCATAGAATTGAAAAGAATCGAATCAATCGAATTGAAAACAATCGAATCGAAAAGAATCGAATCAAAAAAAGTCGAATCGAAACGAAAACAATCGAATCGAATCGAATCTAAAATAATCGTATTGAATGGAATCGAGTCGAAAAGACTGGAATCAAAAAGACTCGAATCGAATTGAATCAAATCGAAAAGAATCTAATAGAAACCACTCGAACAGAATCAAATCGAAATGATTCAAAATGAATCGAATAGAATAGAATCGAAAAAAATCGAATAGAATCGAAACGAATCGAAACGAAATGAATCGAAGAGAATCGATTAGAATCGAAATGAGAAGAATCGTATTGAATCGAATCGAAAAGAATCAAGTCAAATCGAATCGAAAGAATTGAATCAAATCGAAAAGAATCCAATCGAATCGAAAAGAATCGAACTGAATGGAATCAAATCAAAAAGAATCGAATCGAATCGAAAAGAATCGAATCAAATTTAATGGAATCGAAAAGAATCGAATTGAATCGAAAAGAATCGAAATGAAACAAATCAGATCAAATGGAAAAGCATCAACTCGAATTGACAAGAATCGAATCGAATCGAAATGAATCGAATCAAAAAGACTCGAATCGAAAAGAATCGAATTGAAAAGAATCGAATCGAATCGAAAAGACTCGAATCGAATTAAAAATATCAAATCGAATCGAATCGAAAAGAATCGAATTGAAAAGACTCGAATTGAAACGAATCGATTTGAAACGAAAAGAATCGAATCGAATCGAATCGAATTGAATAGAAAAAAATCGAATAGAAAAGAATCGAACCGAAAAGAAAAGAATCAAATTGAATCTGTCGATTAAATTCTAGTCGAATCGAATCAAAAAGAATGAAATCGAGTCGAATCGAATCGAAAAGAATCGAATTGTATCTAATCAAAAAGAATCGAATCGTATCGACTCGAATCGAAAAGAATCCAATTGCACCATCGAATGGAAACTAATCGAACTGAATAGAATCGAAAAGAATCGAATCGAATCAAATCGAAAACAATCAAATTGAATTGATCGAAAAGAATCGAATTGAATCAAATCGAATCGAAATGAAAAGAATCGAATCGATTCAAATAGAAAAGAATCGAATCGAAAAGAATCAAATCGACACGAAAAGAATCGAATCGAATCAAAAAGTATCGAATTGATTCGAAAACATTCGAATCGAAAAGAATCGAATTGAAATGAATCCGATCGAAATGAAAAGAATCTACTCGATTCGAATCCAAAAGAATCGAATCCAAAAGAATCGAATCGAATCCAAAAGAATCGAATTGAATTGAATCAAAAGAAATGAATTGAATTGAATCAAAAAGGAACTAATCGCATCAAATCGAAAAAACTCGAATAGAATCAAATCGAATCAAAAAGAATCGAATAGATTCGAATAAAAAAGAATCGAATTGAGGGATCCCTGGGTGGCGCAGCGGTTTAGCGCCTGCCTTTGGCCCAGGGCGCGATCCTGGAGACCCGGGATCGAATCCCACATCGGGCTCCCGGTGCATGGAGCCTGCTTCTCCCTCTGCCTGTGTCTCTGCCTCTCTGTCTCTCTCTGTGACTATCATAAATAAAAGAATCGAATTGAATCGCGTTGAAAAAAATCATAAAGAACCAAATCGAAAAGAATCGAATTCCATGTAACGAAAAGATTCGAATTGAAGAGAATCGAATCGAAACAAAAGAATCGAATCGAATCGACATGAATCAAAAAGAATCGAATCAAAACGAATCGAAAAGAAACAAATCAAGTAGAATCTAAAAGAATCGAATCGAATCCAATCGAAACAATTCGAATAGAATTGAAGCGAAAAGAATCAAAACGAATCGAACCGAAGAGAATCGATTCGAATCAAAATAAAAAGTATCGTATGAAATCGAATCGAAAAGAATCATATCAAATAGAATCGAAAGAATGGAATCAAATCTAAAACAATCGAATCGAATCGAAAAGAATCGGATTGAATGGAATAGAAACGAAAAGAATAGAAGAGAATCGAAAGAAATCGAATAGAATCAAATCAAGTCAAAAAGAATCGAATTGAATTGATCCTAACCAAAATAAGCGAAATGAATCGACTCGAACCGAAAAAAATCAAATCGAAAAGAATCTAATCTCAACGAAAATCATCAAAATGAATAGAATCGACAAGAATCGAATTGAATCAAATCGAAAAGAATCGAATGGAATCCAATCGAAAAGAATCAAATTGATTCGAATCGAAACAAATTGAATCCAATCGAAAAGAATCTAATTGAATCGAATCGAAAAGAATCGAATTCAATCCAAACGAATCGATTCGAATGGAATAGAAAAGAATAGAATAGAATCGAAAAGAATCAAATCGAATCGAAAAGAATCGAATCGAAAAGAATTGAAACGAATCGAAAAGAAACGAATCGAACCGAATCAAAAAGAAAACAATCGAATCGAATCAAATACAAAAGAATCGCTTTGAATAGCATAGAATTGAAAAGAATCGAATCAATCGAATTGAAAACAATCGAATCGAAAAGAATCGAATCAAAAAAGTCGAATCGAAAGGAAAACAATCGAATCGAATCGAATCTAAAAGAATCGTATTGAATGGAATCGAGTCGAAAAGACTCGAATCAAAAAGACTCGAATCGAATTGAATCAAATCGAAAAGAATCTAATAGAAACCACTCGAACAGAATCAAATCGAAATGATTCAAAATGAATCGAATAGAATAGAATCGAAAAAAATCGAATAGAATCGAAACGAATCGAAACGAAATGAATCGAAGAGAATCGATTAGAATCGAAATGAGAAGAATCGTATTGAATCGAATCGAAAAGAATCAAGTCAAATCGAATCGAAAGAATTGAATCAAATCGAAAAGAATCCAATCGAATCGAAAAGAATCGAACTGAATGGAATCAAATCGAAAAGAATCGAATCGAATCGAAAAGAATCGAATCAAATTTAATGGAATCGAAAAGAATCGAATTGAATCGAAAAGAATCGAAATGAAACAAATCAGATCAAATGGAAAAGCATCAACTCGAATTGACAAGAATCGAATCGAATCGAAATGAATCGAATCAAAAAGACTCGAATCGAAAAGAATCGAATTGAAAAGAATCGAATCGAATCGAAAAGACTCGAATCGAATTAAAAATATCAAATGGAATCGAATCGCAAAGAATCGAATTGAAAAGACTCGAATTGAAACGAATCGATTTGAAACGAAAAGAATCGAATCGAATCGAATCGAATTGAAAGAATCGAATTGAATAGAAAAAAATCGAATAGAAAAGAATCGAACCGAAAAGAAAAGAATCAAATTGAATCTGTCGATTAAATTCTAGTCGAATCGAATCAAAAAGAATGAAATCGAGTCGAATCGAATCGAAAAGAATCGAATCGAATCGAAAAGAATCGAATTGTATCTAATCAAAAAGAATCGAATCGTATCGACTCGAATCGAAAAGAATCCAATTGCACCATCGAATGGAAACTAATCGAACTGAATAGAATCGAAAAGAATCGAATCGAATCAAATCGAAAACAATCAAATTGAATTGATCGAAAAGAATCGAATTGAATCAAATCGAATCGAAATGAAAAGAATCGAATCGATTCAAATAGAAAAGAATCGAATCGAAAAGAATCAAATCGACACGAAAAGAATCGAATCGAATCAAAAAGTATCGAATTGATTCGAAAACATTCGAATCGAAAAGAATCGAATTGAAATGAATCCGATCGAAATGAAAAGAATCTACTCGATTCGAATCCAAAAGAATCGAATCGAATCCAAAAGAATCGAATTGAATTGAATCAAAAGAAATGAATTGAATTGAATCAAAAAGGAACTAATCGCATCAAATCGAAAAAACTCGAATAGAATCAAATCGAATCAAAAAGAATCGAATAGATTCGAATAAAAAAGAATCGAATTGAGGGATCCCTGGGTGGCGCAGCGGTTTAGCGCCTGCCTTTGGCCCAGGGCGCGATCCTGGAGACCCGGGATCGAATCCCACATCGGGCTCCCGGTGCATGGAGCCTGCTTCTCCCTCTGCCTGTGTCTCTGCCTCTCTGTCTCTCTCTGTGACTATCATAAATAAAAGAATCGAATTGAATCGCGTTGAAAAAAATCATAAAGAACCAAATCGAAAAGAATCGAATTCCATGTAACGAAAAGATTCGAATTGAAAAGAATCGAATCGAAACAAAAGAATCGAATCGAATCGACATGAATCAAAAAGAATCGAATCAAAACGAATCGAAAAGAAACAAATCAAGTAGAATCTAATAGAATCGAATCGAATCCAATCGAAACAATTCGAATAGAATTGAAGCGAAAAGAATCAAAACGAATCGAACCGAAGAGAATCGATTCGAATCAAAATAAAAAGTATCGTATGAAATCGAATCGAAAAGAATCATATCAAATAGAATCGAAAGAATGGAATCAAATCTAAAACAATCGAATCGAATCGAAAAGAATCGGATTGAATGGAATAGAAACGAAAAGAATAGAAGAGAATCGAAAGAAATCGAATAGAATCAAATCAAGTCAAAAAGAATCGAATTGAATTGATCCTAACCAAAATAAGCGAAATGAATCGACTCGAACCGAAAAAAATCAAATCGAAAAGAATCTAATCTCAACGAAAATCATCAAAATGAATAGAATCGACAAGAATCGAATTGAATCAAATCGAAAAGAATCGAATGGAATCCAATCGAAAAGAATCAAATTGATTCGAATCGAAACAAATTGAATCCAATCGAAAAGAATCTAATTGAATCGAATCGAAAAGAATCGAATTCAATCCAAACGAATCGATTCGAATGGAATAGAAAAGAATAGAATAGAATCGAAAAGAATCAAATCGAATCGAAAAGAATCGAATCGAAAAGAATTGAAACGAATCGAAAAGAAACGAATCGAACCGAATCAAAAAGAAAACAATCGAATCGAATCAAATACAAAAGAATCGCTTTGAATAGCATAGAATTGAAAAGAATCGAATCAATCGAATTGAAAACAATCGAATCGAAAAGAATCGAATCAAAAAAAGTCGAATCGAAACGAAAACAATCGAATCGAATCGAATCTAAAATAATCGTATTGAATGGAATCGAGTCGAAAAGACTCGAATCAAAAAGACTCGAATCGAATTGAATCAAATCGAAAAGAATCTAATAGAAACCACTCGAACAGAATCAAATCGAAATGATTCAAAATGAATCGAATAGAATAGAATCGAAAAAAATCGAATAGAATCGAAACGAATCGAAACGAAATGAATCGAAGAGAATCGATTAGAATCGAAATGAGAAGAATCGTATTGAATCGAATCGAAAAGAATCAAGTCAAATCGAATCGAAAGAATTGAATCAAATCGAAAAGAATCCAATCGAATCGAAAAGAATCGAACTGAATGGAATCAAATCGAAAAGAATCGAATCGAATCGAAAAGAATCGAATCAAATTTAATGGAATCGAAAAGAATCGAATTGAATCGAAAAGAATCGAAATGAAACAAATCAGATCAAATGGAAAAGCATCAACTCGAATTGACAAGAATCGAATCGAATCGAAATGAATCGAATCAAAATGACTCGATTCGAAAAGAATCGAATTGAAAAGAATCCAATCGAATCGAAAAGACTCGAATCGAATTAAAAATATCAAATGGAATCGAATCGCAAAGAATCGAATTGAAAAGACTCGAATTGAAACGAATCGATTTGAAACGAAAAGAATCGAATCGAATCGAATCGAATTGAAAGAATCGAATTGAATAGAAAAAAATCGAATAGAAAAGAATCGAACCGAAAAGAAAAGAATCAAATTGAATCTGTCGATTAAATTCTAGTCGAATCGAATCAAAAAGAATGAAATCGAGTCGAATCGAATCGAAAAGAATCGAATCGAATCGAAAAGAATCGAATTGTATCTAATCAAAAAGAATCGAATCGTATCGACTCGAATCGAAAAGAATCCAATTGCACCATCGAATGGAAACTAATCGAACTGAATAGAATCGAAAAGAATCGAATCGAATCAAATCGAAAACAATCAAATTGAATTGATCGAAAAGAATCGAATTGAATCAAATCGAATCGAAATGAAAAGAATCGAATCGATTCAAATAGAAAAGAATCGAATCGAAAAGAATCAAATCGACACGAAAAGAATCGAAACGAATCAAAAAGTATCGAATTGATTCGAAAACATTCGAATCGAAAAGAATCGAATTGAAATGAATCCGATCGAAATGAAAAGAATCTACTCGATTCGAATCCAAAAGAATCGAATCGAATCCAAAAGAATCGAATTGAATTGAATCAAAAGAAATGAATTGAATTGAATCAAAAAGGAACTAATCGCATCAAATCGAAAAAACTCGAATAGAATCAAATCGAATCAAAAAGAATCGAATAGATTCGAATAAAAAAGAATCGAATTGAGGGATCCCTGGGTGGCGCAGCGGTTTAGCGCCTGCCTTTGGCCCAGGGCGCGATCCTGGAGACCCGGGATCGAATCCCACATCGGGCTCCCGGTGCATGGAGCCTGCTTCTCCCTCTGCCTGTGTCTCTGCCTCTCTGTCTCTCTCTGTGACTATCATAAATAAAAGAATCGAATTGAATCCCGTTGAAAAAAATCATAAAGAATCAAATCGAAAAGAATCGAATTCCATGTAACGAAAAGATTCGAATTGAAAAGATTCGAATCGAAACAAAAGAATCGAATCGAATCGACATGAATCAAAAAGAATCGAATCAAAACGAATCGAAAAGAAACAAATCAAGTAGAATCTAAAAGAATCGAATCGAATCAAATTGAAAAAATTCGAATAGAATTGAAGCGAAAAGAATCAAAACGAATCGAACCGAAGAGAATCGATTCGAATCAAAATAAAAAGTATCGTATCAAATCGAATCGAAAAGAATCATATCAAATAGAATCGAAAGAATGGAAACAAATCTAAAACAATCGAATCGAATCGAAAAGAATCGGATTGAATGGAATAGAAACGAAAAGAATAGAGAGAATCGAAAGAAATCGAATAGAATCAAATCAAGTCAAAAAGAATCGAATTGAATTGATCCTAACCAAAATAAGCGAAATGAATCGACTCGAACCGAAAAAAATCAAATCGAAAAGAATCTAATCTCAACGAAAATCATCGAAATGAATAGAATCGAAAAGAATCGAATTGAATCAAATCGAAAAGAATCGAATGGAATCCAATCGAAAAGAATCAAATTGATTCGAATCGAAACAAATTGAATCCAATCGAAAAGAATCTAATTGAATCGAATCGAAAAGAATCGAATTCAATCAAAACGAATCGATTCGAATGGAATAGAAAAGAATAGAATAGAATAGAATCGAAAAGAATCAAATCGAATCGAAAAGAATCGAATCGAAAAGAATTGAATCGAATCGAAAAGAAACGAATCGAACCGAATCAATAAGAAAACAATCGAATCGAATCAAATACAAAAGAATCGCTTTGAATAGCATAGAATTGAAAAGAATCGAATCAATCGAATTGAAAACAATCGAATCGAAAAGAATCGAATCAAAAAAGTCGAATCGAAACGAAAACAATCGAATCGAATCGAATCTAAAATAATCGTATTGAATGGAATCGAGTCGAAAAGACTCGAATCAAAAAGACTCGAATCGAATTGAATCAAATCGAAAAGAATCTAATAGAAACCACTCGAACAGAATCAAATCGAAATGATTCAAAATGAATCGAATAGAATAGAATCGAAAAAAATCGAATAGAATCGAAACGAATCGAAACGAAATGAATCGAAGAGAATCGATTAGAATCGAAATGAGAAGAATCGTATTGAATCGAATCGAAAAGAATCAAGTCAAATCGAATCGAAAGAATTGAATCAAATCGAAAAGAATCCAATCGAATCGAAAAGAATCGAACTGAATGGAATCAAATCGAAAAGAATCGAATCGAATCGAAAAGAATCGAATCAAATTTAATGGAATCGAAAAGAATCGAATTGAATCGAAAAGAATCGAAATGAAACAAATCAGATCAAATGGAAAAGCATCAACTCGAATTGACAAGAATCGAATCGAATCGAAATGAATCGAATCAAAAAGACTCGAATCGAAAAGAATCGAATTGAAAAGAATCGAATCGAATCGAAAAGACTCGAATCGAATTAAAAATATCAAATGGAATCGAATCGCAAAGAATCGAATTGAAAAGACTCGAATTGAAACGAATCGATTTGAAACGAAAAGAATCGAATCGAATCGAATCGAATTGAAAGAATCGAATTGAATAGAAAAAAATCGAATAGAAAAGAATCGAACCGAAAAGAAAAGAATCAAATTGAATCTGTCGATTAAATTCTAGTCGAATCGAATCAAAAAGAATGAAATCGAGTCGAATCGAATCGAAAAGAATCGAATTGTATCTAATCAAAAAGAATCGAATCGTATCGACTCGAATCGAAAAGAATCCAATTGCACCATCGAATGGAAACTAATCGAACTGAATAGAATCGAAAAGAATCGAATCGAATCAAATCGAAAACAATCAAATTGAATTGATCGAAAAGAATCGAATTGAATCAAATCGAATCGAAATGAAAAGAATCGAATCGATTCAAATAGAAAAGAATCGAATCGAAAAGAATCAAATCGACACGAAAAGAATCGAATCGAATCAAAAAGTATCGAATTGATTCGAAAACATTCGAATCGAAAAGAATCGAATTGAAATGAATCCGATCGAAATGAAAAGAATCTACTCGATTCGAATCCAAAAGAATCGAATCCAAAAGAATCGAATCGAATCCAAAAGAATCGAATTGAATTGAATCAAAAGAAATGAATTGAATTGAATCAAAAAGGAACTAATCGCATCAAATCGAAAAAACTCGAATAGAATCAAATCGAATCAAAAAGAATCGAATAGATTCGAATAAAAAAGAATCGAATTGAGGGATCCCTGGGTGGCGCAGCGGTTTAGCGCCTGCTTTTGGCCCAGGGCGCGATCCTGGAGACCCGGTATCGAATCCCACATCGGGCTCCCGGTGCATGGAGCCTGCTTCTCCCTCTGCCTGTGTCTCTGCCTCTCTGTCTCTCGCTGTGACTATCATAAATAAAAGAATCGAATTGAATCCAGTTGAAAAAAATCATAAAGAATCAAATCGAAAAGAATCGAATTCCATGTAACGAAAAGATTCGAATTGAAAAGATTCGAATCGAAACAAAAGAATCGAATCGAATCGACATGAATCAAAAAGAATCGAATCAAAACGAATCGAAAAGAAACAAATCGGTAGAATCTAAAAGAACCGAACCGAAAAAATTCGAATAGAAGTGAATCGAAAATAATCAAAACGAATCGAACCGAAGAGAATCGATTCGAATCAAAATAAAAAGTATCGTATGAAATCGAATCGAAAAGAATCATATCAAATAGAATCGAAAGAATGGAATCAAATCTAAAACAATCGAATCGAATCGAAAAGAATCGGATTGAATGGAATAGAAACGAAAAGAATAGAATAGAATCGAAAGAAATCGAATAGAATCAAATCAAGTCAAAAAGAATCGAATTGAATTGATCCTAACCAAAATAAGCGAAATGAATCGACTCGAACCGAAAAAAATCTAATCGAAAAGAATCTAATCTCAACGAAAATCATCGAAATGAATAGAATCGAAAAGAATCGAATTGAATCAAATCGAAAAGAATCGAATGGAATCCAATCGAAAAGAATCAAATTGATTCGAATCGAAACAAATTGAATCCAAACGAAAAGAATCTAATTGAATCGAATCGAAAAGAATCGAATACAATCAAAACGAATCGATTCCAATGGAATAGAAAAGAATCGAATAGAATCGAAAAGAATCAAATCGAATCGAAAAGAATCGATTCGAAAAGAATTGAATCGAATCGAAAAGAAACGAATCGAACGGAATCAAAAAGAAAACAATCGAATCGAATCAAATACAAAAGAATCGCTTTGAATAGCATAGAATTGAAAAGAATCGAATCAATCGAATTGAAAACAATCGAATCGAAAAGAATCGAATCAAAAAAAGTCGAATCGAAAGGAAAACAATCGAATCGAATCGAATCTAAAAGAATCGTATTGAATGGAATCGAGTCGAAAAGACTCGAATCAAAAAGACTCGAATCGAATTGAATCAAATCGAAAAGAATCTAATAGAAACCACTCGAACAGAATCAAATCGAAATGATTCAAAATGAATCGAATAAAATAGAATCGAAAAAAATCGAATAGAATCGAAACGAATCGAAACGAAATGAATCGAAGAGAATCGATTAGAATCGAAATGAGAAGAATCGTATTGAATCGAATCGAAAAGAATCAAGTCAAATCGAATCGAAAGAATTGAATCAAATCGAAAAGAATCCAATCGAATCGAAAAGAATCTAACTGAATGGAATCAAATCAAAAAGAATCAAATCGAATCGAAAAGAATCGAATCAAATTTAATGGAATCGAAAAGAATCGAATTGAATCGAAAAGAATCGAAATGAAACAAATCAGATCAAATGGAAAAGCATCAACTCGAATTGACAAGAATCGAATCGAATCGAAATGAATCGAATCAAAAAGACTCGAATCGAAAAGAATCGAATTGAAAAGAATCGAATCGAATCGAAAAGACTCGAATCGAATTAAAAATATCAAATGGAATCGAATCGCAAAGAATCGAATTGAAAAGACTCGAATTGAAACGAATCGATTTGAAACGAAAAGAATCGAATCGAATCGAATCGAATTGAAAGAATCGAATTGAATAGAAAAAAATCGAATAGAAAAGAATCGAACCGAAAAGAAAAGAATCAAATTGAATCTGTCGATTAAATTCTAGTCGAATCGAATCAAAAAGAATGAAATCGAGTCGAATCGAATCGAAAAGAATCGAATTGTATCTAATCAAAAAGAATCGAATCGTATCGACTCGAATCGAAAAGAATCCAATTGCACCATCGAATGGAAACTAATCGAACTGAATAGAATCGAAAAGAATCGAATCGAATCAAATCGAAAACAATCAAATTGAATTGATCGAAAAGAATCGAATTGAATCAAATCGAATCGAAATGAAAAGAATCGAATCGATTCAAATAGAAAAGAATCGAATCGAAAAGAATCAAATCGACACGAAAAGAATCGAATCGAATCAAAAAGTATCGAATTGATTCGAAAACATTCGAATCGAAAAGAATCGAATTGAAATGAATCCGATCGAAATGAAAAGAATCTACTCGATTCGAATCCAAAAGAATCGAATCCAAAAGAATCGAATCGAATCCAAAAGAATCGAATTGAATTGAATCAAAAGAAATGAATTGAATTGAATCAAAAAGGAACTAATCGCATCAAATCGAAAAAACTCGAATAGAATCAAATCGAATCAAAAAGAATCGAATAGATTCGAATAAAAAAGAATCGAATTGAGGGATCCCTGGGTGGCGCAGCGGTTTAGCGCCTGCCTTTGGCCCAGGGCGCGATCCTGGAGACCCGGGATCGAATCCCACATCGGGCTCCCGGTGCATGGAGCCTGCTTCTCCCTCTGCCTGTGTCTCTGCCTCTCTGTCTCTCTCTGTGACTATCATAAATAAAAGAATCGAATTGAATCGCGTTGAAAAAAATCATAAAGAACCAAATCGAAAAGAATCGAATTCCATGTAACGAAAAGATTCGAATTGAAAAGAATCGAATCGAAACAAAAGAATCGAATCGAATCGACATGAATCAAAAAGAATCGAATCAAAACGAATCGAAAAGAAACAAATCAAGTAGAATCTAAAAGAATCGAATCGAATCCAATCGAAACAATTCGAATAGAATTGAAGCGAAAAGAATCAAAACGAATCGAACCGAAGAGAATCGATTCGAATCAAAATAAAAAGTATCGTATGAAATCGAATCGAAAAGAATCATATCAAATAGAATCGAAAGAATGGAATCAAATCTAAAACAATCGAATCGAATCGAAAAGAATCGGATTGAATGGAATAGAAACGAAAAGAATAGAAGAGAATCGAAAGAAATCGAATAGAATCAAATCAAGGCAAAAAGAATCGAATTGAATTGATCCTAACCAAAATAAGCGAAATGAATCGACTCGAACCGAAAAAATCAAATCGAAAAGAATCTAATCTCAACGAAAATCATCGAAATGAATAGAATCGACAAGAATCGAATTGAATCAAATCGAAAAGAATCGAATGGAATCCAATCGAAAAGAATCAAATTGATTCGAATCGAAACAAATTGAATCCAATCGAAAAGAATCTAATTGAATCGAATCGAAAAGAATCGAATTCAATCCAAACGAATCGATTCGAATGGAATAGAAAAGAATAGAATAGAATCGAAAAGAATCAAATCGAATCGAAAAGAATCGAATCGAAAAGAATTGAAACGAATCGAAAAGAAACGAATCGAACCGAATCAAAAGGAAACAATCGAATCGAATCAAATACAAAAGAATCGCTTTGAATAGCATAGAATTGAATAGAATCGAATCAATCGAATTGAAAACAATCGAATCGAAAAGAATCGAATCAAAAAAAGTCGAATCGAAAGGAAAACAATCGAATCGAATCGAATCTAAAAGAATCGTATTGAATGGAATCGAGTCGAAAAGACTCGAATCAAAAAGACTCGAATCGAATTGAATCAAATCGAAAAGAATCTAATAGAAACCACTCGAACAGAATCAAATCGAAATGATTCAAAATGAATCGAATAGAATAGAATCGAAAAAAATCGAATAGAATCGAAACGAATCGAAACGAAATGAATCGAAGAGAATCGATTAGAATCGAAATGAGAAGAATCGTATTGAATCGAATCGAAAAGAATCAAGTCAAATCGAATCGAAAGAATTGAATCAAATCGAAAAGAATCCAATCGAATCGAAAAGAATCGAACTGAATGGAATCAAATCGAAAAGAATCGAATCGAATCGAAAAGAATCGAATCAAATTTAATGGAATCGAAAAGAATCGAATTGAATCGAAAAGAATCGAATCAAAACGAATCGAAAAGAAACAAATCGGTAGAATCTAAAAGAACCGAACCGAAAAAATTCGAATAGAAGTGAATCGAAAATAATCAAAACGAATCGAACCGAAGAGAATCGATTCGAATCAAAATAAAAAGTATCGTATGAAATCGAATCGAAAAGAATCATATCAAATAGAATCGAAAGAATGGAATCAAATCTAAAACAATCGAATCGAATCGAAAAGAATCGGATTGAATGGAATAGAAACGAAAAGAATAGAATAGAATCGAAAGAAATCGAATAGAATCAAATCAAGTCAAAAAGAATCGAATTGAATTGATCCTAACCAAAATAAGCGAAATGAATCGACTCGAACCGAAAAAAATCTAATCGAAAAGAATCTAATCTCAACGAAAATCATCGAAATGAATAGAATCGAAAAGAATCGAATTGAATCAAATCGAAAAGAATCGAATGGAATCCAATCGAAAAGAATCAAATTGATTCGAATCGAAACAAATTGAATCCAAACGAAAAGAATCTAATTGAATCGAATCGAAAAGAATCGAATACAATCAAAACGAATCGATTCCAATGGAATAGAAAAGAATCGAATAGAATCGAAAAGAATCAAATCGAATCGAAAAGAATCGATTCGAAAAGAATTGAATCGAATCGAAAAGAAACGAATCGAACGGAATCAAAAAGAAAACAATCGAATCGAATCAAATACAAAAGAATCGCTTTGAATAGCATAGAATTGAAAAGAATCGAATCAATCGAATTGAAAACAATCGAATCGAAAAGAATCGAATCAAAAAAAGTCGAATCGAAAGGAAAACAATCGAATCGAATCGAATCTAAAAGAATCGTATTGAATGGAATCGAGTCGAAAAGACTCGAATCAAAAAGACTCGAATCGAATTGAATCAAATCGAAAAGAATCTAATAGAAACCACTCGAACAGAATCAAATCGAAATGATTCAAAATGAATCGAATAGAATAGAATCGAAAAAAATCGAATAGAATCGAAACGAATCGAAACGAAATGAATCGAAGAGAATCGATTAGAATCGAAATGAGAAGAATCGTATTGAATCGAATCGAAAAGAATCAAGTCAAATCGAATCGAAAGAATTGAATCAAATCGAAAAGAATCCAATCGAATCGAAAAGAATCTAACTGAATGGAATCAAATCAAAAAGAATCAAATCGAATCGAAAAGAATCGAATCAAATTTAATGGAATCGAAAAGAATCGAATTGAATCGAAAAGAATCGAAATGAAACAAATCAGATCAAATGGAAAAGCATCAACTCGAATTGACAAGAATCGAATCGAATCGAAATGAATCGAATCAAAAAGACTCGAATCGAAAAGAATCGAATTGAAAAGAATCGAATCGAATCGAAAAGACTCGAATCGAATTAAAAATATCAAATGGAATCGAATCGCAAAGAATCGAATTGAAAAGACTCGAATTGAAACGAATCGATTTGAAACGAAAAGAATCGAATCGAATCGAATCGAATTGAAAGAATCGAATTGAATAGAAAAAAATCGAATAGAAAAGAATCGAACCGAAAAGAAAAGAATCAAATTGAATCTGTCGATTAAATTCTAGTCGAATCGAATCAAAAAGAATGAAATCGAGTCGAATCGAATCGAAAAGAATCGAATCGAATCGAAAAGAATCGAATTGTATCTAATCAAAAAGAATCGAATCGTATCGACTCGAATCGAAAAGAATCCAATTGCACCATCGAATGGAAACTAATCGAACTGAATAGAATCGAAAAGAATCGAATCGAATCAAATCGAAAACAATCAAATTGAATTGATCGAAAAGAATCGAATTGAATCAAATCGAATCGAAATGAAAAGAATCGAATCGATTCAAATAGAAAAGAATCGAATCGAAAAGAATCAAATCGACACGAAAAGAATCGAAACGAATCAAAAAGTATCGAATTGATTCGAAAACATTCGAATCGAAAAGAATCGAATTGAAATGAATCCGATCGAAATGAAAAGAATCTACTCGATTCGAATCCAAAAGAATCGAATCGAATCCAAAAGAATCGAATTGAATTGAATCAAAAGAAATGAATTGAATTGAATCAAAAAGGAACTAATCGCATCAAATCGAAAAAACTCGAATAGAATCAAATCGAATCAAAAAGAATCGAATAGATTCGAATAAAAAAGAATCGAATTGAGGGATCCCTGGGTGGCGCAGCGGTTTAGCGCCTGCTTTTGGCCCAGGGCGCGATCCTGGAGACCCGGGATCGAATCCCACATCGGGCTCCCGGTGCATGGAGCCTGCTTCTCCCTCTGCCTGTGTCTCTGCCTCTCTGTCTCTCGCTGTGACTATCATAAATAAAAGAATCGAATTGAATCCAGTTGAAAAAAATCATAAAGAATCAAATCGAAAAGAATCGAATTCCATGTAACGAAAAGATTCGAATTGAAAAGATTCGAATCGAAACAAAAGAATCGAATCGAATCGACATGAATCAAAAAGAATCGAATCAAAACGAATCGAAAAGAAACAAATCGGTAGAATCTAAAAGAACCGAACCGAAAAAATTCGAATAGAAGTGAATCGAAAATAATCAAAACGAATCGAACCGAAGAGAATCGATTCGAATCAAAATAAAAAGTATCGTATGAAATCGAATCGAAAAGAATCATATCAAATAGAATCGAAAGAATGGAATCAAATCTAAAACAATCGAATCGAATCGAAAAGAATCGGATTGAATGGAATAGAAACGAAAAGAATAGAATAGAATCGAAAGAAATCGAATAGAATCAAATCAAGTCAAAAAGAATCGAATTGAATTGATCCTAACCAAAATAAGCGAAATGAATCGACTCGAACCGAAAAAAATCTAATCGAAAAGAATCTAATCTCAACGAAAATCATCGAAATGAATAGAATCGAAAAGAATCGAATTGAATCAAATCGAAAAGAATCGAATGGAATCCAATCGAAAAGAATCAAATTGATTCGAATCGAAACAAATTTTATCCAAACGAAAAGAATCTAATTGAATCGAATCGAAAAGAATCGAATACAATCAAAACGAATCGATTCCAATGGAATAGAAAAGAATCGAATAGAATCGAAAAGAATCAAATCGAATCGAAAAGAATCGATTCGAAAAGAATTGAATCGAATCGAAAAGAAACGAATCGAACGGAATCAAAAAGAAAACAATCGAATCGAATCAAATACAAAAGAATCGCTTTGAATAGCATAGAATTGAAAAGAATCGAATCAATCGAATTGAAAACAATCGAATCGAAAAGAATCGAATCAAAAAAAGTCGAATCGAAAGGAAAACAATCGAATCGAATCGAATCTAAAAGAATCGTATTGAATGGAATCGAGTCGAAAAGACTCGAATCAAAAAGACTCGAATCGAATTGAATCAAATCGAAAAGAATCTAATAGAAACCACTCGAACAGAATCAAATCGAAATGATTCAAAATGAATCGAATAGAATAGAATCGAAAAAAATCGAATAGAATCGAAACGAATCGAAACGAAATGAATCGAAGAGAATCGATTAGAATCGAAATGAGAAGAATCGTATTGAATCGAATCGAAAAGAATCAAGTCAAATCGAATCGAAAGAATTGAATCAAATCGAAAAGAATCCAATCGAATCGAAAAGAATCTAACTGAATGGAATCAAATCAAAAAGAATCAAATCGAATCGAAAAGAATCGAATCAAATTTAATGGAATCGAAAAGAATCGAATTGAATCGAAAAGAATCGAAATGAAACAAATCAGATCAAATGGAAAAGCATCAACTCGAATTGACAAGAATCGAATCGAATCGAAATGAATCGAATCAAAAAGACTCGAATCGAAAAGAATCGAATTGAAAAGAATCGAATCGAATCGAAAAGACTCGAATCGAATTAAAAATATCAAATGGAATCGAATCGCAAAGAATCGAATTGAAAAGACTCGAATTGAAACGAATCGATTTGAAACGAAAAGAATCGAATCGAATCGAATCGAATTGAAAGAATCGAATTGAATAGAAAAAAATCGAATAGAAAAGAATCGAACCGAAAAGAAAAGAATCAAATTGAATCTGTCGATTAAATTCTAGTCGAATCGAATCAAAAAGAATGAAATCGAGTCGAATCGAATCGAAAAGAATCGAATTGTATCTAATCAAAAAGAATCGAATCGTATCGACTCGAATCGAAAAGAATCCAATTGCACCATCGAATGGAAACTAATCGAACTGAATAGAATCGAAAAGAATCGAATCGAATCAAATCGAAAACAATCAAATTGAATTGATCGAAAAGAATCGAATTGAATCAAATCGAATCGAAATGAAAAGAATCGAATCGATTCAAATAGAAAAGAATCGAATCGAAAAGAATCAAATCGACACGAAAAGAATCGAATCGAATCAAAAAGTATCGAATTGATTCGAAAACATTCGAATCGAAAAGAATCGAATTGAAATGAATCCGATCGAAATGAAAAGAATCTACTCGATTCGAATCCAAAAGAATCGAATCCAAAAGAATCGAATCGAATCCAAAAGAATCGAATTGAATTGAATCAAAAGAAATGAATTGAATTGAATCAAAAAGGAACTAATCGCATCAAATCGAAAAAACTCGAATAGAATCAAATCGAATCAAAAAGAATCGAATAGATTCGAATAAAAAAGAATCGAATTGAGGGATCCCTGGGTGGCGCAGCGGTTTAGCGCCTGCCTTTGGCCCAGGGCGCGATCCTGGAGACCCGGGATCGAATCCCACATCGGGCTCCCGGTGCATGGAGCCTGCTTCTCCCTCTGCCTGTGTCTCTGCCTCTCTGTCTCTCTCTGTGACTATCATAAATAAAAGAATCGAATTGAATCGAGTTGAAAAAAATCATAAAGAACCAAATCGAAAAGAATCGAATTCCATGTAACGAAAAGATTCGAATTGAAAAGAATCGAATCGAAACAAAAGAATCGAATCGAATCGACATGAATCAAAAAGAATCGAATCAAAACGAATCGAAAAGAAACAAATCAAGTAGAATCTAAAAGAATCGAATCGAATCCAATCGAAACAATTCGAATAGAATTGAAGCGAAAAGAATCAAAACGAATCGAACCGAAGAGAATCGATTCGAATCAAAATAAAAAGTATCGTATGAAATCGAATCGAAAAGAATCATATCAAATAGAATCGAAAGAATGGAATCAAATCTAAAACAATCGAATCGAATCGAAAAGAATCGGATTGAATGGAATAGAAACGAAAAGAATAGAAGAGAATCGAAAGAAATCGAATAGAATCAAATCAAGTCAAAAGAATCGAATTGAATTGATCCTAACCAAAATAAGCGAAATGAATCGACTCGAACCGAAAAAATCAAATCGAAAAGAATCTAATCTCAACGAAAATCATCGAAATGAATAGAATCGACAAGAATCGAATTGAATCAAATCGAAAAGAATCGAATGGAATCCAATCGAAAAGAATCAAATTGATTCGAATCGAAACAAATTGAATCCAATCGAAAAGAATCTAATTGAATCGAATCGAAAAGAATCGAATTCAATCCAAACGAATCGATTCGAATGGAATAGAAAAGAATAGAATAGAATCGAAAAGAATCAAATCGAATCGAAAAGAATCGAATCGAAAAGAATTGAAACGAATCGAAAAGAAACGAATCGAACCGAATCAATAAGAAAACAATCGAATCGAATCAAATACAAAAGAATCGCTTTGAATAGCATAGAATTGAAAAGAATCGAATCAATCGAATTGAAAACAATCGAATCGAAAAGAATCGAATCAAAAAAAGTCGAATCGAAAGGAAAACAATCGAATCGAATCGAATCTAAAAGAATCGTATTGAATGGAATCGAGTCGAAAAGACTCGAATCAAAAAGACTCGAATCGAATTGAATCAAATCGAAAAGAATCTAATAGAAACCACTCGAACAGAATCAAATCGAAATGATTCAAAATGAATCGAATAGAATAGAATCGAAAAAAATCGAATAGAATCGAAACGAATCGAAACGAAATGAATCGAAGAGAATCGATTAGAATCGAAATGAGAAGAATCGTATTGAATCGAATCGAAAAGAATCAAGTCAAATCGAATCGAAAGAATTGAATCAAATCGAAAAGAATCCAATCGAATCGAAAAGAATCGAACTGAATGGAATCAAATCGAAAAGAATCGAATCGAATCGAAAAGAATCGAATCAAATTTAATGGAATCGAAAAGAATCGAATTGAATCGAAAAGAATCGAAATGAAACAAATCAGATCAAATGGAAAAGCATCAACTCGAATTGACAAGAATCGAATCGAATCGAAATGAATCGAATCATAAAGACTCGAATCGAAAAGAATCGAATTGAAAAGAATCGAATCGAATCGAAAAGACTCGAATCGAATTAAAAATATCAAATGGAATCGAATCGCAAAGAATCGAATTGAAAAGACTCGAATTGAAACGAATCGATTTGAAACGAAAAGAATCGAATCGAATTGAAAGAATCGAATTGAATAGAAAAAAATCGAATAGAAAAGAATCGAACCGAAAAGAAAAGAATCAAATTGAATCTGTCGATTAAATTCTAGTCGAATCGAATCAAAAAGAATGAAATCGAGTCGAATCGAATCGAAAAGAATCGAATTGTATCTAATCAAAAAGAATCGAATCGTATCGACTCGAATCGAAAAGAATCCAATTGCACCATCGAATGGAAACTAATCGAACTGAATAGAATCGAAAAGAATCGAATCGAATCAAATCGAAAACAATCAAATTGAATTGATCGAAAAGAATCGAATTGAATCAAATCGAATCGAAATGAAAAGAATCGAATCGATTCAAATAGAAAAGAATCGAATCGAAAAGAATCAAATCGACACGAAAAGAATCGAATCGAATCAAAAAGTATCGAATTGATTCGAAAACATTCGAATCGAAAAGAATCGAATTGAAATGAATCCGATCGAAATGAAAAGAATCTACTCGATTCGAATCCAAAAGAATCGAATCCAAAAGAATCGAATCGAATCCAAAAGAATCGAATTGAATTGAATCAAAAGAAATGAATTGAATTGAATCAAAAAGGAACTAATCGCATCAAATCGAAAAAACTCGAATAGAATCAAATCGAATCAAAAAGAATCGAATAGATTCGAATAAAAAAGAATCGAATTGAGGGATCCCTGGGTGGCGCAGCGGTTTAGCGCCTGCCTTTGGCCCAGGGCGCGATCCTGGAGACCCGGGATCGAATCCCACATCGGGCTCCCGGTGCATGGAGCCTGCTTCTCCCTCTGCCTGTGTCTCTGCCTCTCTGTCTCTCTCTGTGACTATCATAAATAAAAGAATCGAATTGAATCGCGTTGAAAAAAATCATAAAGAACCAAATCGAAAAGAATCGAATTCCATGTAACGAAAAGATTCGAATTGAAAAGAATCGAATCGAAACAAAAGAATCGAATCGAATCGACATGAATCAAAAAGAATCGAATCAAAACGAATCGAAAAGAAACAAATCAAGTAGAATCTAATAGAATCGAATCGAATCCAATCGAAACAATTCGAATAGAATTGAAGCGAAAAGAATCAAAACGAATCGAACCGAAGAGAATCGATTCGAATCAAAATAAAAAGTATCGTATGAAATCGAATCGAAAAGAATCATATCAAATAGAATCGAAAGAATGGAATCAAATCTAAAACAATCGAATCGAATCGAAAAGAATCGGATTGAATGGAATAGAAACGAAAAGAATAGAAGAGAATCGAAAGAAATCGAATAGAATCAAATCAAGTCAAAAAGAATCGAATTGAATTGATCCTAACCAAAATAAGCGAAATGAATCGACTCGAACCGAAAAAAATCAAATCGAAAAGAATCTAATCTCAACGAAAATCATCAAAATGAATAGAATCGACAAGAATCGAATTGAATCAAATCGAAAAGAATCGAATGGAATCCAATCGAAAAGAATCAAATTGATTCGAATCGAAACAAATTGAATCCAATCGAAAAGAATCTAATTGAATCGAATCGAAAAGAATCGAATTCAATCCAAACGAATCGATTCGAATGGAATAGAAAAGAATAGAATAGAATCGAAAAGAATCAAATCGAATCGAAAAGAATCGAATCGAAAAGAATTGAAACGAATCGAAAAGAAACGAATCGAACCGAATCAAAAAGAAAACAATCGAATCGAATCAAATACAAAAGAATCGCTTTGAATAGCATAGAATTGAAAAGAATCGAATCAATCGAATTGAAAACAATCGAATCGAAAAGAATCGAATCAAAAAAAGTCGAATCGAAAGGAAAACAATCGAATCGAATCGAATCTAAAATAATCGTATTGAATGGAATCGAGTCGAAAAGACTCGAATCAAAAAGACTCGAATCGAATTGAATCAAATCGAAAAGAATCTAATAGAAACCACTCGAACAGAATCAAATCGAAATGATTCAAAATGAATCGAATAGAATAGAATCGAAAAAAATCGAATAGAATCGAAACGAATCGAAACGAAATGAATCGAAGAGAATCGATTAGAATCGAAATGAGAAGAATCGTATTGAATCGAATCGAAAAGAATCAAGTCAAATCGAATCGAAAGAATTGAATCAAATCGAAAAGAATCCAATCGAATCGAAAAGAATCGAACTGAATGGAATCAAATCGAAAAGAATCGAATCGAATCGAAAAGAATCGAATCAAATTTAATGGAATCGAAAAGAATCGAATTGAATCGAAAAGAATCGAAATGAAACAAATCAGATCAAATGGAAAAGCATCAACTCGAATTGACAAGAATCGAATCGAATCGAAATGAATCGAATCAAAAAGACTCGATTCAAAAAGAATCGAATTGAAAAGAATCGAATCGAATCGAAAAGACTCGAATCGAATTAAAAATATCAAATGGAATCGAATCGCAAAGAATCGAATTGAAAAGACTCGAATTGAAACGAATCGATTTGAAACGAAAAGAATCGAATCGAATCGAATCGAATTGAAAGAATCGAATTGAATAGAAAAAAATCGAATAGAAAAGAATCGAACCGAAAAGAAAAGAATCAAATTGAATCTGTCGATTAAATTCTAGTCGAATCGAATCAAAAAGAATGAAATCGAGTCGAATCGAATCGAAAAGAATCGAATCGAATCGAAAAGAATCGAATTGTATCTAATCAAAAAGAATCGAATCGTATCGACTCGAATCGAAAAGAATCCAATTGCACCATCGAATGGAAACTAATCGAACTGAATAGAATCGAAAAGAATCGAATCGAATCAAATCGAAAACAATCAAATTGAATTGATCGAAAAGAATCGAATTGAATCAAATCGAATCGAAATGAAAAGAATCGAATCGATTCAAATAGAAAAGAATCGAATCGAAAAGAATCAAATCGACACGAAAAGAATCGAAACGAATCAAAAAGTATCGAATTGATTCGAAAACATTCGAATCGAAAAGAATCGAATTGAAATGAATCCGATCGAAATGAAAAGAATCTACTCGATTCGAATCCAAAAGAATCGAATCGAATCCAATAGAATCGAATTGAATTGAATCAAAAGAAATGAATTGAATTGAATCAAAAAGGAACTAATCGAATCAAATCGAAAAAACTCGAATAGAATCAAATCGAATCAAAAAGAATCGAATAGATTCGAATAAAAAAGAATCGAATTGAGGGATCCCTGGGTGGCGCAGCGGTTTAGCGCCTGCCTTTGGCCCAGGGCGCGATCCTGGAGACCCGGGATCGAATCCCACATCGGGCTCCCGGTGCATGGAGCCTGCTTCTCCCTCTGCCTGTGTCTCTGCCTCTCTGTCTCTCTCTGTGACTATCATAAATAAAAGAATCGAATTGAATCCCGTTGAAAAAAATCATAAAGAATCAAATCGAAAAGAATCGAATTCCATGTAACGAAAAGATTCGAATTGAAAAGAATCGAATCGAAACAAAAGAATCGAATCGAATCGAAATGAATCAAAAAGAATCGAATCAAAACGAATCGAAAAGAAACAAATCAAGTAGAATCTAAAAGAATCGAATCGAATCAAATTGAAAAAATTCGAATAGAATTGAAGCGAAAAGAATCAAAACGAATCGAACCGAAGAGAATCGATTCGAATCAAAATAAAAAGTATCGTATCAAATCGAATCGAAAAGAATCATATCAAATAGAATCGAAAGAATGGAATCAAATCTAAAACAATCGAATCGAATCGAAAAGAATCGGATTGAATGGAATAGAAACGAAAAGAATAGAAGAGAATCGAAAGAAATCGAATAGAATCAAATCAAGTCAAAAAGAATCGAATTGAATTGATCCTAACCAAAATAAGCGAAATGAATCGACTCGAACCGAAAAAAATCAAATAGAAAAGAATCTAATCTCAACGAAAATCATCGAAATGAATAGAATCGACAAGAATCGAATTGAATCAAATCGAAAAGAATCGAATGGAATCCAATCGAAAAGAATCAAATTGATTCGAATCGAAACAAATTGAATCCAATCGAAAAGAATCTAATTGAATCGAATCGAAAAGAATCGAATTCAATCCAAACGAATCGATTCGAATGGAATAGAAAAGAATAGAATAGAATCGAAAAGAATCAAATCGAATCGAAAAGAATCGAATCGAAAAGAATTGAAACGAATCGAAAAGAAACGAATCGAACCGAATCAAAAAGAAAACAATCGAATCGAATCAAATACAAAAGAATCGCTTTGAATAGCATAGAATTGAAAAGAATCGAATCAATCGAATTGAAAACAATCGAATCGAAAAGAATCGAATCAAAAAAATTCGAATCGAAACGAAAACAATCGAATCGAATCGAATCTAAAAGAATCGTATTGAATGGAATCGAGTCGAAAAGACTCGAATCAAAAAGACTCGAATCGAATTGAATCAAATCGAAAAGAATCTAATAGAAACCACTCGAACAGAATCAAATCGAAATGATTCAAAATGAATCGAATAGAATAGAATCGAAAAAAATCGAAACGAATCGAAACGAATCGAAACGAATTGAATCGAAGAGAATCGATTAGAATCGAAATGAAAAGAATCGTATTGAATCGAAAAGAATCAAATCAAATCGAATCGAAAGAATTGAATCAAATCGAAAAGAATCCAATCGAATCGAAAAGAATCGAACTGAATGGAATCAAATCGAAAAGAATCTAATCGAATCGAAAAGAATCGAATCAAATTTAATGGAATCGAAAAGAATCGAATTGAATCGAAAAGAATCGAAATGAAACAAATCAGATCAAATGGAAAAGCATCAAATCGAATTGAAAAGAATCGAATCGAAATGAATCGAATCAAAAAGACTCGATTCGAAAAGAATCGAATTGAAAAGAATCCAATCGAATCGAAAAGACTCGAATCGAATTAAAAATATCAAATGGAATCGAATCGCAAAGAATCGAATTGAAAAGACTCGAATTGCAACGAATCGATTTGAAACGAAAAGAATCGAATCGAATCGAATCGAATTGAAAGAATCGAATTGAATAGAAAAAAATCGAATAGAAAAGAATCGAACCGAAAAGAAAAGAATCAAATTGAATCTGTCGATTAAATTCTAGTCGAATCGAATCAAAAAGAATGAAATCGAGTCGAATCGAATCGAAAAGAATCGAATTGTATCTAATCAAAAAGAATCGAATCGTATCGACTCGAATCGAAAAGAATCCAATTGCACCATCGAATGGAAACTAATCGAACTGAATAGAATCGAAAAGAATCGAATCGAATCAAATCGAAAACAATCAAATTGAATTGATCGAAAAGAATCGAATTGAATCAAATCGAATCGAAATGAAAAGAATCGAATCGATTCAAATAGAAAAGAATTGAATCGAAAAGAATCAAATCGACACGAAAAGAATCGAATCGAATCAAAAAGTATCGAATTGATTCGAAAACATTCGAATCGAAAAGAATCGAATTGAAATGAATCCGATCGAAATGAAAAGAATCTACTCGATTCGAATCCAAAAGAATCGAATCGAATCCAAAAGAATCGAATTGAATTGAATCAAAAGAAATGAATTGAATTGAATCAAAAAGGAACTAATCGCATCAAATCGAAAAAACTCGAATAGAATCAAATCGAATCAAAAAGAATCGAATAGATTCGAATAAAAAAGAATCGAATTGAGGGATCCCTGGGTGGCGCAGCGGTTTAGCGCCTGCCTTTGGCCCAGGGCGCGATCCTGGAGACCCGGAATCGAATCCCACATCGGGCTCCCGGTGCATGGAGCCTGCTTCTCTCTCTGCCTGTGTCTCTGCCTCTCTGTCTCTCTCTGTGACTATCATAAATAAAAGAATCGAAATGAATCGCGTTGAAAAAAATCATAAAGAACCAAATCGAAAAGAATCGAATTCCATGTAACGAAAAGATTCGAATTGAAAAGAATCGAATCGAAACAAAAGAATCGAATCGAATCGACATGAATCAAAAAGAATCGAATCAAAACGAATCGAAAAGAAACAAATCAAGTAGAATCTAAAAGAATCGAATCGAATCCAATCGAAACAATTCGAATAGAATTGAAGCGAAAAGAATCAAAACGAATCGAACCGAAGAGAATCGATTCGAATCAAAATAAAAAGTATCGTATCAAATCGAATCGAAAAGAATCATATCAAATAGAATCGAAAGAATGGAATCAAATCTAAAACAAACGAATCGAATCGAAAAGAATCGGATTGAATGGAATAGAAACGAAAAGAATAGAAGAGAATCGAAAGAAATCGAATAGAATCAAATCAAGTCAAAAAGAATCGAATTGAATTGATCCTAACCAAAATAAGCGAAATGAATCGACTCGAACCGAAAAAAATCAAATCGAAAAGAATCTAATCTCAACGAAAATCATCGAAATGAATAGAATCGAAAAGAATCGAATTGAATCAAATCGAAAAGAATCGAATGGAATCCAATCGAAAAGAATCAAATTGATTCGAATCGAAACAAATTGAATCCAATCGAAAAGAATCTAATTGAATCGAATCGAAAAGAATCGAATTCAATCAAAACGAATCGATTCGAATGGAATAGAAAAGAATAGAATAGAATCGAAAAGAATCAAATCGAATCGAAAAGAATCGAGACGAAAAGAATTGAATCGAATCGAAAAGAAACGAATCGAACCGAATCAATAAGAAAACAATCGAATCGAATCAAATACAAAAGAATCGCTTTGAATAGCATAGAATTGAAAAGAATCGAATCAATCGAATTGAAAACAATCGAATCGAAAAGAATCGAATCAAAAAAATTCGAATCGAAACGAAAACAATCGAATCGAATCGAATCTAAAAGAATCGTATTGAATTGCATCGAGTCGAAAAGACTCGAATCAAAAAGACTCGAATCGAATTGAATCAAATCGAAAAGAATCTAATAGAAACCACTCGAACAGAATCAAATCGAAATGATTCAAAATGAATCGAATAGAATAGAATCGAAAAAAATCGAATAGAATCGAAACGAATCGAAACGAAATGAATCGAAGAGAATCGATTAGAATCGAAATGAGAAGAATCGTATTGAATCGAATCGAAAAGAATCAAGTCAAATCGAATCGAAAGAATTGAATCAAATCGAAAAGAATCCAATCGAATCGAAAAGAATCGAACTGAATGGAATCAAATCGAAAAGAATCGAATCGAATCGAAAAGAATCGAATCAAATTTAATGGAATCGAAAAGAATCGAATTGAATCGAAAAGAATCGAAATGAAACAAATCAGATCAAATGGAAAAGCATCAACTCGAATTGACAAGAATCGAATCGAATCGAAATGAATCGAATCAAAAAGACTCGAATCGAAAAGAATCGAATTGAAAAGAATCGAATCGAATCGAAAAGACTCAAATCGAATTAAAAATATCAAATGGAATCGAATCGCAAAGAATCGAATTGAAAAGACTCGAATTGCAACGAATCGATTTGAAACGAAAAGAATCGAATCGAATCGAATCAAATTGAAAGAATCGAATTGAATAGAAAAAAATCGAATAGAAAAGAATCGAACCGAAAAGAAAAGAATCAAATTGAATCTGTCGATTAAATTCTAGGCGAATCGAATCAAAAAGAATGAAATCGAGTCGAATCGAATCGAAAAGAATCGAATTGTATCTAATCAAAAAGAATCGAATCGTATCGACTCGAATCGAAAAGAATCCAATTGCACCATCGAATGGAAACTAATCGAACTGAATAGAATCGAAAAGAATCGAATCGAATCAAATCGAAAACAATCAAATTGAATTGATCGAAAAGAATCGAATTGAATCAAATCGAATCGAAATGAAAAGAATCGAATCGATTCAAATAGAAAAGAATCGAATCGAAAAGAATCAAATCGACACGAAAAGAATCGAATCGAATCAAAAAGTATCGAATTGATTCGAAAACATTCGAATCGAAAAGAATCGAATTGAAATGAATCCGATCGAAATGAAAAGAATCTACTCGATTCGAATCCAAAAGAATCGAATCGAATCCAAAAGAATCGAATTGAATTGAATCAAAAGAAATGAATTGAATTGAATCAAAAAGGAACTAATCGCATCAAATCGAAAAAACTCGAATAGAATCAAATCGAATCAAAAAGAATCGAATAGATTCGAATAAAAAAGAATCGAATTGAGGGATCCCTGGGTGGCGCAGCGGTTTAGCGCCTGCCTTTGGCCCAGGGCGCGATCCTGGAGACCCGGGATCGAATCCCACATCGGGCTCCCGGTGCATGGAGCCTGCTTCTCCCTCTGCCTGTGTCTCTGCCTCTCTGTCTCTCTCTGTGACTATCATAAATAAAAGAATCGAAATGAATCGCGTTGAAAAAAATCATAAAGAACCAAATCGAAAAGAATCGAATTCCATGTAACGAAAAGATTCGAATTGAAAAGAATCGAATCGAAACAAAAGAATCGAATCGAATCGACATGAATCAAAAAGAATCGAATCAAAACGAATCGAAAAGAAACAAATCAAGTAGAATCTAAAAGAATCGAATCGAATCCAATCGAAACAATTCGAATAGAATTGAAGCGAAAAGAATCAAAACGAATCGAACCGAAGAGAATCGATTCGAATCAAAATAAAAAGTATCGTATCAAATCGAATCAAAAAGAATCATATCAAATAGAATCGAAAGAATGGAATCAAATCTAAAACAATCGAATCGAATCGAAAAGAATCGGATTGAATGGAATAGAAACGAAAAGAATAGAAGAGAATCGAAAGAAATCGAATAGAATCAAATCAAGTCAAAAAGAATCGAATTGAATTGATCCTAACCAAAATAAGCGAAATGAATCGACTCGAACCGAAAAAAATCAAATCGAAAAGAATCTAATCTCAACGAAAATCATCGAAATGAATAGAATCGAATTGAATCAAATCGAAAAGAATCGAATGGAATCCAATCGAAAAGAATCAAATTGATTCGAATCGAAACAAATTGAATCCAATCGAAAAGAATCTAATTGAATCGAATCGAAAAGAATCGAATTCAATCAAAACGAATCGATTCGAATGGAATAGAAAAGAATAGAATAGAATCGAAAAGAATCAAATCGAATCGAAAAGAATCGAGACGAAAAGAATTGAATCGAATCGAAAAGAAACGAATCGAACCGAATCAATAAGAAAACAATCGAATCGAATCAAATACAAAAGAATCGCTTTGAATAGCATAGAATTGAAAAGAATCGAATCAATCGAATTGAAAACAATCGAATCGAAGAGAATCGAATCAAAAAAATTCGAATCGAAACGAAAACAATCGAATCGAATCGAATCTAAAAGAATCGTATTGAATTGCATCGAGTCGAAAAGACTCGAATCAAAAAGACTCGAATCGAATTGAATCAAATCGAAAAGAATCTAATAGAAACCACTCGAACAGAATCAAATCGAAATGATTCAAAATGAATCGAATAGAATAGAATCGAAAAAAATCGAATAGAATCGAAACGAATCGAAACGAAATGAATCGAAGAGAATCGATTAGAATCGAAATGAGAAGAATCGTATTGAATCGAATCGAAAAGAATCAAGTCAAATCGAATCGAAAGAATTGAATCAAATCGAAAAGAATCCAATCGAATCGAAAAGAATCGAACTGAATGGAATCAAATCGAAAAGAATCGAATCGAATCGAAAAGAATCGAATCAAATTTAATGGAATCGAAAAGAATCGAATTGAATCGAAAAGAATCGAAATGAAACAAATCAGATCAAATGGAAAAGCATCAACTCGAATTGACAAGAATCGAATCGAATCGAAATGAATCGAATCAAAAAGACTCGAATCGAAAAGAATCGAATTGAAAAGAATCGAATCGAATCGAAAAGACTCAAATCGAATTAAAAATATCAAATGGAATCGAATCGCAAAGAATCGAATTGAAAAGACTCGAATTGCAACGAATCGATTTGAAACGAAAAGAATCGAATCGAATCGAATCAAATTGAAAGAATCGAATTGAATAGAAAAAAATCGAATAGAAAAGAATCGAACCGAAAAGAAAAGAATCAAATTGAATCTGTCGATTAAATTCTAGGCGAATCGAATCAAAAAGAATGAAATCGAGTCGAATCGAATCGAAAAGAATCGAATTGTATCTAATCAAAAAGAATCGAATCGTATCGACTCGAATCGAAAAGAATCCAATTGCACCATCGAATGGAAACTAATCGAACTGAATAGAATCGAAAAGAATCGAATCGAATCAAATCGAAAACAATCAAATTGAATTGATCGAAAAGAATCGAATTGAATCAAATCGAATCGAAATGAAAAGAATCGAATCGATTCAAATAGAAAAGAATCGAATCGAAAAGAATCAAATCGACACGAAAAGAATCGAATCGAATCAAAAAGTATCGAATTGATTCGAAAACATTCGAATCGAAAAGAATCGAATTGAAATGAATCCGATCGAAATGAAAAGAATCTACTCGATTCGAATCCAAAAGAATCGAATCGAATCCAAAAGAATCGAATTGAATTGAATCAAAAGAAATGAATTGAATTGAATCAAAAAGGAACTAATCGCATCAAATCGAAAAAACTCGAATAGAATCAAATCGAATCAAAAAGAATCGAATAGATTCGAATAAAAAAGAATCGAATTGAGGGATCCCTGGGTGGCGCAGCGGTTTAGCGCCTGCCTTTGGCCCAGGGCGCGATCCTGGAGACCCGGGATCGAATCCCACATCGGGCTCCCGGTGCATGGAGCCTGCTTCTCCCTCTGCCTGTGTCTCTGCCTCTCTGTCTCTCTCTGTGACTATCATAAATAAAAGAATCGAAATGAATCGCGTTGAAAAAAATCATAAAGAACCAAATCGAAAAGAATCGAATTCCATGTAACGAAAAGATTCGAATTGAAAAGAATCGAATCGAAACAAAAGAATCGAATCGAATCGACATGAATCAAAAAGAATCGAATCAAAACGAATCGAAAAGAAACAAATCAAGTAGAATCTAAAAGAATCGAATCGAATCCAATCGAAACAATTCGAATAGAATTGAAGCGAAAAGAATCAAAACGAATCGAACCGAAGAGAATCGATTCGAATCAAAATAAAAAGTATCGTATCAAATCGAATCAAAAAGAATCATATCAAATAGAATCGAAAGAATGGAATCAAATCTAAAACAATCGAATCGAATCGAAAAGAATCGGATTGAATGGAATAGAAACGAAAAGAATAGAAGAGAATCGAAAGAAATCGAATAGAATCAAATCAAGTCAAAAAGAATCGAATTGAATTGATCCTAACCAAAATAAGCGAAATGAATCGACTCGAACCGAAAAAAATCAAATCGAAAAGAATCTAATCTCAACGAAAATCATCGAAATGAATAGAATCGAATTGAATCAAATCGAAAAGAATCGAATGGAATCCAATCGAAAAGAATCAAATTGATTCGAATCGAAACAAATTGAATCCAATCGAAAAGAATCTAATTGAATCGAATCGAAAAGAACCGAATTCAATCAAAACGAATCGATTCGAATGGAATAGAAAAGAATAGAATAGAATAGAATCGAAAAGAATCGAATCGAAAAGAATTGAATCGAATCGAAAAGAAACGAATCGAACCGAATCAATAAGAAAACAATCAAATCGAATCAAATACAAAAGAATCGCTTTGAATAGCATAGAATTGAAAAGAATCGAATCAATCGAATTGAAAACAATCGAATCGAAGAGAATCGAATCAAAAAAAGTCGAATCGAAACGAAAACAATCGAATCGAATCGAATCTAAAAGAATCGTATTGAATTGCATCGAGTCGAAAAGACTCGAAACAAAAAGACTCGAATCGAATTGAATCAAATCGAAAAGAATCTAATAGAAACCACTCGAACAGAATCAAATCGAAATGATTCAAAATGAATCGAATAGAATAGAATCGAAAAAATCGAATAGAATCGAAACGAATCGAAACGAAATGAATCGAAGAGAGTCGATTAGAATCGAAATGAGAAGAATCGTATTGAATCGAATCGAAAAGAATCAAGTCAAATCGAATCGAAAGAATTGAATCAAATCGAAAAGAATCCAATCGAATCGAAAAGAATCGAACTGAATGGAATCAAATCAAAAAGAATCGAATCGAATCGAAAAGAATCGAATCAAATTTAATGGAATCGAAAAGAATCGAATTGAATCGAAAAGAATCGAAATGAAACAAATCAGATCAAATGGAAAAGCATCAACTCGAATTGACAAGAATCGAATCGAATCGAAATGAATCGAATCAAAAAGACTCGATTCGAAAAGAATCGAATTGAAAAGAATCGAATCGAATCGAAAAGACTCGAATCGAATTAAAAATATCAAATGGAATCGAATCGCAAAGAATCGAATTGAAAAGACTCGAATTGCAACGAATCGATTTGAAACGAAAAGAATCGAATCGAATCGAATCGAATTGAAAGAATCGAATTGAATAGAAAAAAATCGAATAGAAAAGAATCGAACCGAAAAGAAAAGAATCAAATTGAATCTGTCGATTAAATTCTAGTCGAATCGAATCAAAAAGAATGAAATCGAGTCGAATCGAATCGAAAAGAATCGAATTGTATCTAATCAAAAAGAATCGAATCGTATCGACTCGAATCGAAAAGAATCCAATTGCACCATCGAATGGAAACTAATCGAACTGAATAGAATCGAAAAGAATCGAATCGAATCAAATCGAAAACAATCAAATTGAATTGATCGAAAAGAATCGAATTGAATCAAATCGAATCGAAATGAAAAGAATCGAATCGATTCAAATAGAAAAGAATTGAATCGAAAAGAATCAAATCGACACGAAAAGAATCGAATCGAATCAAAAAGTATCGAATTGATTCGAAAACATTCGAATCGAAAAGAATCGAATTGAAATGAATCTGATCGAAATGAAAAGAATCTACTCGATTCGAATCCAAAAGAATCGAATCGAATCCAAAAGAATCGAATTGAATTGAATCAAAAGAAATGAATTGAATTGAATCAAAAAGGAACTAATCGCATCAAATCGAAAAAACTCGAATAGAATCAAATCGAATCAAAAAGAATCGAATAGATTCGAATAAAAAAGAATCGAATTGAGGGATCCCTGGGTGGCGCAGCGGTTTAGCGCCTGCCTTTGGCTCAGGGCGCGATCCTGGAGACCCGGAATCGAATCCCACATCGGGCTCACGGTGCATGGAGCCTGCTTCTCTCTCTGCCTGTGTCTCTGCCTCTCTGTCTCTCTCTGTGACTATCATAAATAAAAGAATCGAAATGAATCGCGTTGAAAAAAATCATAAAGAACCAAATCGAAAAGAATCGAATTCCATGTAACGAAAAGATTCGAATTGAAAAGAATCGAATCGAAACAAAAGAATCGAATCGAATTGACATGAAACAAAAAGAATCGAATCAAAACGAATCGAAAAGAAACAAATCAAGTAGAATCTAAAAGAATCGAATCGAATCCAATCGAAACAATTCGAATAGAATTGAAGCGAAAAGAATCAAAACGAATCGAACCGAAGAGAATCGATTCAAATCAAAATAAAAAGTATCGTATCAAATCGAATCGAAAAGAATCATATCAAATAGAATCGAAAGAATGGAATCAAATCTAAAACAATCGAATCGAATCGAAAAGAATCGGATTGAATGGAATAGAAACGAAAAGAATAGAAGAGAATCGAAAGAAATCGAATAGAATCAAATCAAGTCAAAAAGAATCGAATTGAATTGATCCTAACCAAAATAAGCGAAATGAATCGACTCGAACCGAAAAAAATCAAATCGAAAAGAATCTAATCTCAACGAAAATCATCGAAATGAATAGAATCGAAAAGAATCGAATTGAATCAAATCGAAAAGAATCGAATGGAATCCAATCGAAAAGAATCAAATTGATTCGAATCGAAACAAATTGAATCCAATCGAAAAGAATCTAATTGAATCGAATCGAAAAGAATCGAATTCAATCAAAACGAATCGATTCGAATGGAATAGAAAAGAATAGAATAGAATCAAAAAGAATCAAATCGAATCGAAAAGAATCGAGACGAAAAGAATTGAATCGAATCGAAAAGAAACGAATCGAACCGAATCAATAAGAAAACAATCGAATCGAATCAAATACAAAAGAATCGCTTTGAATAGCATAGAATTGAAAAGAATCGAATCAATCGAATTGAAAACAATCGAATCGAAGAGAATCGAATCAAAAAAATTCGAATCGAAACGAAAACAATCGAATCGAATCGAATCTAAAAGAATCGTATTGAATTGCATCGAGTCGAAAAGACTCGAATCAAAAAGACTCGAATCGAATTGAATCAAATCGAAAAGAATCTAATAGAAACCACTCGAACAGAATCAAATCGAAATGATTCAAAATGAATCGAATAGAATAGAATCGAAAAAAATCGAATAGAATCGAAACGAATCGAAACGAAATGAATCGAAGAGAATCGATTAGAATCGAAATGAGAAGAATCGTATTGAATCGAATCGAAAAGAATCAAGTCAAATCGAATCGAAAGAATTGAATCAAATCGAAAAGAATCCAATCGAATCGAAAAGAATCGAACTGAATGGAATCAAATCGAAAAGAATCGAATCGAATCGAAAAGAATCGAATCAAATTTAATGGAATCGAAAAGAATCGAATTGAATCGAAAAGAATCGAAATGAAACAAATCAGATCAAATGGAAAAGCATCAACTCGAATTGACAAGAATCGAATCGAATCGAAATGAATCGAATCAAAAAGACTCGAATCGAAAAGAATCGAATTGAAAAGAATCGAATCGAATCGAAAAGACTCAAATCGAATTAAAAATATCAAATGGAATCGAATCGCAAAGAATCGAATTGAAAAGACTCGAATTGCAACGAATCGATTTGAAACGAAAAGAATCGAATCGAATCGAATCAAATTGAAAGAATCGAATTGAATAGAAAAAAATCGAATAGAAAAGAATCGAACCGAAAAGAAAAGAATCAAATTGAATCTGTCGATTAAATTCTAGGCGAATCGAATCAAAAAGAATGAAATCGAGTCGAATCGAATCGAAAAGAATCGAATTGTATCTAATCAAAAAGAATCGAATCGTATCGACTCGAATCGAAAAGAATCCAATTGCACCATCGAATGGAAACTAATCGAACTGAATAGAATCGAAAAGAATCGAATCGAATCAAATCGAAAACAATCAAATTGAATTGATCGAAAAGAATCGAATTGAATCAAATCGAATCGAAATGAAAAGAATCGAATCGATTCAAATAGAAAAGAATCGAATCGAAAAGAATCAAATCGACACGAAAAGAATCGAATCGAATCAAAAAGTATCGAATTGATTCGAAAACATTCGAATCGAAAAGAATCGAATTGAAATGAATCCGATCGAAATGAAAAGAATCTACTCGATTCGAATCCAAAAGAATCGAATCGAATCCAAAAGAATCGAATTGAATTGAATCAAAAGAAATGAATTGAATTGAATCAAAAAGGAACTAATCGCATCAAATCGAAAAAACTCGAATAGAATCAAATCGAATCAAAAAGAATCGAATAGATTCGAATAAAAAAGAATCGAATTGAGGGATCCCTGGGTGGCGCAGCGGTTTAGCGCCTGCCTTTGGCCCAGGGCGCGATCCTGGAGACCCGGGATCGAATCCCACATCGGGCTCCCGGTGCATGGAGCCTGCTTCTCCCTCTGCCTGTGTCTCTGCCTCTCTGTCTCTCTCTGTGACTATCATAAATAAAAGAATCGAAATGAATCGCGTTGAAAAAAATCATAAAGAACCAAATCGAAAAGAATCGAATTCCATGTAACGAAAAGATTCGAATTGAAAAGAATCGAATCGAAACAAAAGAATCGAATCGAATCGACATGAATCAAAAAGAATCGAATCAAAACGAATCGAAAAGAAACAAATCAAGTAGAATCTAAAAGAATCGAATCGAATCCAATCGAAACAATTCGAATAGAATTGAAGCGAAAAGAATCAAAACGAATCGAACCGAAGAGAATCGATTCGAATCAAAATAAAAAGTATCGTATCAAATCGAATCAAAAAGAATCATATCAAATAGAATCGAAAGAATGGAATCAAATCTAAAACAATCGAATCGAATCGAAAAGAATCGGATTGAATGGAATAGAAACGAAAAGAATAGAAGAGAATCGAAAGAAATCGAATAGAATCAAATCAAGTCAAAAAGAATCGAATTGAATTGATCCTAACCAAAATAAGCGAAATGAATCGACTCGAACCGAAAAAAATCAAATCGAAAAGAATCTAATCTCAACGAAAATCATCGAAATGAATAGAATCGAATTGAATCAAATCGAAAAGAATCGAATGGAATCAAATCGAAAAGAATCAAATTGATTCGAATCGAAACAAATTGAATCCAATCGAAAAGAATCTAATTGAATCGAATCGAAAAGAACCGAATTCAATCAAAACGAATCGATTCGAATGGAATAGAAAAGAATAGAATAGAATAGAATCGAAAAGAATCGAATCGAAAAGAATTGAATCGAATCGAAAAGAAACGAATCGAACCGAATCAATAAGAAAACAATCAAATCGAATCAAATACAAAAGAATCGCTTTGAATAGCATAGAATTGAAAAGAATCGAATCAATCGAATTGAAAACAATCGAATCGAAAAGAATCGAATCAAAAAAAGTCGAATCGAAACGAAAACAATCGAAGCGAATCGAATCTAAAAGAATCGTATTGAATTGCATCGAGTCGAAAAGACTCGAAACAAAAAGACTCGAATCGAATTGAATCAAATCGAAAAGAATCTAATAGAAACCACTCGAACAGAATCAAATCGAAATGATTCAAAATGAATCGAATAGAATAGAATCGAAAAAATCGAATAGAATCGAAACGAATCGAAACGAAATGAATCGAAGAGAGTCGATTAGAATCGAAATGAGAAGAATCGTATTGAATCGAATCGAAAAGAATCAAGTCAAATCGAATCGAAAGAATTGAATCAAATCGAAAAGAATCCAATCGAATCGAAAAGAATCGAACTGAATGGAATCAAATCAAAAAGAATCGAATCGAATCGAAAAGAATCGAATCAAATTTAATGGAATCGAAAAGAATCGAATTGAATCGAAAAGAATCGAAATGAAACAAATCAGATCAAATGGAAAAGCATCAACTCGAATTGACAAGAATCGAATCGAATCGAAATGAATCGAATCAAAAAGACTCGATTCGAAAAGAATCGAATTGAAAAGAATCGAATCGAATCGAAAAGACTCGAATCGAATTAAAAATATCAAATGGAATCGAATCGCAAAGAATCGAATTGAAAAGACTCGAATTGAAACGAATCGATTTGAAACGAAAAGAATCGAATCGAATCGAATTGAATTGAAAGAATCGAATTGAATAGAAAAAAATCGAATAGAAAAGAATCGAACCGAAAAGAAAAGAATCAAATTGAATCTGTCGATTAAATTCTAGTCGAATCGAATCAAAAAGAATGAAATCGAGTCGAATCGAATCGAAAAGAATCGAATCGAATCGAAAAGAATCGAATTGTATCTAATCAAAAAGAATCGAATCGTATCGACTCGAATCGAAAAGAATCCAATTGCACCATCGAATGGAAACTAATCGAACTGAATAGAATCGAAAAGAATCGAATCGAATCAAATCGAAAACAATCAAATTGAATTGATCGAAAAGAATCGAATTGAATCAAATCGAATCGAAATGAAAAGAATCGAATCGATTCAAATAGAAAAGAATCGAATCGAAAAGAATCAAATCGACACGAAAAGAATCGAATCGAATCAAAAAGTATCGAATTGATTCGAAAACATTCGAATCGAAAAGAATCGAATTGAAATGAATCCGATCGAAATGAAAAGAATCTACTCGATTCGAATCCAAAAGAATCGAATCCAAAAGAATCGAATCGAATCCAAAAGAATCGAATTGAATTGAATCAAAAGAAATGAATTGAATTGAATCAAAAAGGAACTAATCGCATCAAATCGAAAAAACTCGAATAGAATCAAATCGAATCAAAAAGAATCGAATAGATTCGAATAAAAAAGAATCGAATTGAGGGATCCCTGGGTGGCGCAGCGGTTTAGCGCCTGCCTTTGGCCCAGGGCGCGATCCTGGAGACCCGGGATCGAATCCCACATCGGGCTCCCGGTGCATGGAGCCTGCTTCTCCCTCTGCCTGTGTCTCTGCCTCTCTGTCTCTCTCTGTGACTATCATAAATAAAAGAATCGAAATGAATCGCGTTGAAAAAAATCATAAAGAACCAAATCGAAAAGAATCGAATTCCATGTAACGAAAAGATTCGAATTGAAAAGAATCGAATCGAAACAAAAGAATCGAATCGAATCGACATGAATCAAAAAGAATCGAATCAAAACGAATCGAAAAGAAACAAATCAAGTAGAATCTAAAAGAATCGAATCGAATCCAATCGAAACAATTCGAATAGAATTGAAGCGAAAAGAATCAAAACGAATCGAACCGAAGAGAATCGATTCGAATCAAAATAAAAAGTATCGTATCAAATCGAATCGAAAAGAATCATATCAAATAGAATCGAAAGAATGGAATCAAATCTAAAACAATCGAATTGAATCGAAAAGAATCGGATTGAATGGAATAGAAACGAAAAGAATAGAAGAGAATCGAAAGAAATCGAATAGAATCAAATCAAGGCAAAAAGAATCGAATTGAATTGATCCTAACCAAAATAAGCGAAATGAATCGACTCGAACCGAAAAAAATCAAATCGAAAAGAATCTAATCTCAACGAAAATAATCGAAATGAATAGAATCGAAAAGAATCGAATTGAATCAAGTCGAAAAGAATCGAATGGAATCCAATCGAAAAGAATCAAATTGATTCGAATCGAAACAAATTGAATCCAATCGAAAAGAATCTAATTGAATCGAATCGAAAAGAATCGAATTCAATCAAAACGAATCGATTCGAATGGAATAGAAAAGAATAGAATAGAATAGAATCGAAAAGAATCAAATCGAATCGAAAAGAATCGAATCGAAAAGAATTGAATCGAATCGAAAAGAAACGAATCGAACCGAATCAATAAGAAAACAATCGAATCGAATCAAATACAAAAGAATCGCTTTGAATAGCATAGAATTGAAAAGAATCGAATCAATCGAATTGAAAACAATCGAATCGAAAAGAATCGAATCAAAAAAAGTCGAATCGAAACGAAAACAATCGAATCGAATCGAATCTAAAATAATCGTATTGAATGGAATCGAGTCGAAAAGACTCGAATCAAAAAGACTCGAATCGAATTGAATCAAATCGAAAAGAATCTAATAGAAACAACTCGAACAGAATCAAATCGAAATGATTCAAAATGAATCGAATAGAAAAGAATCGAAAAAAATCGAATAGAATCGAAACGAATCGAAACGAAATGAATCGAAGAGAATCGATTAGAATCGAAATGAGAAGAATCGTATTGAATCGAATCGAAAAGAATCAAGTCAAATCGAATCGAAAGAATTGAATCAAATCGAAAAGAATCCAATCGAATCGAAAAGAATCGAACTGAATGGAATCAAATCAAAAAGAATCGAATCGAATCGAAAAGAATCGAATCAAATTTAATGGAATCGAAAAGAATCGAATTGAATCGAAAAGAATCGAAATGAAACAAATCAGATCAAATGGAAAAGCATCAACTCGAATTGACAAGAATCGAATCGAATCGAAATGAATCGAATCAAAAAGACTCGAATCGAAAAGAATCGAATTGAAAAGAATCGAATCGAATCGAAAAGACTCGAATCGAATTAAAAATATCAAATCGAATCGAATCGCAAAGAATCGAATTGAAAAGACTCGAATTGCAACGAATCGATTTGAAACGAAAAGAATCGAATCGAATCGAATTGAAAGAATCGAATTGAATAGAAAAAAATCGAATAGAAAAGAATCGAACCGAAAAGAAAAGAATCAAATTGAATCTGTCGATTAAATTCTAGTCGAATCGAATCAAAAAGAATGAAATCGAGTCGAATCGAATCGAAAAGAATCGAATTGTATCTAATCAAAAAGAATCGAATCGTATCGACTCGAATCGAAAAGAATCCAATTGCACCATCGAATGGAAACTAATCGAACTGAATAGAATCGAAAAGAATCGAATCGAATCAAATCGAAAACAATCAAATTGAATTGATCGAAAAGAATCGAATTGAATCAAATCGAATCGAAATGAAAAGAATCGAATCGATTCAAATAGAAAAGAATCGAATCGAAAAGAATCAAATCGAATCGAAAAGAATCGAATCGAATCAAAAACTATCGAATTGATTCGAAAAAATTCGAATCGAAAAGAATCGAATTGAAATGAATCCGATCGAAATGAAAAGAATCTACTCGATTCGAATCCAAAAGAATCGAATCCAAAAGAATCGAATCGAATCCAAAAGAATCGAATTGAATTGAATCAAAAGAAATGAATTGAATTGAATCAAAAAGGAACTAATCGCATCAAATCGAAAAAACTCGAATAGAATCAAATCGAATCAAAAAGAATCGAATAGATTCGAATAAAAAAGAATCGAATTGAGGGATCCCTGGGTGGCGCAGCGGTTTAGCGCCTGCCTTTGGCCCAGGGCGCGATCCTGGAGACCCGGGATCGAATCCCACATCGGGCTCCCGGTGCATGGAACCTGCTTCTCCCTCTGCCTGAGTCTCTGCCTCTCTGTCTCTCGCTGTGACTATCATAAAACAAAGAATCGAATTGAATCGCGTTGAAAAAAATCATAAAGGATCAAATCGAAAAGAATCGAATTCCATGTAACGAAAAGATTCGAATTGAAAAGAATCGAATCGAAACAAAAGAACCGAATCGAATTGACATGAATCAAAAAGAATCGAATCAAAACGAATCGAAAAGAAACAAATCAAGTAGAATCTAAAAGAATCGAATCGAATCCAATCGAAACAATTCGAATAGAATTGAAGCGAAAAGAATCAAAACGAATCGAACCGAAGAGAATCGATTCGAATCAAAATAAAAAGTATCGTATCAAATCGAATCGAAAAGAATCATATCAAATAGAATTGAAAGAATGGAATCAAATCTAAAACAATCGAATCGAATCGAAAAGAATCAGATTGAATGGAATAGAAACGAAAAGAATAGAAGAGAATCGAAAGAAATCGAATAGAATCAAATCAAGTCAAAAAGAATCGAATTGAATTGATCCTAACCAAAATAAGCGAAATGAATCGACTCGAACCGAAAAAAATCAAATCGAAAAGAATCTAATCTCAACGAAAATAATCGAAATGAATAGAATCGACAAGAATCGAATTGAATCAAATCGAAAAGAATCGAATGGAATCCAATCGAAAAGAATCAAATTGATTCGAATCGAAACAAATTGAATCCAATCGAAAAGAATCTAATTGAATCGAATCGAAAAGAATCGAATTCAATCCAAACGAATCGATTCGAATGGAATAGAAAAGAATAGAATAGAATAGAATCGAAAAGAATCAAATCGAATCGAAAAGAATCGAATCGAAAAGAATTGAATCGAATCGAAAAGAAACGAATCGAACCGAATCAAAAAGAAAACAATCAAATCGAATCAAATACAAAAGAATCGCTTTGAATAGCATAGAATTGAAAAGAATCGAATCAATCGAATTGAAAACAATCGAATCGAAAAGAATCGAATCAAAAAAAGTCGAATCGAAACGAAAACAATCGAATCGAATCGAAAAGAAACGAATCGAACCGAATCAAAAAGAAAACAATCAAATCGAATCAAATACAAAAGAATCGCTTTGAATAGCATAGAATTGAAAAGAATCGAATCAATCGAATTGAAAACAATCGAATCGAAAAGAATCGAATCAAAAAAAGTCGAATCGAAACGAAAACAATCGAATCGAATCGAATCTAAAAGAATCGTATTGAATGGAATCGAGTCGAAAAGACTCGAATCAAAAAGACTCGAATCGAATTGAATCAAATCGAAAAGAATCTAATAGAAACCACTCGAACAGAATCAAATCGAAATGATTCAAAATGAATCGAATAGAATAGAATCGAAAAAAATCGAAACGAATCGAAACGAATCGAAACGAAATGAATCGAAGAGAATCGATTAGAATCGAAATGAGAAGAATCGTATTGAATCGAATCGAAAAGAATCAAGTCAAATCGAATCGAAAGAATTGAATCAAATCGAAAAGAATCCAATCGAATCGAAAAGAATCGAACTGAATGGAATCAAATCGAAAAGAATCGAATCGAATCGAAAAGAATCGAATCAAATTTAATGGAATCGAAAAGAATCGAATTGAATCGAAAAGAATCGAAATGAAACAAATCAGATCAAATGGAAAAGCATCAACTCGAATTGACAAGAATCGAATCGAATCGAAATGAATCGAATCAAAAAGACTCGAATCGAAAAGAATCGAATTGAAAAGAATCGAATCGAATCGAAAAGACTCGAATCGAATTAAAAATATCAAATCGAATCGAATCGAAAAGAATCGAATTGAAAAGACTCGAATTGAAACGAATAGATTTGAAACGAAAAGAATCGAATCGAATCGAATCGAATTGAAAGAATCGAATTGAATAGAAAAAAATCGAATAGAAAAGAATCGAACCGAAAAGAAAAGAATCAAATTGAATCTGTCGATTAAATTCTAGTCGAATCGAATCAAAAAGAATGAAATCGAGTCGAATCGAATCGAAAAGAATCGAATTGTATCTAATCAAAAAGAATCGAATCGTATCGACTCGAATCGAAAAGAATCCAATTGCACCATCGAATGGAAACTAATCGAACTGAATAGAATCGAAAAGAATCGAATCGAATCAAATCGAAAACAATCAAATTGAATTGATCGAAAAGAATCGAATTGAATTAAATCGAATCGAAATGAAAAGAATCGAATCGATTCAAATAGAAAAGAATCGAATCGAAAAGAATCAAATCGACACGAAAAGAATCGAATCGAATCAAAAAGTATCGAATTGATTCGAAAACATTCGAATCGAAAAGAATCGAATTGAAATGAATCCGATCGAAATGAAAAGAATCTACTCGATTCGAATCCAAAAGAATCGAATCGAATCCAAAAGAATCGAATTGAATTGAATCAAAAGAAATGAATTGAATTGAATCAAAAAGGAACTAATCGCATCAAATCGAAAAAACTCGAATAGAATCAAATCGAATCAAAAAGAATCGAATAGATTCGAATAAAAAAGAATCGAATTGAGGGATCCCTGGGTGGCGCAGCGGTTTAGCGCCTGCCTTTGGCCCAGGGCGCGATCCTGGAGACCCGGGATCGAATCCCACATCGGGCTCCCGGTGCATGGAGCCTGCTTCTCCCTCTGCCTGTGTCTCTGCCTCTCTGTCTCTCTCTGTGACTATCATAAATAAAAGAATCGAAATGAATCGCGTTGAAAAAAATCATAAAGAACCAAATCGAAAAGAATCGAATTCCATGTAACGAAAAGATTCGAATTGAAAAGAATCGAATCGAAACAAAAGAATCGAATCGAATCGACATGAATCAAAAAGAATCGAATCAAAACGAATCGAAAAGAAACAAATCAAGTAGAATCTAAAAGAATCGAATCGAATCCAATCGAAACAATTCGAATAGAATTGAAGCGAAAAGAATCAAAACGAATCGAACCGAAGAGAATCGATTCGAATCAAAATAAAAAGTATCGTATCAAATCGAATCGAAAAGAATCATATCAAATAGAATCGAAAGAATGGAATCAAATCTAAAACAATCGAATCGAATCGAAAAGAATCGGATTGAATGGAATAGAAACGAAAAGAATAGAAGAGAATCGAAAGAAATCGAATAGAATCAAATCAAGTCAAAAAGAATCGAATTGAATTGATCCTAACCAAAATAAGCGAAATGAATCGACTCGAACCGAAAAAAATCAAATCGAAAAGAATCTAATCTCAACGAAAATCATCGAAATGAATAGAATCGAAAAGAATCGAATTGAATCAAATAAAAAGAATCGAATGGAATCCAATCGAAAAGAATCAAATTGATTCGAATCGAAACAAATTGAATCCAATCGAAAAGAATCTAATTGAATCGAATCAAAAAGAACCGAATTCAATCAAAACGAATCGATTCGAATGGAATAGAAAAGAATAGAATAGAATAGAATCGAAAAGAATCGAATCGAAAAGAATTGAATCGAATCGAAAAGGAACGAATCGAACCGAATCAATAAGAAAACAATCAAATCGAATCAAATACAAAAGAATCGCTTTGAATAGCATAGAATTGAAAAGAATCGAATCAATCGAATTGAAAACAATCGAATCGAAAAGAATCGAATCAAAAAAAGTCGAATCGAAATGAAAACAATCGAATCGAATCGAATCTAAAAGAATCGTATTGAATTGCATCGAGTCGAAAAGACTCGAAACAAAAAGACTCGAATCGAATTGAATCAAATCGAAAAGAATCTAATAGAAACCACTCGAACAGAATCAAATCGAAATGATTCAAAATGAATCGAATAGAATAGAATCGAAAAAAATCGAATAGAATCGAAACGAATCGAAACGAAATGAATCGAAGAGAGTCGATTAGAATCGAAATGAGAAGAATCGTATTGAATCGAATCGAAAAGAATCAAGTCAAATCGAATCGAAAGAATTGAATCAAATCGAAAAGAATCCAATCGAATCGAAAAGAATCGAACTGAATGGAATCAAATCAAAAAGAATCGAATCGAATCGAAAAGAATCGAATCAAATTTAATGGAATCGAAAAGAATCGAATTGAATCGAAAAGAATCGAAATGAAACAAATCAGATCAAATGGAAAAGCATCAACTCGAATTGACAAGAATCGAATCGAATCGAAATGAATCGAATCAAAAAGACTCGAATCGAAAAGAATCGAATTGAAAAGAATCGAATCGAATCGAAAAGACTCGAATCGAATTAAAAATATCAAATGGAATCGAATCGCAAAGAATCGAATTGAAAAGACTCGAATTGAAACGAATCGATTTGAAACGAAAAGAATCGAATCGAATCGAATCGAATTGAAAGAATCGAATTGAATAGAAAAAAATCGAATAGAAAAGAATCGAACCGAAAAGAAAAGAATCAAATTGAATCTGTCGATTAAATTCTAGTCGAATCGAATCAAAAAGAATGAAATCGAGTCGAATCGAATCGAAAAGAATCGAATTGTATCTAATCAAAAAGAATCGAATCGTATCGACTCGAATCGAAAAGAATCCAATTGCACCATCGAATGGAAACTAATCGAACTGAATAGAATCGAAAAGAATCGAATCGAATCAAATCGAAAACAATCAAATTGAATTGATCGAAAAGAATCGAATTGAATCAAATCGAATCGAAATGAAAAGAATCGAATCGATTCAAATAGAAAAGAATCGAATCGAAAAGAATCAAATCGACACGAAAAGAATCGAATCGAATCAAAAAGTATCGAATTGATTCGAAAACATTCGAATCGAAAAGAATCGAATTGAAATGAATCCGATCGAAATGAAAAGAATCTACTCGATTCGAATCCAAAAGAATCGAATCCAAAAGAATCGAATCGAATCCAAAAGAATCGAATTGAATTGAATCAAAAGAAATGAATTGAATTGAATCAAAAAGGATCTAATCGCATCAAATCGAAAAAACTCGAATAGAATCAAATCGAAACAAAAAGAATCGAATAGATTCGAATAAAAAAGAATCGAATTGAGGGATCCCTGGGTGGCGCAGCGGTTTAGCGCCTGCCTTTGGCCCAGGGCGCGATCCTGGAGACCCGGGATCGAATCCCACATCGGGCTCCCGGTGCATGGAGCCTGCTTCTCCCTCTGCCTGCGTCTCTGCCTCTCTGTCTCTCTCTGTGACTATCATAAATAAAAGAATCGAATTGAATCGCGTTGAAAAAAATCATAAAGAATCAAATCGAAAAGAATCGAATTCCATGTAACGAAAAGATTCGAATTGAAAAGAATCGAATCGAAACAAAAGAATCGAATCGAATCGACATGAATCAAAAAGAATCGAATCAAAACGAATCGAAAAGAAACAAATCAAGTAGAATCTAAAAGAATCGAATCGAATCCAATCGAAACAATTCGAATAGAATTGAAGCGAAAAGAATCAAAACGAATCGAACCGAAGAGAATCGATTCGAATCAAAATAAAAAGTATCGTATCAAATCGAATCGAAAAGAATCATATCAAATAGAATCGAAAGAATGGAATCAAATCTAAAACAATCGAATCGAATCGAAAAGAATCGGATTGAATGGAATAGAAACGAAAAGAATAGAAGAGAATCGAAAGAAATCGAATAGAATCAAATCAAGTCAAAAAGAATCGAATTGAATTGATCCTAACCAAAATAAGCGAAATGAATCGACTCGAACCGAAAAAAATCAAATCGAAAAGAATCTAATCTCAACGAAAATCATCGAAATGAATAGAATCGACAAGAATCGAATTGAATCAAATCGAAAAGAATCGAATGGAATCCAATCGAAAAGAATCAAATTGATTCGAATCGAAACAAATTGAATCCAATCGAAAAGAATCTAATTGAATCGAATCGAAAAGAATCGAATTCAATCCAAACGAATCGATTCGAATGGAATAGAAAAGAATAGAATAGAATCGAAAAGAATCAAATCGAATCGAAAAGAATCGATTCGAAAAGAATTGAACCAAATCGAAAAGAAACGAATCGAACCGAATCAAAAAGAAAACAATCGAATCGAATCAAATACAAAAGAATCGCTTTGAATAGCATAGAATTGAAAAGAATCGAATCAATCGAATTGAAAACAATCGAATCGAAAAGAATCGAATCAAAAAAAGTCGAATCGAAACGAAAACAATCGAATCGAATCGAATCTAAAAGAATCGTATTGAATGGAATCGAGTCGAAAAGACTCGAATCAAAAAGACTCGAATCGAATTGAATCAAATCGAAAAGAATCTAATAGAAACCACTCGAACAGAATCAAATCGAAATGATTCAAAATGAATCGAATAGAATAGAATCGAAAAAAATCGAAACGAATCGAAACGAAATGAATCGAAGAGAATCGATTAGAATCGAAATGAGAAGAATCGTATTGAATCGAATCGAAAAGAATCAAGTCAAATCGAATCGAAAGAATTGAATCAAATCGAAAAGAATCCAATCGAATCGAAAAGAATCGAACTGAATGGAATCAAATCAAAAAGAATCGAATCGAATCGAAAAGAATCGAATCAAATTTAATGGAATCGAAAAGAATCGAATTGAATCGAAACGAATCGAAATGAAACAAATCAGATCAAATGGAAAAGCATCAACTCGAATTGACAAGAATCGAATCGAATCGAAATGAATCGAATCAAAAAGACTCGAATCGAAAAGAATCGAATTGAAAAGAATCGAATCGAATCGAAAAGACTCGAATCGAATTAAAAATATCAAATCGAATCGAATCGCAAAGAATCGAATTGAAAAGACTCGAATTGAAACGAATCGATTTGAAACGAAAAGAATCGAATCGAATCGAATCGAATTGAAAGAATCGAATTGAATAGAAAAAAATCGAATAGAAAAGAATCGAACCGAAAAGAAAAGAATCAAATTGAATCTGTCGATTAAATTCTAGTCGAATCGAATCAAAAAGAATGAAATCGAGTCGAATCGAATCGAAAAGAATCGAATTGTATCTAATCAAAAAGAATCGAATCGTATCGACTCGAATCGAAAAGAATCCAATTGCACCATCGAATGGAAACTAATCGAACTGAATAGAATCGAAAAGAATCGAATCGAATCAAATCGAAAACAATCAAATTGAATTGATCGAAAAGAATCGAATTGAATCAAATCGAATCGAAATGAAAAGAATCGAATCGATTCAAATAGAAAAGAATCGAATCGAAAAGAATCAAATCGACACGAAAAGAATCCAATCGAATCAAAAAGTATCGAATTGATTAGAAAACATTCGAATCGAAAAGAATCGAATTGAAATGAATCCGATCGAAATGAAAAGAATCTACTCGATTCGAATCCAAAAGAATCGAATCCAAAAGAATCGAATCGAATCCAAAAGAATCGAATTGAATTGAATCAAAAGAAATGAATTGAATTGAATCAAAAAGGATCTAATCGCATCAAATCGAAAAAACTCGAATAGAATCAAATCGAATCAAAAAGAATCGAATAGATTCGAATAAAAAAGAATCGAATTGAGGGATCCCTGGTTGGCGCAACGGTTTAGCGCCTGCCTTTGGCCCAGGGCGCGATCCTGGAGACCCGGGATCGAATCCCACATCGGGCTCCCGGTGCATGGAGCCTGCTTCTCCCTCTGCCTGTGTCTCTGCCTCTCTGTCTCTCTCTGTGACTATCATAAATAAAAGAATCGAATTGAATCGCGTTGAAAAAAATCATAAAGAATCAAATCGAAAAGAATCGAATTCCATGTAACGAAAAGATTCGAATTGAAAAGAATCGAATCGAAACAAAAGAATCGAATCGAATCGACATGAATCAAAAAGAATCGAATCAAAACGAATCGAAAAGAAACAAATCAAGTAGAATCTAAAGAATCGAATCGAATCAAATCGAAAAAATTCGAATAGAATTGAAGCGAAAAGAATCAAAACGAATCGAACCGAAGAGAATCGATTCGAATCAAAATAAAAAGTATCGTATCAAATCGAATCGAAAAGAATCATACCAATAGAATCGAAAGAATGGAATCAAATCTAAAACAATCGAATCGAATCGAAAAGAATCGGATTGAATGGAATAGAAACGAAAAGAATAGAAGAGAATCGAAAGAAATCGAATAGAATCAAATCAAGTCAAAAAGAATCGAATTGCATTGATCCTAACCAAAATAAGCGAAATGAATCGACTCGAACCGAAAAAAATCAAATCGAAAAGAATCTAATCTCAACGAAAATCATCGAAATGAATAGAATCGAAAAGAATCGAATTGAATCAAATAAAAAGAATCGAATGGAATCCAATCGAAAAGAATCAAATTGATTCGAATCGAAACAAATTGAATCCAATCGAAAAGAATCTAATTGAATCGAATCGAAAAGAATCGAATTCTATCAAAACGAATCGATTCGAATGGAATAGAAAAGAATAGAATAGAATAGAATCGAAAAGAATCAAATCGAATCGAAAAGAATCGAATCGAAAAGAATTGAATCGAATCGAAAAGAAACGAATCGAACCGAATCAATAAGAAAACAATCAAATCGAATCAAATACAAAAGAATCGCTTTGAATAGCATAGAATTGAAAAGAATCGAATCAATCGAATTGAAAACAATCGAATCGAAAAGAATCGAATCAAAAAAAGTCGAATCGAAACGAAAACAATCGAATCGAATCGAATCTAAAAGAATCGTATTGAATGGAATCGAGTCGAAAAGACTCGAATCAAAAAGACTCGAATCGAATTGAATCAAATCGAAAAGAATCTAATAGAAACCACTCGAACAGAATCAAATCGAAATGATTCAAAATGAATCGAATAGAATAGAATCGAAAAAAATCGAAACGAATCGAAACGAATCGAAACGAATTGAATCGAAGAGAATCGATTAGAATCGAAATGAAAAGAATCCTATTGAATCGAATCGAAAAGAATCAAATCAAATCGAATCGAAAGAATTGAACAAATCGAAAAGAATCCAATCGAATCGAAAAGAATCGAACTGAATGGAATCAAATCGAAAAGAATCGAATTGAATCGAAAAGAATCGAAATGAAACAAATCAGATCAAATGGAAAAGCATCAAATCGAATTGAAAAGAATCGAATCGAATCGAAATGAATCGAATCAAAAAGACTCGAATCGAAAAGAATCGAATTGAAAAGAATCGAATCGAATCGAAAAGACTCGAATCGAATTAAAAATATCAAATGGAATCGAATCGCAAAGAATCGAATTGAAAAAACTCGAATTGAAACGAATCGATTTGAAACGAAAAGAATCGAATCGAATCGAATCGAATTGAAAGAATCGAATTGAATAGAAAAAAATCGAATAGAAAAGAATCGAACCGAAAAGAAAAGAATCAAATTGAATCTGTCGATTAAATTCTAGTCGAATCGAATCAAAAAGAATGAAATCGATTCGAATCGAATCGAAAAGAATCGAATTGTATCTAATCAAAAAGAATCGAATCGTATCGACTCGAATCGAAAAGAATCCAATTGCATCATCGAATGGAAACTAATCGAACTGAATAGAATCGAAAAGAATCGAATCGAATCAAATCGAAAACAATCAAATTGAATTGATCGAAAAGAATCGAATTGAATCAAATCGAATCGAAATGAAAAGAATCGAATCGATTCAAATAGAAAAGAATCGAATCGAAAAGAATCAAATCGACACGAAAAGAATCGAATCGAATCAAAAAGTATCGAATTGATTCGAAAACATTCGAATCGAAAAGAATCGAATTGAAATGAATCCGATCGAAATGAAAAGAATCTACTCGATTCGAATCCAAAAGAATCGAATCCAAAAGAATCGAATCGAATCCAAAAGAATCGAATTGAATTGAATCAAAAGAAATGAATTGAATTGAATCAAAAAGGATCTAATCGCATCAAATCGAAAAAACTCGAATAGAATCAAATCGAATCAAAAAGAATCGAATAGATTCGAATAAAAAAGAATCGAATTGAGGGATCCCTGGTTGGCGCAACGGTTTAGCGCCTGCCTTTGGCCCAGGGCGCGATCCTGGAGACCCGGGATCGAATCCCACATCGGGCTCCCGGTGCATGGAGCCTGCTTCTCCCTCTGCCTGTGTCTCTGCCTCTCTGTCTCTCTCTGTGACTATCATAAATAAAAGAATCGAATTGAATCGCGTTGAAAAAAATCATAAAGAATCAAATCGAAAAGAATCGAATTCCATGTAACGAAAAGATTCGAATTGAAAAGAATCGAATCGAAACAAAAGAATCGAATCGAATCGACATGAATCAAAAAGAATCGAATCAAAACGAATCGAAAAGAAACAAATCAAGTAGAATCTAAAGAATCGAATCGAATCAAATCGAAAAAATTCGAATAGAATTGAATCGAAAAGAATCAAAACGAATCGAACCGAAGAGAATCGATTCGAATCAAAATAAAAAGTATCGTATCAAATCGAATCGAAAAGAATCATATCAAATAGAATCGAAAGAATGGAATCAAATCTAAAACAATCGAATCGAATCGAAAAGAATCGGATTGAATGGAATAGAAACGAAAAGAATAGAAGAGAATCGAAAGAAATCGAATAGAATCAAATCAAGTCAAAAAGAATCGAATTGCATTGATCCTAACCAAAATAAGCGAAATGAATCGACTCGAACCGAAAAAAATCAAATCGAAAAGAATCTAATCTCAACGAAAATCATCGAAATGAATAGAATCGAAAAGAATCGAATTGAATCAAATAAAAAGAATCGAATGGAATCCAATCGAAAAGAATCAAATTGATTCGAATCGAAACAAATTGAATCCAATCGAAAAGAATCTAATTGAATCGAATCGAAAAGAATCGAATTCTATCAAAACGAATCGATTCGAATGGAATAGAAAAGAATAGAATAGAATAGAATCGAAAAGAATCAAATCGAATCGAAAAGAATCGAATCGAAAAGAATTGAATCGAATCGAAAAGAAACGAATCGAACCGAATCAATAAGAAAACAATCAAATCGAATCAAATACAAAAGAATCGCTTTGAATAGCATAGAATTGAAAAGAATCGAATCAATCGAATTGAAAACAATCGAATCGAAAAGAATCGAATCAAAAAAAGTCGAATCGAAACGAAAACAATCGAATCGAATCGAATCTAAAAGAATCGTATTGAATGGAATCGAGTCGAAAAGACTCGAAACAAAAAGACTCGAATCGAATTGAATCAAATCGAAAAGAATCTAATAGAAACCACTCGAACAGAATCAAATCGAAATGATTCAAAATGAATCGAATAGAATAGAATCGAAAAAAATCGAATAGAATCGAAACGAATCGAAACGAAATGAATCGAAGAGAGTCGATTAGAATCGAAATGAGAAGAATCGTATTGAATCGAATCGAAAAGAATCAAGTCAAATCGAATCGAAAGAATTGAATCAAATCGAAAAGAATCCAATCGAATCGAAAAGAATCGAACTGAATGGAATCAAATCAAAAAGAATCGAATCGAATCGAAAAGAATCGAATCAAATTTAATGGAATCGAAAAGAATCGAATTGAATCCAAAAGAATCGAAATGAAACAAATCAGATCAAATGGAAAAGCATCAACTCGAATTGACAAGAATCGAATCGAATCGAATCGAAATGAATCGAATCAAAAAGACTCGAATCGAAAAGAATCGAATTGAAAAGAATCGAATCGAATCGAAAAGACTCGAATCGAATTAAAAATATCAAATCGAATCGAATCGCAAAGAATCGAATTGAAAAGACTCGAATTGAAACGAATCGATTTGAAACGAAAAGAATCGAATCGAATCGAATCGAATTGAAAGAATCGAATTGAATAGAAAAAAATCGAATAGAAAAGAATCGAACCGAAAAGAAAAGAATCAAATTGAATCTGTCGATTAAATTCTAGTCGAATCGAATCAAAAAGAATGAAATCGAGTCGAATCGAATCGAAAAGAATCGAATCAAATCGAAAAGAATCGAATTGTATCTAATCAAAAAGAATCGAATCGTATCGACTCGAATCGAAAAGAATCCAATTGCACCATCGAATGGAAACTAATCGAACTGAATAGAATTGAAAAGAATCGAATCGAATCAAATCGAAAACAATCAAATTGAATTGATCGAAAAGAATCGAATTGAATCAAATCGAATCGAAATGAAAGAATCGAATCGATTCAAATAGAAAAGAATCGAATCGAAAAGAATCAAATCGACACGAAAAGAATCGAATCGAATCAAAAAGTATCGAATTGATTCGAAAACATTCGAATCGAAAAGAATCGAATTGAAATGAATCCGATCGAAATGAAAAGAATCTACTCGATTCGAATCCAAAAGAATCGAATCCAAAAGAATCGAATCGAATCCAAAAGAATCGAATTGAATTGAATCAAAAGAAATGAATTGAATTGAATCAAAAAGGATCTAATCGCATCAAATCGAAAAAACTCGAATAGAATCAAATCGAAACAAAAAGAATCGAATAGATTCGAATAAAAAAGAATCGAATTGAGGGATCCCTGGGTGGCGCAGCGGTTTAGCGCCTGCCTTTGGCCCAGGGCGCGATCCTGGAGACCCGGGATCGAATCCCACATCGGGCTCCCGGTGCATGGAGCCTGCTTCTCCCTCTGCCTGCGTCTCTGCCTCTCTGTCTCTCTCTGTGACTATCATAAATAAAAGAATCGAATTGAATCGCGTTGAAAAAAATCATAAAGAATCAAATCGAAAAGAATCGAATTCCATGTAACGAAAAGATTCGAATTGAAAAGAATCGAATCGAAACAAAAGAATCGAATCGAATCGACATGAATCAAAAAGAATCGAATCAAAACGAATCGAAAAGAAACAAATCAAGTAGAATCTAAAAGAATCGAATCGAATCCAATCGAAACAATTCGAATAGAATTGAATCGAAAAGAATCAAAACGAATCGAACCGAAGAGAATCGATTCGAATCAAAATAAAAAGTATCGTATCAAATCGAATCGAAAAGAATCATATCAAATAGAATCGAAAGAATGGAATCAAATCTAAAACAATCGAATCGAATCGAAAAGAATCGGATTGAATGGAATAGAAACGAAAAGAATAGAAGAGAATCGAAAGAAATCGAATAGAATCAAATCAAGTCAAAAAGAATCGAATTGAATTGATCCTAACCAAAATAAGCGAAATGAATCGACTCGAACCGAAAAAAATCAAATCGAAAAGAATCTAATCTCAACGAAAATCATCGAAATGAATAGAATCGACAAGAATCGAATTGAATCAAATCGAAAAGAATCGAATGGAATCCAATCGAAAAGAATCAAATTGATTCGAATCGAAACAAATTGAATCCAATCGAAAAGAATCTAATTGAATCGAATCGAAAAGAATCGAATTCAATCCAAACGAATCGATTCGAATGGAATAGAAAAGAATAGAATAGAATCGAAAAGAATCAAATCGAATCGAAAAGAATCGATTCGAAAAGAATTGAACCAAATCGAAAAGAAACGAATCGAACCGAATCAAAAAGAAAACAATCGAATCGAATCAAATACAAAAGAATCGCTTTGAATAGCATAGAATTGAAAAGAATCGAATCAATCGAATTGAAAACAATCGAATCGAAAAGAATCGAATCAAAAAAAGTCGAATCGAAACGAAAACAATCGAATCGAATCGAATCTAAAATAATCGTATTGAATGGAATCGAGTCGAAAAGACTCGAATCAAAAAGACTCGAATCGAATTGAATCAAATCGAAAAGAATCTAATAGAAACCACTCGAACAGAATCAAATCGAAATGATTCAAAATGAATCGAATAGAATAGAATCGAAAAAAATCGAATAGAATCGAAACGAATCGAAACGAAATGAATCGAAGAGAATCGATTAGAATCGAAATGAGAAGAATCGTATTGAATCGAATCGAAAAGAATCAAGTCAAATCGAATCGAAAGAATCGAATCAAATCGAAAAGAATCCAATCGAATCGAAAAGAATCGAACTGAATGGAATCAAATCGAAAAGAATCGAATCGAATCGAAAAGAATCGAATCAAATTTAATGGAATCGAAAAGAATCGAATTGAATCGAAAAGAATCGAAATGAAACAAATCAGATCAAATGGAAAAGCATCAACTCGAATTGACAAGAATCGAATCGAATCGAAATGAATCGAATCAAAAAGACTCGAATCGAAAAGAATCGAATTGAAAAGAATCGAATCGAATCGAAAAGACTCGAATCGAATTAAAAATATCAAATCGAATCGAATCGAAAAGAATCGAATTGAAAAGACTCGAATTGAAACGAATCGATTTGAAACGAAAAGAATCGAATCGAATCGAATCGAATTGAATAGAAAAAAATCGAATAGAAAAGAATCGAACCGAAAAGAAAAGAATCAAATTGAATCTGTCGATTAAATTCTAGTCGAATCGAATCAAAAAGAATGAAATCGAGTCGAATCGAATCGAAAAGAATCGAATTGTATCTAATCAAAAAGAATCGAATCGTATCGACTCGAATCGAAAAGAATCCAATTGCACCATCGAATGGAAACTAATCGAACTGAATAGAATCGAAAAGAATCGAATCGAATCAAATCGAAAACAATCAAATTGAATTGATCGAAAAGAATCGAATTGAATTAAATCGAATCGAAATGAAAAGAATCGAATCGATTCAAATAGAAAAGAATCGAATCGAAAAGAATCAAATCGACACGAAAAGAATCGAATCGAATCAAAAAGTATCGAATTGATTCGAAAACATTCGAATCGAAAAGAATCGAATTGAAATGAATCCGATCGAAATGAAAAGAATCTACTCGATTCGAATCCAAAAGAATCGAATCCAAAAGAATCGAATCGAATCCAAAAGAATCGAATTGAATTGAATCAAAAGAAATGAATTGAATTGAATCAAAAAGGAACTAATCGCATCAAATCGAAAAAACTCGAATAGAATCAAATCGAATCAAAAAGAATCGAATAGATTCGAATAAAAAAGAATCGAATTGAGGGATCCCTGGGTGGCGCAGCGGTTTAGCGCCTGCTTTTGGCCCAGGGCGCGATCCTGGAGACCCGGGATCGAATCCCACATCGGGCTCCCGGTGCATGGAGCCTGCTTCTCCCTCTGCCTGTGTCTCTGCCTCTCTGTCTCTCGCTGTGACTATCATAAATAAAAGAATCGAATTGAATCCAGTTGAAAAAAATCATAAAGAATCAAATCGAAAAGAATCGAATTCCATGTAACGAAAAGATTCGAATTGAAAAGAATCGAATCGAAACAAAAGAATCGAATCGAATCGACATGAATCAAAAAGAATCGAATCAAAACGAATCGAAAAGAAACAAATCGGTAGAATCTAAAAGAACCGAACGGAAAAAATTCGAATAGAAGTGAATCGAAAATAATCAAAACGAATCGAACCGAAGAGAATCGATTCGAATCAAAATAAAAAGTATCGTATGAAATCGAATCGAAAAGAATCATATCAAATAAAATCGAAAGAATGGAATCAAATCTAAAACAATCGAATCGAATCGAAAAGAATCGGATTGAATGGAATAGAAACGAAAAGAATAGAAGAGAATCGAAAGAAATCGAATAGAATCAAATCAAGTCAAAAAGAATCGAATTGAATTGATCCTAACCAAAATAAGCGAAATGAATCGACTCGAACCGAAAAAAATCAAATCGAAAAGAATCTAATCTCAACGAAAATCATCGAAATGAATAGAATCGAAAAGAATCGAATTGAATCAAATCGAAAAGAATCGAATGGAATCCAATCGAAAAGAATCAAATTGATTCGAATCGAAACAAATTGAATCCAAACGAAAAGAATCTAATTGAATAGAATCGAAAAGAATCGAATACAATCAAAACGAATCGATTCGAATGGAATAGAAAAGAATAGAATAGAATCGAAAAGAATCAAATCGAATCGAAAAGAATCGATTCGAAAAGAATTGAATCGAAACGAAAAGAAACGAATCGAACGGAATCAAAAAGAAAACAATCGAATCGAATCAAATACAAAAGAATCGCTTTGAATAGCATAGAATTGAAAAGAATCGAATCAATCGAATTGAAAACAATCGAATCGAAAAGAATCGAATCAAAAAAAGTCGAATCGAAAGGAAAACAATCGAATCGAATCGAATCTAAAAGAATCGTATTGAATTGCATCGAGTCGAAAAGACTCGAATCAAAAAGACTCGAATCGAATTGAATCAAATCGAAAAGAATCTAATAGAAACCACTCGAACAGAATCAAATCGAAATGATTCAAAATGAATCGAATAGAATAGAATCGAAAAAAATCGAATAGAATCGAAACGAATCGAAACGAAATGAATCGAAGAGAATCGATTAGAATCGAAATGAGAAGAATCGTATTGAATCGAATCGAAAAGAATCAAGTCAAATCGAATCGAAAGAATTGAATCAAATCGAAAAGAATCCAATCGAATCGAAAAGAATCGAACTGAATGGAATCAAATCGAAAAGAATCGAATCGAATCGAAAAGAATCGAATCAAATTTAATGGAATCGAAAAGAATCTAATTGAATCGAAAAGAATCGAAATGAAACAAATCAGATCAAATGGAAAAGCATCAACTCGAATTGACAAGAATCGAATCGAATCGAAATGAATCGAATCAAAAAGACTCGAATCGAAAAGAATCGAATTGAAAAGAATCGAATCGAATCGAAAAGACTCGAATCGAATTAAAAATATCAAATCGAATCGAATCGAAAAGAATCGAATTGAAAAGACTCGAATTGAAACGAATCGATTTGAAACGAAAAGAATCGAATCGAATCGAATCGAATTGAAAGAATCGAATTGAATAGAAAAAAATCGAATAGAAAAGAATCGAACCGAAAAGAAAAGAATCAAATTGAATCTGTCGATTAAATTCTAGTCGAATCGAATCAAAAAGAATGAAATCGAGTCGAATCGAATCGAAAAGAATCGAATTGTATCTAATCAAAAAGAATCGAATAGTATCGACTCGAATCGAAAAGAATCCAATTGCACCATCGAATGGAAACTAATCGAACTGAATAGAATCGAAAAGAATCGAATCGAATCAAATCGAAAACAATCAAATTGAATTGATCGAAAAGAATCGAATTGAATTAAATCGAATCGAAATGAAAAGAATCGAATCGATTCAAATAGAAAAGAATCGAATCGAAAAGAATCAAATCGACACGAAAAGAATCGAATCGAATCAAAAAGTATCGAATTGATTCGAAAACATTCGAATCGAAAAGAATCGAATTGAAATGAATCCGATCGAAATGAAAAGAATCTACTCGATTCGAATCCAAAAGAATCGAATCGAATCCAAAAGAATCGAATTGAATTGAATCAAAAGAAATGAATTGAATTGAATCAAAAAGGAACTAATCGCATCAAATCGAAAAAACTCGAATAGAATCAAATCGAATCAAAAAGAATCGAATAGATTCGAATAAAAAAGAATCGAATTGAGGGATCCCTGGGTGGCGCAGCGGTTTAGCGCCTGCCTTTGGCCCAGGGCGCGATCCTGGAGACCCGGGATCGAATCCCACATCGGGCTCCCGGTGCATGGAGCCTGCTTCTCCCTCTGCCTGTGTCTCTGCCTCTCTGTCTCTCTCTGTGACTATCATAAATAAAAGAATCGAAATGAATCGCTTTGAAAAAAATCATAAAGAACCAAATCGAAAAGAATCGAATTCCATGTAACGAAAAGATTCGAATTGAAAAGAATCGAATCGAAACAAAAGAATCGAATCGAATCGACATGAATCAAAAAGAATCGAATCAAAACGAATCGAAAAGAAACAAATCAAGTAGAATCTAAAAGAATCGAATCGAATCCAATCGAAACAATTCGAATAGAATTGAAGCGAAAAGAATCAAAACGAATCGAACCGAAGAGAATCGATTCGAATCAAAATAAAAAGTATCGTATCAAATCGAATCGAAAAGAATCATATCAAATAGAATCGAAAGAATGGAATCAAATCTAAAACAATCGAATCGAATCGAAAAGAATCGGATTGAATGGAATAGAAACGAAAAGAATAGAAGAGAATCGAAAGAAATCGAATAGAATCAAATCAAGTCAAAAAGAATCGAATTGAATTGATCCTAACCAAAATAAGCGAAATGAATCGACTCGAACCGAAAAAAATCAAATCGAAAAGAATCTAATCTCAACGAAAATCATCGAAATGAATAGAATCGAAAAGAATCGAATTGAATCAAGTCGAAAAGAATCGAATGGAATCCAATCGAAAAGAATCAAATTGATTCGAATCGAAACAAATTGAATCCAATCGAAAAGAATCTAATTGAATCGAATCAAAAAGAACCGAATTCAATCAAAACGAATCGATTCGAATGGAATAGAAAAGAATAGAATAGAATAGAATCGAAAAGAATCGAATCGAAAAGAATTGAATCGAATCGAAAAGGAACGAATCGAACCGAATCAATAAGAAAACAATCAAATCGAATCAAATACAAAAGAATCGCTTTGAATAGCATAGAATTGAAAAGAATCGAATCAATCGAATTGAAAACAATCGAATCGAAAAGAATCGAATCAAAAAAAGTCGAATCGAAACGAAAACAATCGAATCGAATCGAATCTAAAAGAATCGTATTGAATGGAATCGAGTCGAAAAGACTCGAAACAAAAAGACTCGAATCGAATTGAATCAAATCGAAAAGAATCTAATAGAAACCACTCGAACAGAATCAAATCGAAATGATTCAAAATGAATCGAATAGAATAGAATCGAAAAAAATCGAATAGAATCGAAACGAATCGAAACGAAATGAATCGAAGAGAGTCGATTAGAATCGAAATGAGAAGAATCGTATTGAATCGAATCGAAAAGAATCAAGTCAAATCGAATCGAAAGAATTGAATCAAATCGAAAAGAATCCAATCGAATCGAAAAGAATCGAACTGAATGGAATCAAATCAAAAAGAATCGAATCGAATCGAAAAGAATCGAATCAAATTTAATGGAATCGAAAATAATCGAATTGAATCCAAAAGAATCGAAATGAAACAAATCAGATCAAATGGAAAAGCATCAACTCGAATTGACAAGAATCGAATCGAATCGAATCGAAATGAATCGAATCAAAAAGACTCGAATCGAAAAGAATCGAATTGAAAAGAATCGAATCGAATCGAAAAGACTCGAATCGAATTAAAAATATCAAATCGAATCGAATCGCAAAGAATCGAATTGAAAAGACTCGAATTGAAACGAATCGATTTGAAACGAAAAGAATCGAATCGAATCGAATCGAATTGAAAGAATCGAATTGAATAGAAAAAAATCGAATAGAAAAGAATCGAACCGAAAAGAAAAGAATCAAATTGAATCTGTCGATTAAATTCTAGTCGAATCGAATCAAAAAGAATGAAATCGAGTCGAATCGAATCGAAAAGAATCGAATCAAATCGAAAAGAATCGAATTGTATCTAATCAAAAAGAATCGAATCGTATCGACTCGAATCGAAAAGAATCCAATTGCACCATCGAATGGAAACTAATCGAACTGAATAGAATTGAAAAGAATCGAATCGAATCAAATCGAAAACAATCAAATTCAATTGATCGAAAAGAATCGAATTGAATCAAATCGAATCGAAATGAAAAGAATCGAATCGATTCAAATAGAAAAGAATCGAATCGAAAAGAATCAAATCGACACGAAAAGAATCGAATCGAATCAAAAAGTATCGAATTGATTCGAAAACATTCGAATCGAAAAGAATCGAATTGAAATGAATCCGATCGAAATGAAAAGAATCTACTCGATTCGAATCCAAAAGAATCGAATCCAAAAGAATCGAATCGAATCCAAAAGAATCGAATTGAATTGAATCAAAAGAAATGAATTGAATTGAATCAAAAAGGATCTAATCGCATCAAATCGAAAAAACTCGAATAGAATCAAATCGAAACAAAAAGAATCGAATAGATTCGAATAAAAAAGAATCGAATTGAGGGATCCCTGGGTGGCGCAGCGGTTTAGCGCCTGCCTTTGGCCCAGGGCGCGATCCTGGAGACCCGGGATCGAATCCCACATCGGGCTCCCGGTGCATGGAGCCTGCTTCTCCCTCTGCCTGCGTCTCTGCCTCTCTGTCTCTCTCTGTGACTATCATAAATAAAAGAATCGAATTGAATCGCGTTGAAAAAAATCATAAAGAATCAAATCGAAAAGAATCGAATTCCATGTAACGAAAAGATTCGAATTGAAAAGAATCGAATCGAAACAAAAGAATCGAATCGAATCGACATGAATCAAAAAGAATCGAATCAAAACGAATCGAAAAGAAACAAATCAAGTAGAATCTAAAAGAATCGAATCGAATCCAATCGAAACAATTCGAATAGAATTGAAGCGAAAAGAATCAAAACGAATCGAACCGAAGAGAATCGATTCGAATCAAAATAAAAAGTATCGTATCAAATCGAATCGAAAAGAATCATATCAAATAGAATCGAAAGAATGGAATCAAATCTAAAACAATCGAATCGAATCGAAAAGAATCGGATTGAATGGAATAGAAACGAAAAGAATAGAAGAGAATCGAAAGAAATCGAATAGAATCAAATCAAGTCAAAAAGAATCGAATTGAATTGATCCTAACCAAAATAAGCGAAATGAATCGACTCGAACCGAAAAAAATCAAATCGAAAAGAATCTAATCTCAACGAAAATCATCGAAATGAATAGAATCGACAAGAATCGAATTGAATCAAATCGAAAAGAATCGAATGGAATCCAATCGAAAAGAATCAAATTGATTCGAATCGAAACAAATTGAATCCAATCGAAAAGAATCTAATTGAATCGAATCGAAAAGAATCGAATTCAATCCAAACGAATCGATTCGAATGGAATAGAAAAGAATAGAATAGAATCGAAAAGAATCAAATCGAATCGAAAAGAATCGATTCGAAAAGAATTGAACCAAATCGAAAAGAAACGAATCGAACCGAATCAAAAAGAAAACAATCGAATCGAATCAAATACAAAAGAATCGCTTTGAATAGCATAGAATTGAAAAGAATCGAATCAATCGAATTGAAAACAATCGAATCGAAAAGAATCGAATCAAAAAAAGTCGAATCGAAACGAAAACAATCGAATCGAATCGAATCTAAAAGAATCGTATTGAATGGAATCGAGTCGAAAAGACTCGAATCAAAAAGACTCGAATCGAATTGAATCAAATCGAAAAGAATCTAATAGAAACCACTCGAACAGAATCAAATCGAAATGATTCAAAATGAATCGAATAGAATAGAATCGAAAAAAATCGAATAGAATCGAAACGAATCGAAACGAAATGAATCGAAGAGTCGATTAGAATCGAAATGAGAAGAATCGTATTGAATCGAATCGAAAAGAATCAAGTCAAATCGAATCGAAAGAATTGAATCAAATCGAAAAGAATCCAATCGAATCGAAAAGAATCGAACTGAATGGAATCAAATCGAAAAGAATCGAATCGAATCGAAAAGAATCGAATCAAATTTAATGGAATCGAAAAGAATCGAATTGAATCGAAAAGAATCGAAATGAAACAAATCAGATCAAATGGAAAAGCATCAACTCGAATTGACAAGAATCGAATCGAATCGAAATGAATCGAATCAAAAAGACTCGAATCGAAAAGAATCGAATTGAAAAGAATCGAATCGAATCGAAAAGACTCGAATCTAATTAAAAATATCAAATCGAATCGAATCGAAAAGAATCGAATTGAAAAGACTCGAATTGAAACGAATCGATTTGAAACGAAAAGAATCGAATCGAATCGAATCGAATTGAAAGAATCGAATTGAATAGAAAAAAATCGAATAGAAAAGAATCGAACCGAAAAGAAAAGAATCAAATTGAATCTGTCGATTAAATTCTAGTCGAATCGAATCAAAAAGAATGAAATCGAGTCGAATCGAATCGAAAAGAATCGAATTGTATCTAATCAAAAAGAATCGAATCGTATCGACTCGAATCGAAAAGAATCCAATTGCACCATCGAATGGAAACTAATCGAACTGAATAGAATCGAAAAGAATCGAATCGAATCAAATCGAAAACAATCAAATTGAATTGATCGAAAAGAATCGAATTGAATCAAATCGAATCGAAATGAAAAGAATCGAATCGATTCAAATAGAAAAGAATCGAATCGAAAAGAATCAAATCGACACGAAAAGAATCGAATCGAATCAAAAAGTATCGAATTGATTCGAAAACATTCGAATCGAAAAGAATCGAATTGAAATGAATCCGATCGAAATGAAAAGAATCTACTCGATTCGAATCCAAAAGAATCGAATCCAAAAGAATCGAATCGAATCCAAAAGAATCGAATTGAATTGAATCAAAAGAAATGAATTGAATTGAATCAAAAAGGAACTAATCGCATCAAATCGAAAAAACTCGAATAGAATCAAATCGAATCAAAAAGAATCGAATAGATTCGAATAAAAAAGAATCAAATTGAGGGATCCCTGGGTGGCGCAGTGGTTTAGCGCCTGCCTTTGGCCCAGGGCGCGATCCTGGAGACCCGGGATCGAATCCCACATCGGGCTCCCGGTGCATGGAGCCTGCTTCTCCCTCTGCCTGTGTCTCTGCCTCTCTGTCTCTCTCTGTGACTATCATAAATAAAAGAATCGAAATGAATCGCGTTGAAAAAAATCATAAAGAACCAAATCGAAAAGAATCGAATTCCATGTAACGAAAAGATTCGAATTGAAAAGAATCGAATCGAAACAAAAGAATCGAATCGAATCGACATGAATCAAAAAGAATCGAATCAAAACGAATCGAAAAGAAACAAATCAAGTAGAATCTAAAGAATCGAATCGAATCAAATCGAAAAAATTCGAATAGAATTGAATCGAAAAGAATCAAAACGAATCGAACCGAAGAGAATCGATTCGAATCAAAATAAAAAGTATCGTATCAAATCGAATCGAAAAGAATCATATCAAATAGAATCGAAAGAATGGAATCAAATCTAAAACAATCGAATCGAATCGAAAAGAATCGGATTGAATGGAATAGAAACGAAAAGAATAGAAGAGAATCGAAAGAAATCGAATAGAATCAAATCAAGTCAAAAAGAATCGAATTGCATTGATCCTAACCAAAATAAGCGAAATGAATCGACTCGAACCGAAAAAAATCAAATCGAAAAGAATCTAATCTCAACGAAAATAATCGAAATGAATAGAATCGAAAAGAATCGAATTGAATCAAATAAAAAGAATCGAATGGAATCCAATCGAAAAGAATCAAATTGATTCGAATCGAAACAAATTGAATCCAATCGAAAAGAATCTAATTGAATCGAATCGAAAAGAATCGAATTCTATCAAAACGAATCGATTCGAATGGAATAGAAAAGAATAGAATAGAATAGAATCGAAAAGAATCAAATCGAATCGAAAAGAATCGAATCGAAAAGCATTGAATCGAATCGAAAAGAAACGAATCGAACCGAATCAATAAGAAAACAATCAAATCGAATCAAATACAAAAGAATCGCTTTGAATAGCATAGAATTGAAAAGAATCGAATCAATCGAATTGAAAACAATCGAATCGAAAAGAATCGAATCAAAAAAGTCGAATCGAAATGAAAACAATCGAATCGAATCGAATCTAAAAGAATCGTATTGAATGGAATCGAGTCGAAAAGACTCGAAACAAAAAGACTCGAATCGAATTGAATCAAATCGAAAAGAATCTAATAGAAACCACTCGAACAGAATCAAATCGAAATGATTCAAAATGAATCGAATAGAATCGAAAAAAATCGAATAGAATCGAAACGAATCGAAACGAAATGAATCGAAGAGAGTCGATTAGAATCGAAATGAGAAGAATCGTATTGAATCGAATCGAAAAGAATCAAGTCAAATCGAATCGAAAGAATTGAATCAAATCGAAAAGAATCCAATCGAATCGAAAAGAATCGAACTGAATGGAATCAAATCAAAAAGAATCGAATCGAATCGAAAAGAATCGAATCAAATTTAATGGAATCGAAAAGAATCGAATTGAATCCAAAAGAATCGAAATGAAACAAATCAGATCAAATGGAAAAGCATCAACTCGAATTGACAAGAATCGAATCGAATCGAATCGAAATGAATCGAATCAAAAAGACTCGAATCGAAAAGAATCGAATTGAAAAGAATCGAATCGAATCGAAAAGACTCGAATCGAATTAAAAATATCAAATCGAATCGAATCGCAAAGAATCGAATTGAAAAGACTCGAATTGAAACGAATCGATTTGAAACGAAAAGAATCGAATCGAATCGAATCGAATTGAAAGAATCGAATTGAATAGAAAAAAATCGAATAGAAAAGAATCGAACCGAAAAGAAAAGAATCAAATTGAATCTGTCGATTAAATTCTAGTCGAATCGAATCAAAAAGAATGAAATCGAGTCGAATCGAATCGAAAAGAATCGAATCAAATCGAAAAGAATCGAATTGTATCTAATCAAAAAGAATCGAATCGTATCGACTCGAATCGAAAAGAATCCAATTGCACCATCGAATGGAAACTAATCGAACTGAATAGAATTGAAAAGAATCGAATCAAATCGAAAACAATCAAATTGAATTGATCGAAAAGAATCGAATTGAATCAAATCGAATCGAAATGAAAAGAATCGAATCGATTCAAATAGAAAAGAATCGAATCGAAAAGAATCAAATCGAAACGAAAAGAATCGAATCGAATCAAAAAGTATCGAATTGATTCGAAAACATTCGAATCGAAAAGAATCGAATTGAAATGAATCCGATCGAAATGAAAAGAATCTACTCGATTCGAATCCAAAAGAATCGAATCCAAAAGAATCGAATCGAATCCAAAAGAATCGAATTGAATTGAATCAAAAGAAATGAATTGAATTGAATCAAAAAGGATCTAATCGCATCAAATCGAAAAAACTCGAATAGAATCAAATCGAAACAAAAAGAATCGAATAGATTCGAATAAAAAAGAATCGAATTGAGGGATCCCTGGGTGGCGCAGCGGTTTAGCGCCTGCCTTTGGCCCAGGGCGCGATCCTGGAGACCCGGGATCGAATCCCACATCGGGCTCCCGGTGCATGGAGCCTGCTTCTCCCTCTGCCTGCGTCTCTGCCTCTCTGTCTCTCTCTGTGACAATCATAAATAAAAGAATCGAATTGAATCGCGTTGAAAAAAATCATAAAGAATCAAATCGAAAAGAATCGAATTCCATGTAACGAAAAGATTCGAATTGAAAAGAATCGAATCGAAACAAAAGAATCGAATCGAATCGACATGAATCAAAAAGAATCGAATCAAAACGAATCGAAAAGAAACAAATCAAGTAGAATCTAAAGAATCGAATCGAATCAAATCGAAAAAATTCGAATAGAATTGAATCGAAAAGAATCAAAACGAATCGAACCGAAGAGAATCGATTCGAATCAAAATAAAAAGTATCGTATCAAATCGAATCGAAAAGAATCATATCAAATAGAATCGAAAGAATGGAATCAAATCTAAAACAATCGAATCGAATCGAAAAGAAGCGGATTGAATGGAATAGAAACGAAAAGAATAGAAGAGAATCGAAAGAAATCGAATAGAATCAAATCAAGTCAAAAAGAATCGAATTGCATTGATCCTAACCAAAATAAGCGAAATGAATCGACTCGAACCGAAAAAAATCAAATCGAAAAGAATCTAATCTCAACGAAAATCATCGAAATGAATAGAATCGAAAAGAATCGAATTGAATCAAATAAAAAGAATCGAATGGAATCCAATCGAAAAGAATCAAATTGATTCGAATCGAAACAAATTGAATCCAATCGAAAAGAATCTAATTGAATCGAATCGAAAAGAATCGAATTCAATCCAAACGAATCGATTCGAATGGAATAGAAAAGAATAGAATAGAATCGAAAAGAATCAAATCGAATCGAAAAGAATCGATTCGAAAAGAATTGAATCGAATCGAAAAGAAACTAATCGAACCGAATCAAAAAGAAAACAATCGAATCGAATCAAATACAAAAGAATCGCTTTGAATAGCATAGAATTGAAAAGAATCGAATCAATCGAATTGAAAACAATCGAATCGAAAAGAATCGAATCAAAAAAAGTCGAATCGAAACGAAAACAATCGAATCGAATCGAATCTAAAAGAATCGTATTGAATGGAATCGAGTCGAAAAGACTCGAATCAAAAAGACTCGAATCGAATTGAATCAAATCGAAAAGAATCTAATAGAAACCACTCGAACAGAATCAAATCGAAATGATTCAAAATGAATCGAATAGAATAGAATCGAAAAAAATCGAATAGAATCGAAACGAATCGAAACGAAATGAATCGAAGAGAATCGATTAGAATCGAAATGAGAAGAATCGTATTGAATCGAATCGAAAAGAATCAAGTCAAATCGAATCGAAAGAATTGAATCAAATCGAAAAGAATCCAATCGAATCGAAAAGAATCGAACTGAATGGAATCAAATCAAAAAGAATCGAATCGAATCGAAAAGAATCGAATCAAATTTAATGGAATCGAAAAGAATCGAATTGAATCGAAAAGAATCGAAATGAAACAAATCAGATCAAATGGAAAAGCATCAAATCGAATTGAAAAGAATCGAATCGAATCGAAATGAATCGAATCAAAAAGACTCGAATCGAAAAGAATCGAATTGAAAAGAATCGAATCGAATCGAAAAGACTCGAATCGAATTAAAAATATCAAATCGAATCGAATCGCAAAGAATCGAATTGAAAAGACTCGAATTGAAACGAATCGATTTGAAACGAAAAGAATCGAATCGAATCGAATCGAATTGAAAGAATCGAATTGAATAGAAAAAAATCGAATAGAAAAGAATCGAACCGAAAAGAAAAGAATCAAATTGAATCTGTCGATTAAATTCTAGTCGAATCGAATCAAAAAGAATGAAATCGAGTCGAATCGAATCGAAAAGAATCGAATTGTATCTAATCAAAAAGAATCGAATCGTATCGACTCGAATCGAAAAGAATCCAATTGCACCATCGAATGGAAACTAATCGAACTGAATAGAATCGAAAAGAATCGAATCGAATCAAATCGAAAACAATCAAATTGAATTGATCGAAAAGAATCGAATTGAATCAAATCGAATCGAAATGAAAAGAATCGAATCGATTCAAATAGAAAAGAATCGAATCGAAAAGAATCAAATCGACACGAAAAGAATCGAATCGAATCAAAAAGCATCGAATTGATTCGAAAACATTCGAATCGAAAAGAATCGAATTGAAATGAATCCGATCGAAATGAAAAGAATCTACTCGATTCGAATCCAAAAGAATCGAATCCAAAAGAATCGAATCGAATCCAAAAGAATCGAATTGAATTGAATCAAAAGAAATGAATTGAATTGAATCAAAAAGGAACTAATCGCATCAAATCGAAAAAACTCGAATAGAATCAAATCGAATCAAAAAGAATCGAATAGATTCGAATAAAAAGAATCGAATTGAGGGATCCCTGGGTGGCGCAGCGGTTTAGCGCCTGCCTTTGGCCCAGGGCGCGATCCTGGAGACCCGGGATCGAATCCCACATCGGGCTCCCGGTGCATGGAGCCTGCTTCTCCCTCTGCCTGTGTCTCTGCCTCTCTGTCTCTCTCTGTGACTATCATAAAAAAAAGAATCCAATTGAATCCAGTTGAAAAAAATCATAAAGGATCAAATCGAAAAGAATCGAATTCCATGTAACGAAAAGATTCGAATTGAAAAGAATCGAATCGAAACAAAAGAATCGAATCGAATCGACATGAATCAAAAAGAATCGAATCAAAACGAATCAAAAAGAAACAAATCAAGTAGAATCTAAAAGAACCGAAACGAAAAAATTCGAATAGAAGTGAATCGAAAAGAATCAAAACGAATCGAACCGAAGAGAATCGATTCGAATCAAAATAAAAAGTATCGTATGAAATCGAATCGAAAAGAATCATATCAAATAGAATCGAAAGAATGGAATCAAATCTAAAACAATCGAATCGAATCGAAAAGAATCGGATTGAATGGAATAGAAACGAAAAGAATAGAAGAGAATCGAAAGAAATCAAATAGAATCAAATCAAGTCAAAAAGAATCGAATTGAATGATCCTAACCAAAATAAGCGAAATGAATCGACTCGAACCGAAAAAATCAAATCGAAAAGAATCTAATCTCAACGAAAATCATCGAAATGAATAGAATCGAAAAGAATCGAATTGAATCAAATCGAAAAGAATCGAATGGAATCCAATCGAAAAGAATCAAATTGATTCGAATCGAAACAAATTGAATCCAATCGAAAAGAATCTAATTGAATCGAATCGAAAAGAATCGAATTCAATCCAAACGAATCGATTCGAATGGAATAGAAAAGAATAGAATAGAATCGAAAAGAATCAAATCGAATCGAAAAGAATCGATTCGAAAAGAATTGAATCGAATCGAAAAGAAACGAATCGAACCGAATCAAAAAGAAAACAATCGAATCGAATCAAATACAAAAGAATCGCTTTGAATAGCATAGAATTGAAAAGAATCGAATCAATCGAATTGAAAACAATCGAATCGAAAAGAATCGAATCAAAAAAAGTCGAATCGAAAGGAAAACAATCGAATCGAATCGAATCTAAAAGAATCGTATTGAATGGAATCGAGTCGAAAAGACTCGAATCAAAAAGACTCGAATCGAATTGAATCAAATCGAAAAGAATCTAATAGAAACCACTCGAACAGAATCAAATCGAAATGATTCAAAATGAATCGAATAGAATAGAATCGAAAAAAATCGAAACGAATCGAAACGAATCGAAACGAAATGAATCGAAGAGAATCGATTAGAATCGAAATGAGAAGAATCGTATTGAATCGAATCGAAAAGAATCAAGTCAAATCGAATCGAAAGAATTGAATCAAATCGAAAAGAATCCAATCGAATCGAAAAGAATCGAACTGAATGGAATCAAATCAAAAAGAATCGAATCGAATCGAAAAGAATCGAATCAAATTTAATGGAATCGAAAAGAATCGAATTGAATCCAAAAGAATCGAAATGAAACAAATCAGATCAAATGGAAAAGCATCAAATCGAATTGACAAGAATCGAATCGAAATGAATCGAATCAAAAAGACTCGAATCGAAAAGAATCGAATTGAAAAGAATCGAATCGAATCGAAAAGACTCGAATCGAATTAAAAATATCAAATCGAATCGAATCGAAAAGAATCGAATTGAAAAGACTCGAATTGAAACGAATCGATTTGAAACGAAAAGAATCGAATCGAATCGAATCGAATTGAAAGAATCGAATTGAATAGAAAAAAATCGAATAGAAAAGAATCGAACCGAAAAGAAAAGAATCAAATTGAATCTGTCGATTAAATTCTAGTCGAATCGAATCAAAAAGAATGAAATCGAGTCGAATCGAATCGAAAAGAATCGAATTGTATCTAATCAAAAAGAATCGAATCGTATCGACTCGAATCGAAAAGAATCCAATTGCACCATCGAATGGAAACTAATCGAACTGAATAGAATCGAAAAGAATCGAATCGAATCAAATCGAAAACAATCAAATTGAATTGATCGAAAAGAATCGAATTGAATCAAATCGAATCGAAATGAAAAGAATCGAATCGATTCAAATAGAAAAGAATCGAATCGAAAAGAATCAAATCGACACGAAAAGACTCGAATCGAATCAAAAAGCATCGAATTGATTCGAAAACATTCGAATCGAAAAGAATCGAATTGAAATGAATCCGATCGAAATGAAAAGAATCTACTCGATTCGAATCCAAAAGAATCGAATCCAAAAGAATCGAATCGAATCCAAAAGAATCGAATTGAATTGAATCAAAAGAAATGAATTGAATTGAATCAAAAAGGAACTAATCGCATCAAATCGAAAAAACTCGAATAGAATCAAATCGAATCAAAAAGAATCGAATAGATTCGAATAAAAAAGAATCGAATTGAGGGATCCCTGGTTGGCGCAACGGTTTAGCGCCTGCCTTTGGCCCAGGGCGCGATCCTGGAGACCCGGGATCGAATCCCACATCGGGCTCCCGGTGCATGGAGCCTGCTTCTCCCTCTGCCTGTGTCTCTGCCTCTCTGTCTCTCTCTGTGACTATCATAAATAAAAGAATCGAATTGAATCGCGTTGAAAAAAATCATAAAGAATCAAATCGAAAAGAATCGAATTCCATGTAACGAAAAGATTCGAATTGAAAAGAATCGAATCGAAACAAAAGAATCGAATCGAATCGACATGAATCAAAAAGAATCGAATCAAAACGAATCGAAAAGAAACAAATCAAGTAGAATCTAAAAGAACCGAACCGAAAAAATTCGAATAGAAGTGAATCGAAAAGAATCAAAACGAATCGAACCGAAGAGAATCGATTCGAATCAAAATAAAAAGTATCGTATCAAATCGAATCGAAAAGAATCATATCAAATAGAATCGAAAGAATGGAATCAAATCTAAAACAATCGAATCGAATCGAAAAGAATCGGATGAATGGAATAGAATCAAAAAGAATAGAAGAGAATCGAAAGAAATCGAATAGAATCAAATCAAGTCAAAAAGAATCGAATTGAATTGATCCTAACCAAAATAAGCGAAATGAATCGACTCGAACCGAAAAAAATCAAATCGAAAAGAATCTAATCTCAACGAAAATAATCGAAATGAATAGAATCGAAAAGAATCGAATTGAATCAAATCGAAAAGAATCGAATGGAATCCAATCGAAAAGAATCAAATTGATTCGAATCGAAACAAATTGAATCCAATCGAAAAGAATCTAATTGAATCGAATCGAAAAGAATCGAATTCAATCCAAACGAATCGATTCGAATGGAATAGAAAAGAATAGAATAGAATCGAAAAGAATCAAATCGAATCGAAAAGAATCGATTCGAAAAGAATCAAATCGAATCGAAAAGAAACTAATCGAACCGAATCAAAAAGAAAACAATCGAATCGAATCAAATACAAAAGAATCGCTTTGAATAGCATAGAATTGAAAAGAATCGAATCAATCGAATTGAAAACAATCGAATCGAAAAGAATCGAATCAAAAAAAGTCGAATCGAAACGAAAACAATCGAATCGAATCGAATCTAAAAGAATCGTATTGAATGGAATCGAGTCGAAAAGACTCGAATCAAAAAGACTCGAATCGAATTGAATCAAATCGAAAAGAATCTAATAGAAACCACTCGAACAGAATCAAATCGAAATGATTCAAAATGAATCGAATAGAATAGAATCGAAAAAAATCGAATAGAATCGAAACGAATCGAAACGAAATGAATCGAAGAGAGTCGATTAGAATCGAAATGAGAAGAATCGTATTGAATCGAATCGAAAAGAATCAAGTCAAATCGAATCGAAAGAATTGAATCAAATCGAAAAGAATCCAATCGAATCGAAAAGAATCGAACTGAATGGAATCAAATCAAAAAGAATCGAATCGAATCGAAAAGAATCGAATCAAATTTAATGGAATCGAAAAGAATCGAATTGAATCGAAAAGAATCGAAATGAAACAAATCAGATCAAATGGAAAAGCATCAAATCGAATTGAAAAGAATCGAATCGAATCGAAATGAATCGAATCAAAAAGACTCGAATCGAAAAGAATCGAATTGAAAAGAATCGAATCGAATCGAAAAGACTCGAATCGAATTAAAAATATCAAATCGAATCGAATCGAAAAGAATCGAATTGAAAAGACTCGAATTGAAACGAATCGATTTGAAACGAAAAGAATCGAATCGAATCGAATCGAATTGAAAGAATCGAATTGAATAGAAAAAAATCGAATAGAAAAGAATCGAACCGAAAAGAAAAGAATCAAATTGAATCTGTCGATTAAATTCTAGTCGAATCGAATCAAAAAGAATGAAATCGAGTCGAATCGAATCGAAAAGAATCGAATTGTATCTAATCAAAAAGAATCGAATCGTATCGACTCGAATCGAAAAGAATCCAATTGCACCATCGAATGGAAACTAATCGAACTGAATAGAATCGAAAAGAATCGAATCGAATCAAATCGAAAACAATCAAATTGAATTGATCGAAAAGAATCGAATTGAATCAAATCGAATCGAAATGAAAAGAATCGAATCGATTCAAATAGAAAAGAATCGAATCGAAAAGAATCAAATCGACACGAAAAGAATCGAATCGAATCAAAAAGCATCGAATTGATTCGAAAACATTCGAATCGAAAAGAATCGAATTGAAATGAATCCGATCGAAATGAAAAGAATCTACTCGATTCGAATCCAAAAGAATCGAATCCAAAAGAATCGAATCGAATTCAAAAGAATCGAATTGAATTGAATCAAAAGAAATGAATTGAATTGAATCAAAAAGGAACTAATCGCATCAAATCGAAAAAACTCGAATAGAATCAAATCGAATCAAAAAGAATCGAATAGATTCGAATAAAAAAGAATCGAATTGAGGGATCCCTGGGTGGCGCAGCGGTTTAGCGCCTGCCTTTGGCCCAGGGCGCGATCCTGGAGACCCGGGATCGAATCCCACATCGGGCTCCCGGTGCATGGAGCCTGCTTCTCCCTCTGCCTGTGTCTCTGCCTCTCTGTCTCTCTCTGTGACTATCATAAATAAAAGAATCGAATTGAATCCCGTTGAAAAAAATCATAAAGAATCAAATCGAAAAGAATCGAATTCCATGTAACGAAAAGATTCGAATTGAAAAGAATCGAATCGAAACAAAAGAATCGAATCGAATCGAAATGAATCAAAAAGAATCGAATCAAAACGAATCGAAAAGAAACAAATCAAGTAGAATCTAAAAGAATCGAATCGAATCAAATTGAAAAAATTCGAATAGAATTGAAGCGAAAAGAATCAAAACGAATCGAACCGAAGAGAATCGATTCGAATCAAAATAAAAAGTATCGTATCAAATCGAATCGAAAAGAATCATATCAAATAGAATCGAAAGAATGGAATCAAATCAAAAACAATCGAATCGAATCGAAAAGAATCGGATTGAATGGAATAGAAACGAAAAGAATAGAAGAGAATCGAAAGAAATCGAATAGAATCAAATCAAGTCAAAAAGAATCGAATTGAATTGATCCTAACCTAAATAAGCGAAACGAATCGACTCGAACCGAAAAAAATCAAATCGAAAAGAATCTAATCTCAACGAAAATCATCGAAATGAATAGAATCGACAAGAATCGAATTGAATCAAATCGAAAAGAATCGAATGGAATCCAATCGAAAAGAATCAAATTGATTCGAATCGAAACAAATTGAATCCAATCGAAAAGAATCTAATTGAATCGAATCGAAAAGAATCGAATTCAATCAAAACGAATCGATTCGAATGGAATAGAAAAGAATAGAATAGAATAGAATCGAAAAGAATCAAATCGAATCGAAAAGAATCGAATCGAAAAGAATTGAATCGAATCGAAAAGAAACGAATCGAACCGAATCAAAAAGAAAACAATCAAATCGAATCAAATACAAAAGAATCGCTTTGAATAGCATAGAATTGAAAAGAATCGAATCAATCGAATTGAAAACAATCGAATCGAAAAGAATCGAATCAAAAAAAGACGAATCGAAACGAAAACAATCGAATCGAATCGAATCTAAAAGAATCGTATTGAATTGCATCGAGTCGAAAAGACTCGAAACAAAAAGACTCGAATCGAATTGAATCAAATCGAAAAGAATCTAATAGAAACCACTCGAACAGAATCAAATCGAAATGATTCAAAATGAATAGAATAGAATAGAATCGAAAATAATCGAATAGAATCGAAACGAAATGAATCGAAGAGAGTCGATTAGAATCGAAATGAGAAGAATCGTATTGAATCGAATCGAAAAGAATCAAGTCAAATCGAATCGAAAGAATTGAATCAAATCGAAAAGAATCCAATCGAATCGAAAAGAATCGAACTGAATGGAATCAAATCAAAAAGAATCGAATCGAATCGAAAAGAATCGAATCAAATTTAATGGAATCGAAAAGAATCGAATTGAATCCAAAAGAATCGAAATGAAACAAATCAGATCAAATGGAAAAGCATCAACTCGAATTGACAAGAATCGAATCGAATCGAAATGAATCGAATCAAAAAGACTCGAATCGAAAAGAATCGAATTGAAAAGAATCGAATCGAATCGAAAAGACTCGAATCGAATTAAAAATATCAAATCGAATCGAATCGCAAAGAATCGAATTGAAAAGACTCGAATTGAAACGAATCGATTTGAAACGAAAAGAATCGAATCGAATCGAATCGAATTGAAAGAATCGAATTGAATAGAAAAAAATCGAATAGAAAAGAATCGAACCGAAAAGAAAAGAATCAAATTGAATCTGTCGATTAAATTCTAGTCGAATCGAATCAAAAAGAATGAAATCGAGTCGAATCGAATCGAAAAGAATCGAATCGAATCGAAAAGAATCGAATTGTATCTAATCAAAAAGAATCGAATCGTATCGACTCGAATCGAAAAGAATCCAATTGCACCATCGAATGGAAACTAATCGAACTGAATAGAATCGAAAAGAATCGAATCGAATCAAATCAAAAACAATCAAATTGAATTGATCGAAAAGAATCGAATTGAATCAAATCGAATCGAAATGAAAAGAATAGAATCGATTCAAATAGAAAAGAATCGAATCGAAAAGAATCAAATCGACAAGTATCGAATTGATTCGAAAACATTCGAATCGAAAAGAATCGAATTGAAATGAATCCGATCGAAATGAAAAGAATCTACTCGATTCGAATCCAAAAGAATCGAATCCAAAAGAATCGAATCGAATCCAAAAGAATCGAATTGAATTCAATCAAAAGAAATGAATTGAATTGAATCAAAAAGGAACTAATCGCATCAAATCGAAAAAACTCGAATAGAATCAAATCGAATCAAAAAGAATCGAATAGATTCGAATAAAAAAGAATCGAATTGAGGGATCCCTGGGTGGCGCAGCGGTTTAGCGCCTGCCTTTGGCCCAGGGCGCGATCCTGGAGACCCGGGATCGAATCCCACATCGGGCTCCCGGTGCATGGAGCCTGCTTCTCCCTCTGCCTGTGTCTCTGCCTCTCTGTCTCTCTCTGTGACTATCATAAATAAAAGAATCGAAATGAATCGCATTGAAAAAAATCATAAAGAACTAAATCGAAAAGAATCGAATTCCATGTAACGAAAAGATTCGAATTGAAAAGAATCGAATCGAAACAAAAGAATCGAATCGAATCGACATGAATCAAAAAGAATCGAATCAAAACGAATCGAAAAGAAACAAATCAAGTAGAATCTAAAAGAATCGAATCGAATCCAATCGAAACAATTCGAATAGAATTGAAGCGAAAAGAATCAAAACGAATCGAACCGAAGAGAATCGATTCGAATCAAAATAAAAAGTATCGTATCAAATCGAATCGAAAAGAATCATATCAAATAGAATCGAAAGAATGGAATCAAATCTAAAACAATCGAATCGAATCGAAAAGAATCGGATTGAATGGAATAGAAACGAAAAGAATAGAAGAGAATCGAAAGAAATCGAATAGAATCAAATCAAGTCAAAAAGAATCGAATTGAATTGATCCTAACCAAAATAAACGAAATGAATCGACTCGAACCGAAAAAAATCAAATCGAAAAGAATCTAATCTCAACGAAAATCATCGAAATGAATAGAATCGACAAGAATCGAATTGAAACAAATCGAAAAGAATCGAATGGAATCCAATCGAAAAGAATCAAATTGATTCGAATCGAAACAAATTGAATCCAATCGAAAAGAATCTAATTGAATCGAATCGAAAAGAATCGAATTCAATCCAAACGAATCGATTCGAATGGAATAGAAAAGAATAGAATAGAATCGAAAAGAATCAAATCGAATCGAAAAGAATCGAATCGAAAAGAATTGAATCGAATCGAAAAGAAACGAATCGAACCGAATCAATAAGAAAACAATCGAATCGAATCAAATACAAAAGAATCGCTTTGAATAGCATAGAATTGAAAAGAATCGAATCAATCGAATTGAAAACAATCGAATCGAAAAGAATCGAATCAAAAAAATTCGAATCGAAACGAAAACAATCGAATCGAATCGAGTCTAAAAGAATCGTATTGAATTGCATCGAGTCGAAAAGATTCGAATCAAAAAGACTCGAATCGAATTGAATCAAATCGAAAAGAATCTAATAGAAACCACTCGAACAGAATCAAATTGAAATGATTCAAAATGAATCGAATAGAATAGAATCGAAAAAAATCGAACAGAATCGAAACGAATCGAAACGAAATGAATCGAAGAGAATCGATTAGAATCGAAATGAGAAGAATCGTATTGAATCGAATCGAAAAGAATCAAGTCAAATCGAATCGAAAGAATTGAATCAAATCGAAAAGAATCCAATCGAATCGAAAAGAATCGAACTGAATGGAATCAAATCGAAAAGAATCGAATCGAATCGAAAAGAATCGAATCAAATTTAATGGAATCGAAAAGAATCGAATTGAATCCAAAAGAATCGAAATGAAACAAATCAGATCAAATGGAAAAGCATCAACTCGAATTGACAAGAATCGAATCGAATCGAAATGAATCGAATCAAAAAGACTCGAATCGAAAAGAATCGAATTGAAAAGAATCGAATCGAATCGAAAAGACTCGAATCGAATTAAAAATATCAAATCGAATCGAATCGAAAAGAATCGAATTGAAAAGACTCGAATTGAAACGAATCGATTTGAAACGAAAAGAATCTAATCGAATCGAATCGAATTGAAAGAATCGAATTGAATAGAAAAAAATCGAATAGAAAAGAATCGAACCGAAAAGAAAAGAATCAAATTGAATCTGTCGATTAAATTCTAGTCGAATCGAATCAAAAAGAATGAAATCGAGTCGAATCGAATCGAAAAGAATCGAATTGTATCTAATCAAAAAGAATCGAATCGTATCGACTCGAATCGAAAAGAATCCAATTGCACCATCGAATGGAAACTAATCGAACTGAATAGAATCGAAAAGAATCGAATCGAATCAAATCGAAAACAATCAAATTCAATTGATCGAAAAGAATCGAATTGAATCAAATCGAATCGAAATGAAAAGAATCGAATCGATTCAAATAGAAAAGAATCGAATCGAAAAGAATCAAATCGACACGAAAAGAATCGAATCGAATCAAAAAGTATCGAATTGATTCGAAAACATTCGAATCGAAAAGAATCGAATTGAAATGAATCCGATCGAAATGAAAAGAATCTACTCGATTCGAATCCAAAAGAATCGAATCGAATCCAAAAGAATCGAATTGAATTGAATCAAAAGAAATGAATTGAATTGAATCAAAAAGGAACTAATCGCATCAAATCGAAAAAACTCGAATAGAATCAAATCGAATCAAAAAGAATCGAATAGATTCGAATAAAAAAGAATCGAATTGAGGGATCCCTGGGTGGCGCAGCGGTTTAGCGCCTGCCTTTGGCCCAGGGCGCGATCCTGGAGACCCGGGATCGAATCCCACATCGGGCTCCCGGTGCATGGAGCCTGCTTCTCCCTCTGCCTGTGTCTCTGCCTCTCTGTCTCTCTCTGTGACTATCATAAATAAAAGAATCGAAATGAATCGCGTTGAAAAAAATCATAAAGAACCAAATCGAAAAGAATCGAATTCCATGTAACGAAAAGATTCGAATTGAAAAGAATCGAATCGAAACAAAAGAATCGAATCGAATCGACATGAATCAAAAAGAATCGAATCAAAACGAATCGAAAAGAAACAAATCAAGTAGAATCTAAAAGAATCGAATCGAATCCAATCGAAACAATTCGAATAGAATTGAAGCGAAAAGAATCAAAACGAATCGAACCGAAGAGAATCGATTCGAATCAAAATAAAAAGTATCGTATCAAATCGAATCGAAAAGAATCATATCAAATAGAATCGAAAGAATGGAATCAAATCTAAAACAATCGAATCGAATCGAAAAGAATCGGATTGAATGGAATAGAAACGAAAAGAATAGAATAGAATCGAAAGAAATCGAATAGAATCAAATCAAGTCAAAAAGAATCGAATTGAATTGATCCTAACCAAAATAAGCGAAATGAATCGACTCGAACCGAAAAAAATCAAATCGAAAAGAATCTAATCTCAACGTAAATAATCGAAATGAATAGAATCGAAAAGAATCGAATTGAATCAAATCGAAAAGAATCGAATGGAATCCAATCGAAAAGAATCAAATTGATTCGAATCGAAACAAATTGAATCCAATCGAAAAGAATCTAATTGAATCGAATCGAAAAGAATCGAATTCAATCCAAACGAATCGATTCGAATGGAATAGAAAAGAATAGAATAGAATCGAAAAGAATCAAATCGAATCGAAAAGAATCGATTCGAAAAGAATTGAATCGAATCGAAAAGAAACTAATCGAACCGAATCAAAAAGAAAACAATCGAATCGAATCAAATACAAAAGAATCGCTTTGAATAGCATAGAATTGAAAAGAATCGAATCAATCGAATTGAAAACAATCGAATCGAAAAGAATCGAATCAAAAAAAGTCGAATCGAAACGAAAACAATCGAATCGAATCGAATCTAAAAGAATCGTATTGAATGGAATCGAGTCGAAAAGACTCGAATCAAAAAGACTCGAATCGAATTGAATCAAATCGAAAAGAATCTAATAGAAACCACTCGAACAGAATCAAATCGAAATGATTCAAAATGAATCGAATAGAATAGAATCGAAAAAAATCGAAACGAATCGAAACGAATCGAAACGAAATGAATCGAAGAGAATCGATTAGAATCGAAATGAGAAGAATCGTATTGAATCGAATCGAAAAGAATCAAGTCAAATCGAATCGAAAGAATTGAATCAAATCGAAAAGAATCCAATCGAATCGAAAAGAATCGAACTGAATGGAATCAAATCAAAAAGAATCGAATCGAATCGAAAAGAATCGAATCAAATTTAATGGAATCGAAAAGAATCGAATTGAATCCAAAAGAATCGAAATGAAACAAATCAGATCAAATGGAAAAGCATCAACTCGAATTGACAAGAATCGAATCGAATCGAAATGAATCGAATCAAAAAGACTCGAATCGAAAAGAATCGAATTGAAAAGAATCGAATCGAATCGAAAAGACTCGAATCGAATTAAAAATATCAAATCGAATCGAATCGAAAAGAATCGAATTGAAAAGACTCGAATTGAAACGAATCGATTTGAAACGAAAAGAATCGAATCGAATCGAATCGAATTGAAAGAATCGAATTGAATAGAAAAAAATCGAATAGAAAAGAATCGAACCGAAAAGAAAAGAATCAAATTGAATCTGTCGATTAAATTCTAGTCGAATCGAATCAAAAAGAATGAAATCGAGTCGAATCGAATCGAAAAGAATCGAATTGTATCTAATCAAAAAGAATCGAATCGTATCGACTCGAATCGAAAAGAATCCAATTGCACCATCGAATGGAAACTAATCGAACTGAATAGAATCGAAAAGAATCGAATCGAATCAAATCGAAAACAATCAAATTGAATTGATCGAAAAGAATCGAATTGAATCAAATCGAATCGAAATGAAAAGAATCGAATCGATTCAAATAGAAAAGAATCGAATCGAAAAGAATCAAATCGACACGAAAAGAATCGAATCGAATCAAAAAGCATCGAATTGATTCGAAAACATTCGAATCGAAAAGAATCGAATTGAAATGAATCCGATCGAAATGAAAAGAATCTACTCGATTCGAATCCAAAAGAATCGAATCCAAAAGAATCGAATCGAATCCAAAAGAATCGAATTGAATTGAATCAAAAGAAATGAATTGAATTGAATCAAAAAGGAACTAATCGCATCAAATCGAAAAAACTCGAATAGAATCAAATCGAATCAAAAAGAATCGAATAGATTCGAATAAAAAAGAATCGAATTGAGGGATCCCTGGGTGGCGCAGCGGTTTAGCGCCTGCCATTGGCCCAGGGCGCGATCCTGGAGACCCAGGATCGAATCCCACATCGGGCTCCCGGTGCATGGAGCCTGCTTCTCCCTCTGCCTGTGTCTCTGCCTCTCTGTCTCTCTCTGTGACTATCATAAATAAAAGAACCGAATTGAATCGCGTTGAAAAAAATCATAAAGGATCAAATCGAAAAGAATCGAATTCCATGTAACGAAAAGATTCGAATTGAAAAGAATCGAATCGAAACAAAAGAATCGAATCGAATCGACATGAATCAAAAAGAATCGAATCAAAACGAATCGAAAAGAAACAAATCAAGTAGAATCTAAAAGAACCGAACCGAAAAAATTCGAATAGAAGTGAATCGAAAATAATCAAAACGAATCGAACCGAAGAGAATCGATTCGAATCAAAATAAAAAGTATTGTATGAAATCGAATCGAAAAGAATCATATCAAATAGAATCGAAAGAATGGAATCAAATCTAAAACAATCGAATCGAATCGAAAAGAATCGGATTGAATGGAATAGAAACGAAAAGAATAGAATAGAATCGAAAGAAATCGAATAGAATCAAATCAAGTCAAAAAGAATCGAATTGAATTGATCCTAACCAAAATAAGCGAAATGAATCGACTCGAACCGAAAAAAATCAAATCGAAAAGAATCTAATCTCAACGAAAATCATCGAAATGAATAGAATCGAAAAGAATCGAATTGAATCAAATCGAAAAGAATCGAATGGAATCCAATCGAAAAGAATCAAATTGATTCGAATCGAAACAAATTGAATCGAATCGAAAAGAATCTAATTGAATCGAATCGAAAAGAATCGAATTCAATCCAAACGAATCGATTCGAATGGAATAGAAAAGAATAGAATAGAATCGAAAAGAATCAAATCGAATCGAAAAGAATCGATTCGAAAAGAATTGAATCGAATCGAAAAGAAACGAATCGAACCGAATCAAAAAGAAAACATTCGAATCGAATCAAATACAAAAGAATCGCTTTGAATAGCATAGAATTGAAAAGAATCGAATCAATCGAATTGAAAACAATCGAATCGAAAAGAATCGAATCAAAAAAAGTCGAATCGAAAGGAAAACAATCGAATCGAATCGAATCTAAAAGAATCGTATTGAATGGAATCGAGTCGAAAAGACTCGAATCAAAAAGACTCGAATCGAATTGAATCAAATCGAAAAGAATCTAATAGAAACCACTCGAACAGAATCAAATCGAAATGATTCAAAATGAATCGAATAGAATAGAATCGAAAAAATCGAATAGAATCGAAACGAATCGAAACGAAATGAATCGAAGAGAATCGATTAGAATCGAAATGAGAAGAATCGTATTGAATCGAATCGAAAAGAATCAAGTCAAATCGAATCGAAAGAATTGAATCAAATCGAAAAGAATCCAATCGAATCGAAAAGAATCGAACTGAATGGAATCAAATCAAAAAGAATCGAATCGAATCGAAAAGAATCGAATCAAATTTAATGGAATCGAAAAGAATCGAATTGAATCCAAAAGAATCGAAATGAAACAAATCAGATCAAATGGAAAAGCATCAACTCGAATTGACAAGAATCGAATCGAATCGAAATGAATCGAATCAAAAAGACTCGAATCGAAAAGAATCGAATTGAAAAGAATCGAATCGAATCGAAAAGACTCGAATCGAATTAAAAATATCAAATCGAATCGAATCGAAAAGAATCGAATTGAAAAGACTCGAATTGAAACGAATCGATTTGAAACGAAAAGAATCGAATCGAATCGAATCGAATTGAAAGAATCGAATTGAATAGAAAAAAATCGAATAGAAAAGAATCGAACCGAAAAGAAAAGAATCAAATTGAATCTGTCGATTAAATTCTAGTCGAATCGAATCAAAAAGAATGAAATCGAGTCGAATCGAATCGAAAAGAATCGAATTGTATCTAATCAAAAAGAATCGAATCGTATCGACTCGAATCGAAAAGAATCCAATTGCACCATCGAATGGAAACTAATCGAACTGAATAGAATCGAAAAGAATCGAATCGAATCAAATCGAAAACAATCAAATTGAATTGATCGAAAAGAATCGAATTGAATCAAATCGAATCGAAATGAAAAGAATCGAATCGATTCAAATAGAAAAGAATCGAATCGAAAAGAATCAAATCGACACGAAAAGAATCGAATCGAATCAAAAAGCATCGAATTGATTCGAAAACATTCGAATCGAAAAGAATCGAATTGAAATGAATCCGATCGAAATGAAAAGAATCTACTCGATTCGAATCCAAAAGAATCGAATCCAAAAGAATCGAATCGAATCCAAAAGAATCGAATTGAATTGAATCAAAAGAAATGAATTGAATTGAATCAAAAAGGAACTAATCGAATCAAATCGGAAAAACTCGAATAGAATCAAATCGAATCAAAAAGAATCGAATAGATTCGAATAAAAAAGAATCGAATTGAGGGATCCCTGGGTGGCGCAGCGGTTTAGCGCCTGCCTTTGGCCCAGGGCGCGATCCTGGAGACCCGGGATCGAATCCCACATCGGGCTCCTGGTGCATGGAGCCTGCTTCTCCCTCTGCCTGTGTCTCTGCCTCTCTGTCTCTCTCTGTGACTATCATAAATAAAAGAATCGAATTGAATCGCGTTGAAAAAAATCATAAAGGATCAAATCGAAAAGAATCGAATTCCATGTAACGAAAAGATTCGAATTGAAAAGAATCGAATCGAAACAAAAGAATCGAATCGAATCGACATGAATCAAAAAGAATCGAATCAAAACGAATCGAAAAGAAACAAATCAAGTAGAATCTAAAAGAACCAAACCGAAAAAATTCGAATAGAAGTGAATCGAAAAGAATCAAAACGAATCGAACCGAAGAGAATCGATTCGAATCAAAATAAAAAGTATCGTATCAAATCGAATCGAAAAGAATCATATCAAATAGAATCGAAAGAATGGAATCAAATCTAAAACAATCGAATCGAATCGAAAAGAATCGGATTGAATGGAATAGAAACGAAAAGAATAGAATAGAATCGAAAGAAATCGAATAGAATCAAATCAAGTCAAAAAGAATCGAATTGAATTGATCCTAACCAAAATAAGCGAAATGAATCGACTCGAACCGAAAAAAATCAAATCGAAAAGAATCTAATCTCAACGAAAATCATCGAAATGAATAGAATCGAAAAGAATCGAATTGAATCAAATCGAAAAGAATCGAATGGAATCCAATCGAAAAGAATCAAATTGATTCGAATCGAAACAAATTGAATCCAATCGAAAAGAATCTAATTGAATCGAATCGAAAAGAATCGAATTCAATCCAAACGAATCGATTCGAATGGAATAGAAAAGAATAGAATAGAATCGAAAAGAATCAAATCGAATCGAAAAGAATCGAATCGAAAAGAATTGAAACGAATCGAAAAGAAACGAATCGAACCGAATCAAAAAGAAAACAATCGAATCGAATCAAATACAAAAGAATCGCTTTGAATAGCATAGAATTGAAAAGAATCGAATCAATCGAATTGAAAACAATCGAATCGAAAAGAATCGAATCAAAAAAAGTCGAATCGAAAGGAAAACAATCGAATCGAATCGAATCCAAAATAATCGTATTGAATGGAATCGAGTCGAAAAGACTCGAAACAAAAAGACTCGAATCGAATTGAATCAAATCGAAAAGAATCTAATAGAAACCACTCGAACAGAATCAAATCGAAATGATTCAAAATGAATCGAATAGAATAGAATCGAAAAAAATCGAAACGAATCGAAACGAATCGAAACGAAATGAATCGAAGAGATTCGATTAGAATCGAAATGAGAAGAATCGTATTGAATCGAATCGAAAAGAATCAAGTCAAATCGAATCGAAAGAATTGAATCAAATCGAAAAGAATCCAATCGAATCGAAAAGAATCGAATCAAATTTAATGGAATCGAAAAGAATCGAATTGAATCGAAAAGAATCGAAATGAAACAAATCAGATCAAATGGAAAAGCATCAACTCGAATTGACAAGAATCGAATCGAATCGAATCGAAATGAATCGAATCAAAAAGACTCGAATCGAAAAGAATCGAATTGAAAAGAATCGAATCGAATCGAAAAGACTCGAATCGAATTAAAAATATCAAATCGAATCGAATCGAAAAGAATCGAATTGAAAAGACTCGAATTGAAACGAATCGATTTGAAACGAAAAGAATCGAATCGAATCGAATCGAATCGAAAGAATCGAATTGAATAGAAAAAAATCGAATAGAAAAGAATCGAACCGAAAAGAAAAGAATCAAATTGAATCTGTCGATTAAATTCTAGTCGAATCGAATCAAAAAGAATGAAATCGAGTCGAATCGAATCGAAAAGAATCGAATTGTATCTAATCAAAAAGAATCGAATCGTATCGACTCGAATCGAAAAGAATCCAATTGCACCATCGAATGGAAAGTAATCGAACTGAATAGAATCGAAAAGAATCGAATCGAATCAAATCGAAAACAATCAAATTGAATTGATCGAAAAGAATCGAATTGAATCAAATCGAATCGAAATGAAAAGAATCGAATCGATTCAAATAGAAAAGAATCGAATCGAAAAGAATCAAATCGACACGAAAAGAATCGAATCGAATCAAAAAGCATCGAATTGATTCGAAAACATTCGAATCGAAAAGAATCGAATTGAAATGAATCCGATCGAAATGAAAAGAATCTACTCGATCGAATCCAAAAGAATCGAATCCAAAAGAATCGAATCGAATCCAAAAGAATCGAATTGAATTGAATCAAAAGAAATGAATTGAATTGAATCAAAAAGGAACTAATCGCATCAAATCGAAAAAACTCGAATAGAATCAAATCGAATCAAAAAGAATCGAATAGATTCGAATAAAAAAGAATCGAATTGAGGGATCCCTGGGTGGCGCAGCGGTTTAGCGCCTGCCATTGGCCCAGGGCGCGATCCTGGAGACCCGGGATCGAATCCCACATCGGGCTCCCGGTGCATGGAGCCTGCTTCTCCCTCTGCCTGTGTCTCTGCCTCTGTGTCTCTCTCTGTGACTATCATAAATAAAAGAACCGAATTGAATCGCGTTGAAAAAAATCATAAAGGATCAAATCGAAAAGAATCGAATTCCATGTAACGAAAAGATTCGAATTGAAAAGAATCGAATCGAAACAAAAGAATCGAATCGAATCGACATGAATCAAAAAGAATCGAATCAAAACGAATCGAAAAGAAACAAATCAAGTAGAATCTAAAAGAACCGAACCGAAAAAATTCGAATAGAAGTGAATAGAAAAGAATCAAAACGAATCGAACCGAAGAGAATCGATTCGAATCAAAATAAAAAGTATTGTATGAAATCGAATCGAAAAGAATCATATCAAATAGAATCGAAAGAATGGAATCAAATCTAAAACAATCGAATCGAATCGAAAAGAATCGGATTGAATGGAATAGAAACGAAAAGAATAGAATAGAATCGAAAGAAATCGAATAGAATCAAATCAAGTCAAAAAGAATCGAATTGAATTGATCCTAACCAAAATAAGCGAAATGAATCGACTCGAACCGAAAAAAATCAAATCGAAAAGAATCTAATCTCAACGAAAATCATCGAAATGAATAGAATCGAAAAGAATCGAATTGAATCAAATCGAAAAGAATCGAATGGAATCCAATCGAAAAGAATCAAATTGATTCGAATCGAAACAAATTGAATCCAATCGAAAAGAATCTAATTGAATCGAATCGAAAAGAATCGAATTCAATCCAAACGAATCGATTCGAATGGAATAGAAAAGAATAGAATAGAATCGAAAAGAATCAAATCGAATCGAAAAGAATCGATTCGAAAAGAATTGAATCGAATCGAAAAGAAACGAATCGAACCGAATCAAAAAGAAAACAATCGAATCGAATCAAATACAAAAGAATCGCTTTGAATAGCATAGAATTGAAAAGAATCGAATCAATCGAATTGAAAACAATCGAATCGAAAAGAATCGAATCAAAAAAAGTCGAATCGAAAGGAAAACAATCGAATCGAATCGAATCTAAAAGAATCGTATTGAATGGAATCGAGTCGAAAAGACTCGAATCAAAAAGACTCGAATCGAATTGAATCAAATCGAAAAGAATCTAATAGAAACCACTCGAACAGAATCAAATCGAAATGATTCAAAATGAATCGAATAGAATAGAATCGAAAAAATCGAATAGAATCGAAACGAATCGAAACGAAATGAATCGAAGAGAATCGATTAGAATCGAAATGAGAAGAATCGTATTGAATCGAATCGAAAAGAATCAAGTCAAATCGAATCGAAAGAATGGAATCAAATCGAAAAGAATCGAATCGAATCGAAAAGAATCGAATCAAATTTAATGGAATCGAAAAGAATCGAATTGAATCGAAAAGAATCGAAATGAAACAAATCAGATCAAATGGAAAAGCATCAACTCGAATTGACAAGAATCGAATCGAATCGAAATGAATCGAATCAAAAAGACTCGAATCGAAAAGAATCGAATTGAAAAGAATCGAATCGAATCGAAAAGACTCGAATCGAATTAAAAATATCAAATCGAATCGAATCGAAAAGAATCGAATTGAAAAGACTCGAATTGAAACGAATCGATTTGAAACGAAAAGAATCTAATCGAATCGAATCGAATTGAAAGAATCGAATTGAATAGAAAAAAATCGAATAGAAAAGAATCGAACCGAAAAGAAAAGAATCAAATTGAATCTGTCGATTAAATTCTAGTCGAATCGAATCAAAAAGAATGAAATCGAGTCGAATCGAATCGAAAAGAATCGAATTGTATCTAATCAAAAAGAATCGAATCGTATCGACTCGAATCGAAAAGAATCCAATTGCACCATCGAATGGAAACTAATCGAACTGAATAGAATCGAAAAGAATCGAATCGAATCAAATCGAAAACAATCAAATTGAATTGATCGAAAAGAATCGAATTGAATCAAATCGAATCGAAATGAAAAGAATCGAATCGATTCAAATAGAAAAGAATCGAATCGAAAAGAATCAAATCGACACGAAAAGAATCGAATCGAATCAAAAAGCATCGAATTGATTCGAAAACATTCGAATCGAAAAGAATCGAATTGAAATGAATCCGATCGAAATGAAAAGAATCTACTCGATCGAATCCAAAAGAATCGAATCCAAAAGAATCGAATCGAATCCAAAAGAATCGAATTGAATTGAATCAAAAGAAATGAATTGAATTGAATCAAAAAGGAACTAATCGCATCAAATCGAAAAAACTCGAATAGAATCAAATCGAATCAAAAAGAATCGAATAGATTCGAATAAAAAAGAATCGAATTGAGGGATCCCTGGGTGGCGCAGCGGTTTAGCGCCTGCCATTGGCCCAGGGCGCGATCCTGGAGACCCGGGATCGAATCCCACATCGGGCTCCCGGTGCATGGAGCCTGCTTCTCCCTCTGCCTGTGTCTCTGCCTCTGTGTCTCTCTCTGTGACTATCATAAATAAAAGAACCGAATTGAATCGCGTTGAAAAAAATCATAAAGGATCAAATCGAAAAGAATCGAATTCCATGTAACGAAAAGATTCGAATTGAAAAGAATCGAATCGAAACAAAAGAATCGAATCGAATCGACATGAATCAAAAAGAATCGAATCAAAACGAATCGAAAAGAAACAAATCAAGTAGAATCTAAAAGAACCGAACCGAAAAAATTCGAATAGAAGTGAATAGAAAAGAATCAAAACGAATCGAACCGAAGAGAATCGATTCGAATCAAATAAAAAGTATTGTATGAAATCGAATCGAAAAGAATCATATCAAATAGAATCGAAAGAATGGAATCAAATCTAAAACAATCGAATCGAATCGAAAAGAATCGGATTGAATGGAATAGAAACGAAAAGAATAGAAGAGAATCGAAAGAAATCGAATAGAATCAAATCAAGTCAAAAAGAATCGAATTGAATTGATCCTAACCAAAATAAGCGAAATGAATCGACTCGAACCGAAAAAAATCAAATCGAAAAGAATCTAATCTCAACGAAAATCATCGAAATGAATAGAATCGAAAAGAATCGAATTGAATCAAATCGAAAAGAATCGAATGGAATCCAATCGAAAAGAATCAAATTGATTCGAATCGAAACAAATTGAATCCAATCGAAAAGAATCTAATTGAATCGAATCGAAAAGAATCGAATTCAATCCAAACGAATCGATTCGAATGGAATAGAAAAGAATAGAATAGAATCGAAAAGAATCAAATCGAATCGAAAAGAATCGATTCGAAAAGAATTGAATCGAATCGAAAAGAAACGAATCGAACCGAATCAAAAAGAAAACAATCGAATCGAATCAAATACAAAAGAATCGCTTTGAATAGCATAGAATTGAAAAGAATCGAATCAATCGAATTGAAAACAATCGAATCGAAAAGAATCGAATCAAAAAAAGTCGAATCGAAAGGAAAACAATCGAATCGAATCGAATCTAAAAGAATCGTATTGAATGGAATCGAGTCGAAAAGACTCGAATCAAAAAGACTCGAATCGAATTGAATCAAATCGAAAAGAATCTAATAGAAACCACTCGAACAGAATCAAATCGAAATGATTCAAAATGAATCGAATAGAATAGAATCGAAAAAATCGAATAGAATCGAAACGAATCGAAACGAAATGAATCGAAGAGAATCGATTAGAATCGAAATGAGAAGAATCGTATTGAATCGAATCGAAAAGAATCAAGTCAAATCGAATCGAAAGAATGGAATCAAATCGAAAAGAATCGAATCGAATCGAAAAGAATCGAATCAAATTTAATGGAATCGAAAAGAATCGAATTGAATCGAAAAGAATCGAAATGAAACAAATCAGATCAAATGGAAAAGCATCAACTCGAATTGACAAGAATCGAATCGAATCGAAATGAATCGAATCAAAAAGACTCGAATCGAAAAGAATCGAATTGAAAAGAATCGAATCGAATCGAAAAGACTCGAATCGAATTAAAAATATCAAATCGAATCGAATCGCAAAGAATCGAATTGAAAAGACTCGAATTGAAACGAATCGATTTGAAACGAAAAGAATCTAATCGAATCGAATCGAATTGAAAGAATCGAATTGAATAGAAAAAAATCGAATAGAAAAGAATCGAACCGAAAAGAAAAGAATCAAATTGAATCTGTCGATTAAATTCTAGTCGAATCGAATCAAAAAGAATGAAATCGAGTCGAATCGAATCGAAAAGAATCGAATTGTATCTAATCAAAAAGAATCGAATCGTATCGACTCGAATCGAAAAGAATCCAATTGCACCATCGAATGGAAACTAATCGAACTGAATAGAATCGAAAAGAATCGAATCGAATCAAATCGAAAACAATCAAATTGAATTGATCGAAAAGAATCGAATTGAATCAAATCGAATCGAAATGAAAAGAATCGAATCGATTCAAATAGAAAAGAATCGAATCGAAAAGAATCAAATCGACACGAAAAGAATCGAATCGAATCAAAAAGCATCGAATTGATTCGAAAACATTCGAATCGAAAAGAATCGAATTGAAATGAATCCGATCGAAATGAAAAGAATCTACTCGATTCGAATCCAAAAGAATCGAATCCAAAAGAATCGAATCGAATCCAAAAGAATCGAATTGAATTGAATCAAAAGAAATGAATTGAATTGAATCAAAAAGGAACTAATCGCATCAAATCGAAAAAACTCGAATAGAATCAAATCGAATCAAAAAGAATCGAATAGATTCGAATAAAAAAGAATCGAATTGAGGGATCCCTGGGTGGCGCAGCGGTTTAGCGCCTGCCTTTGGCCCAGGGCGCGATCCTGGAGACCCGGGATCGAATCCCACATCGGGCTCCCGGTGCATGGAGCCTGCTTCTCCCTCTGCCTGTGTCTCTGCCTCTCTGTCTCTCTCTGTGACTATCATAAATAAAAGAATCGAAATGAATCGCGTTGAAAAAAATCATAAAGAACTAAATCGAAAAGAATCGAATTCCATGTAACGAAAAGATTCGAATTGAAAAGAATCGAATCGAAACAAAAGAATCGAATCGAATCGACATGAATCAAAAAGAATCGAATCAAAACGAATCGAAAAGAAACAAATCAAGTAGAATCTAAAAGAATCGAATCGAATCAAATCGAAACAATTCGAATAGAATTGAAGCGAAAAGAATCAAAACGAATCGAACCGAAGAGAATCGATTCGAATCAAAATAAAAAGTATCGTATCAAATCGAATCGAAAAGAATCATATCAAATAGAATCGAAAGAATGGAATCAAATCTAAAACAATCGAATCGAATCGAAAAGAATCGGATTGAATGGAATAGAAACGAAAAGAATAGAAGAGAATCGAAAGAAATCGAATAGAATCAAATCAAGTCAAAAAGAATCGAATTGAATTGATCCTAACCAAAATAAACGAAATGAATCGACTCGAACCGAAAAAAATCAAATCGAAAAGAATCTAATCTCAACGAAAATCATCGAAATGAATAGAATCGACAAGAATCGAATTGAAACAAATCGAAAAGAATCGAATGGAATCCAATCGAAAAGAATCAAATTGATTCGAATCGAAACAAATTGAATCCAATCGAAAAGAATCTAATTGAATCGAATCGAAAAGAATCGAATTCAATCCAAACGAATCGATTCGAATGGAATAGAAAAGAATAGAATAGAATCGAAAAGAATCAAATCGAATCGAAAAGAATCGAATCGAAAAGAATTGAATCGAATCGAAAAGAAACGAATCGAACCGAATCAATAAGAAAACAATCGAATCGAATCAAATACAAAAGAATCGCTTTGAATAGCATAGAATTGAAAAGAATCGAATCAATCGAATTGAAAACAATCGAATCGAAAAGAATCGAATCAAAAAAATTCGAATCGAAACGAAAACAATCGAATCGAATCGAGTCTAAAAGAATCGTATTGAATTGCATCGAGTCGAAAAGACTCGAAACAAAAAGACTCGAATCGAATTGAATCAAATCGAAAAGAATCTAATAGAAACCACTCGAACAGAATCAAATTGAAATGATTCAAAATGAATCGAATAGAATAGAATCGAAAAAAATCGAATAGAATCGAAACGAATCGAAACGAAATGAATCGAAGAGAATCGATTAGAATCGAAATGAGAAGAATCGTATTGAATCGAATCGAAAAGAATCAAGTCAAATCGAATCGAAAGAATTGAATCAAATCGAAAAGAATCCAATCGAATCGAAAAGAATCGAACTGAATGGAATCAAATCGAAAAGAATCGAATCGAATCGAAAAGAATCGAATCAAATTTAATGGAATCGAAAAGAATCGAATTGAATCCAAAAGAATCGAAATGAAACAAATCAGATCAAATGGAAAAGCATCAACTCGAATTGACAAGAATCGAATCGAATCGAAATGAATCGAATCAAAAAGACTCGAATCGAAAAGAATCGAATTGAAAAGAATCGAATCGAATCGAAAAGACTCGAATCGAATTAAAAATATCAAATCGAATCGAATCGAAAAGAATCGAATTGAAAAGACTCGAATTGAAACGAATCGATTTGAAACGAAAAGAATCGAATCGAATCGAATCGAATTGAAAGAATCGAATTGAATAGAAAAAAATCGAATAGAAAAGAATCGAACCGAAAAGAAAAGAATCAAATTGAATCTGTCGATTAAATTCTAGTCGAATCGAATCAAAAAGAATGAAATCGAGTCGAATCGAATCGAAAAGAATCGAATTGTATCTAATCAAAAAGAATCGAATCGTATCGACTCGAATCGAAAAGAATCCAATTGCACCATCGAATGGAAACTAATCGAACTGAATAGAATCGAAAAGAATCGAATCGAATCAAATCGAAAACAATCAAATTGAATTGATCGAAAAGAATCGAATTGAATCAAATCGAATCGAAATGAAAAGAATCGAATCGATTCAAATAGAAAAGAATCGAATCGAAAAGAATCAAATCGACACGAAAAGAATCGAATCGAATCAAAAAGTATCGAATTGATTCGAAAACATTCGAATTGAAAAGAATCGAATTGAAATGAATCCGATCGAAATGAAAAGAATCTACTCGATTCGAATCCAAAAGAATCGAATCGAATCCAAAAGAATCGAATTGAATTGAATCAAAAGAAATGAATTGAATTGAATCAAAAAGGAACTAATCGCATCAAATCGAAAAAACTCGAATAGAATCAAATCGAATCAAAAAGAATCGAATAGATTCGAATAAAAAAGAATCGAATTGAGGGATCCCTGGGTGGCGCAGCGGTTTAGCGCCTGCCTTTGGCCCAGGGCGCGATCCTGGAGACCCGGGATCGAATCCCACATCGGGCTCCCGGTGCATGGAGCCTGCTTCTCCCTCTGCCTGTGTCTCTGCCTCTCTGTCTCTCTCTGTGACTATCATAAATAAAAGAATCGAAATGAATCGCGTTGAAAAAAATCATAAAGAACCAAATCGAAAAGAATCGAATTCCATGTAACGAAAAGATTCGAATTGAAAAGAATCGAATCGAAACAAAAGAATCGAATCGAATCGACATGAATCAAAAAGAATCGAATCAAAACGAATCGAAAAGAAACAAATCAAGTAGAATCTAAAAGAATCGAATCGAATCCAATCGAAACAATTCGAATAGAATTGAAGCGAAAAGAATCAAAACGAATCGAACCGAAGAGAATCGATTCGAATCAAAATAAAAAGTATCGTATCAAATCGAATCAAAAAGAATCATATCAAATAGAATCGAAAGAATGCAATCAAATCTAAAACAATCGAATCGAATCGAAAAGAATCGGATTGAATAGAATAGAAACGAAAAGAATAGAAGAGAATCGAAAGAAATCGAATAGAATCAAATCAAGTCAAAAAGAATCGAATTGAATTGATCCTAACCAAAATAAGCGAAATGAATCGACTCGAACCGAAAAAAATCAAATCGAAAAGAATCTAATCTCAACGAAAATCATCGAAATGAATAGAATCGAAAAGAATCGAATTGAATCAAATCGAAAAGAATCGAATGGAATCCAATCGAAAAGAATCAAATTGATTCGAATCGAAACAAATTGAATCCAATCGAAAAGAATCTAATTGAATCGAATCGACAAGAACCGAATTCAATCAAAACGAATCGATTCGAATGGAATAGAAAAGAATAGAATAGAATAGAATCGAAAAGAATCGAATCGAAAAGAATTGAATCGAATCGAAAAGAAACGAATCGAGCCGAATCAATAAGAAAACAATCAAATCGAATCAAATACAAAAGAATCGCTTTGAATAGCATAGAATTGAAAAGAATCGAATCAATCGAATTGAAAACAATCGAATCGAAAAGAATCGAATCAAAAAAATTCGAATCGAAACGAAAACAATCGAATCGAATCGAATCTAAAAGAATCGTATTGAATTGCATCGAGTCGAAAAGACTCGAAACAAAAAGACTCGAATCGAATTGAATCAAATCGAAAAGAATCTAATAGAAACCACTCGAACAGAATCAAATCGAAATGATTCAAAATGAATCGAATAGAATAGAATCGAAAAAAATCGAATAGAATCGAAACGAATCGAAACGAAATGAATCGAAGAGAGTCGATTAGAATCGAAATGAGAAGAATCGTATTGAATCGAATCGAAAAGAATCAAGTCAAATCGAATCGAAAGAATTGAATCAAATCGAAAAGAATCCAATCGAATCGAAAAGAATCGAACTGAATGGAATCAAATCAAAAAGAATCGAATCGAATCGAAAAGAATCGAATCAAATTTAATGGAATCGAAAAGAATCGAATTGAATCGAAAAGAATCGAAATGAAACAAATCAGATCAAATGGAAAAGCATCAACTCGAATTGACAAGAATCGAATCGAATCGAAATGAATCGAATCAAAAAGACTCGAATCGAAAAGAATCGAATTGAAAAGAATCGAATCGAATCGAAAAGACTCGAATCGAATTAAAAATATCAAATGGAATCGAATCGCAAAGAATCGAATTGAAAAGACTCGAATTGAAACGAATCGATTTGAAACGAAAAGAATCGAATCGAATCGAATCGAATTGAAAGAATCGAATTGAATAGAAAAAAATCGAATAGAAAAGAATCGAACCGAAAAGAAAAGAATCAAATTGAATCTGTCGATTAAATTCTAGTCGAATCGAATCAAAAAGAATGATATCGAGTCGAATCGAATCGAAAAGAATCGAATTGTATCTAATCAAAAAGAATCGAATCGTATCGACTCGAATCGAAAAGAATCCAATTGCACCATCGAATGGAAAGTAATCGAACTGAATAGAATCGAAAAGAATCGAATCGAATCAAATCGAAAACAATCAAATTGAATTGATCGAAAAGAATCGAATTGAATCAAATCGAATCGAAATGAAAAGAATCGAATCGATTCAAATAGAAAAGAATCGAATCGAAAAGAATCAAATCGACACGAAAAGAATCGAATCGAATCAAAAACTATCGAATTGATTCGAAAACATTCGAATCGAAAAGAATCGAATTGAAATGAATCCGATCGAAATGAAAAGAATCTACTCGATTCGAATCCAAAAGAATCGAATCCAAAAGAATCGAATCGAATCCAAAAGAATCGAATTGAATTGAATCAAAAGAAATGAATTGAATTGAATCAAAAAGGAACTAATCGCATCAAATCGAAAAAACTCGAATAGAATCAAATCGAATCAAAAAGAATCGAATAGATTCGAATAAAAAAGAATCGAATTGAGGGATCCCTGGGTGGCGCAGCGGTTTAGCGCCTGCCTTTGGCCCAGGGCGCGATCCTGGAGACCCGGGATCGAATCCCACATCGGGCTCCCGGTGCATGGAGCCTGCTTCTCCCTCTGCCTGTGTCTCTGCCTCTCTGTCTCTCTCTGTGACTATCATAAATAAAAGAATCGAATTGAATCGCGTTGAAAAAAATCATAAAGAACCAAATCGAAAAGAATCGAATTCCATGTAACGAAAAGATTCGAATTGAAAAGAATCGAATCGAAACAAAAGAATCGAATCGAATCGACATGAATCAAAAAGAATCGAATCAAAACGAATCGAAAAGAAACAAATCAAGTAGAATCTAAAAGAATCGAATCGAATCCAATCGAAACAATTCGAATAGAATTGAAGCGAAAAGAATCAAAACGAATCGAACCGAAGAGAATCGATTCGAATCAAAATAAAAAGTATCGTATCAAATCGAATCAAAAAGAATCATATCAAATAGAATCGAAAGAATGGAATCAAATCTAAAACAATCGAATCGAATCGAAAAGAATCGGATTGAATGGAATAGAAACGAAAAGAATAGAAGAGAATCGAAAGAAATCGAATAGAATCAAATCAAGTCAAAAAGAATCGAATTGAATTGATCCTAACCAAAATAAGCGAAATGAATCGACTCGAACCGAAAAAAATCAAATCGAAAAGAATCTAATCTCAACGAAAATCATCGAAATGAATAGAATCGAATTGAATCAAATCGAAAAGAATCGAATGGAATCCAATCGAAAAGAATCAAAGTGATTCGAATCGAAACAAATTGAATCCAATCGAAAAGAATCTAATTGAATCGAATCGAAAAGAATCGAATTCAATCAAAACGAATCGATTCGAATGGAATAGAAAAGAATAGAATCAAATCGAAAAGAATCAAATCGAATCGAAAAGAATCGAATCGAAAAGAATTGAAACGAATCGAAAAGAAACGAATCGAACCGAATCAAAAAGAAAACAATCGAATCGAATCAAATACAAAAGAATCGCTTTGAATAGCATAGAATTGAAAAGAATCGAATCAATCGAATTGAAAACAATCGAATCGAAAAGAATCGAATCAAAAAAAGTCGAATCGAAACGAAAACAATCGAATCGAATCGAATCTAAAAGAATCGTATTGAATGGAATCGAGTCGAAAAGACTCGAAACAAAAAGACTCGAATCGAATTGAATCAAATCGAAAAGAATCTAATAGAAACCACTCGAACAGAATCAAATCGAAATGATTCAAAATGAATCGAATAGAATAGAATCGAAAAAAATCGAAACGAATCGAAACGAATGGAAACGAAATGAATCGAAGAGAGTCGATTAGAATCGAAATGAGAAGAATCGTATTGAATCGAATCGAAAAGAATCAAGTCAAATCGAATCGAAAGAATTGAATCAAATCGAAAAGAATCCAATCGAATCGAAAAGAATCGAACTGAATGGAATCAAATCAAAAAGAATCGAATCGAATCGAAAAGAATCGAATCAAATTTAATGGAATCGAAAAGAATCGAATTGAATCGAAAAGAATCGAAATGAAACAAATCAGATCAAATGGAAAAGCATCAACTCGAATTGACAAGAATCGAATCGAATCGAAATGAATCGAATCAAAAAGACTCGAATCGAAAAGAATCGAATTGAAAAGAATCGAATCGAATCGAAAAGACTCGAATCGAATTAAAAATATCAAATGGAATCGAATCGCAAAGAATCGAATTGAAAAGACTCGAATTGAAACGAATCGATTTGAAACGAAAAGAATCGAATCGAATCGAATCGAATTGAAAGAATCGAATTGAATAGAAAAAAATCGAATAGAAAAGAATCGAAACGAAAAGAAAAGAATCAAATTGAATCTGTCGATTAAATTCTAGTCGAATCGAATCAAAAAGAATGAAATCGAGTCGAATCGAATCGAAAAGAATCGAATCGAAAAGAATCGAATTGTATCTAATCAAAAAGAATCGAATCGTATCGACTCGAATCGAAAAGAATCCAATTGCACCATCGAATGGAAACTAATCGAACTGAATAGAATCGAAAAGAATCGAATCGAATCAAATCGAAAACAATCAAATTGAATTGATCGAAAAGAATCGAATTGAATCAAATCGAATCGAAATGAAAAGAATCGAATCGATTCAAATAGAAAAGAATCGAATCGAAAAGAATCAAATCGACACGAAAAGAATCGAATCGAATCAAAAAGTATCGAATTGATTCGAAAACATTCGAATCGAAAAGAATCGAATTGAAATGAATCCGATCGAAATGAAAAGAATCTACTCGATTCGAATCCAAAAGAATCGAATCGAATCCAAAAGAATCGAATTGAATTGAATCAAAAGAAATGAATTGAATTGAATCAAAAAGGAACTAATCGCATCAAATCGAAAAAACTCGAATAGAATCAAATCGAATCAAAAAGAATCGAATAGATTCGAATAAAAAAGAATCGAATTGAGGGATCCCTGGGTGGCGCAGCGGTTTAGCGCCTGCCTTTGGCCCAGGGCGCGATCCTGGAGACCCGGGATCGAATCCCACATCGGGCTCCCGGTGCATGGAGCCTGCTTCTCCCTCTGCCTGTGTCTCTGCCTCTCTGTCTCTCTCTGTGACTATCATAAATAAAAGAATCGAAATGAATCGCGTTGAAAAAAATCATAAAGAACCAAATCGAAAAGAATCGAATTCCATGTAACGAAAAGATTCGAAAGAAAAGAATCGAATCGAAACAAAAGAATCGAATCGAATCGACATGAATCAAAAAGAATCGAATCAAAACGAATCGAAAAGAAACAAATCAAGTAGAATCTAAAAGAATCGAATCGAATCCAATCGAAACAATTCGAATAGAATTGAAGCGAAAAGAATCAAAACGAATCGAACCGAAGAGAATCGATTCGAATCAAAATAAAAAGTATCGTATCAAATCGAATCAAAAAGAATCATATCAAATAGAATCGAAAGAATGGAATCAAATCTAAAACAATCGAATCGAATCGAAAAGAATCGGATTGAATAGAATAGAAACGAAAAGAATAGAAGAGAATCGAAAGAAATCGAATAGAATCAAATCAAGTCAAAAAGAATCGAATTGAATTGATCCTAACCAAAATAAGCGAAATGAATCGACTCGAACCGAAAAAAATCAAATCGAAAAGAATCTAATCTCAACGAAAATCATCGAAATGAATAGAATCGAAAAGAATCGAATTGAATCAAATCGAAAAGAATCGAATGGAATCCAATCGAAAAGAATCAAATTGATTCGAATCGAAACAAATTGAATCCAATCGAAAAGAATCTAATTGAATCGAATCGAAAAGAACCGAATTCAATCAAAACGAATCGATTCGAATGGAATAGAAAAGAATAGAATAGAATAGAATCGAAAAGAATCGAATCGAAAAGAATTGAATCGAATCGAAAAGAAACGAATCGAACCGAATCAATAAGAAAACAATCAAATCGAATCAAATACAAAAGAATCGCTTTGAATAGCATAGAATTGAAAAGAATCGAATCAATCGAATTGAAAACAATTGAATCGAAAAGAATCGAATCAAAAAAAGTCGAATCGAAACGAAAACAATCGAATCGAATCGAATCTAAAAGAATCGTATTGAATTGAATCGAGTCGAAAAGACTCGAAACAAAAAGACTCGAATCGAATTGAATCAAATCGAAAAGAATCTAATAGAAACCACTCGAACAGAATCAAATCGAAATGATTCAAAATGAATCGAATAGAATAGAATCGAAAAAAATCGAAACGAATCGAAACGAATCGAAACGAAATGAATCGAAGAGAGTCGATTAGAATCGAAATGAGAAGAATCGTATTGAATCGAATCGAAAAGAATCAAGTCAAATCGAATCGAAAGAATTGAATCAAATCGAAAAGAATCCAATCGAATCGAAAAGAATCGAACTGAATGGAATCAAATCAAAAAGAATCGAATCGAATCGAAAAGAATCGAATCAAATTTAATGGAATCGAAAAGAATCGAATTGAATCCAAAAGAATCGAAATGAAACAAATCAGATCAAATGGAAAAGCATCAACTCGAATTGACAAGAATCGAATCGAATCGAAATGAATCGAATCAAAAAGACTCGAATCGAAAAGAATCGAATTGAAAAGAATCGAATCGAATCGAAAAGACTCGAATCGAATTAAAAATATCAAATGGAATCGAATCGCAAAGAATCGAATTGAAAAGACTCGAATTGAAACGAATCGATTTGAAACGAAAAGAATCGAATCGAATCGAATCGAATTGAAAGAATCGAATTGAATAGAAAAAAATCGAATAGAAAAGAATCGAACCGAAAAGAAAAGAATCAAATTGAATCTGTTGATTAAATTCTAGTCGAATCGAATCAAAAAGAATGAAATCGAGTCGAATCGAATCGAAAAGAATCGAATCGAATCGAAAAGAATCGAATTGTATCTAATCAAAAAGAATCGAATCGTATCGACTCGAATCGAAAAGAATCCAATTGCACCATCGAATGGAAACTAATCGAACTGAATAGAATCGAAAAGAATCGAATCGAATCAAATCGAAAACAATCAAATTGAATTGATCGAAAAGAATCGAATTGAATCAAATCGAATCGAAATGAAAAGAATCGAATCGATTCAAATAGAAAAGAATCGAATCGAAAAGAATCAAATCGACACGAAAAGAATCGAATCGAATCAAAAAGTATCGAATTGATTCGAAAACATTCGAATCGAAAAGAATCGAATTGAAATGAATCCGATCGAAATGAAAAGAATCTACTCGATTCGAATCCAAAAGAATCGAATCCAAAAGAATCGAATCGAATCCAAAAGAATCGAATTGAATTGAATCAAAAGAAATGAATTGAATTGAATCAAAAAGGAACTAATCGCATCAAATCGAAAAAACTCGAATAGAATCAAATCGAATCAAAAAGAATCGAATAGATTCAAATAAAAAAGAATCGAATTGAGGGATCCCTGGGTGGCGCAGCGGTTTAGCGCCTGCCTTTGGCCCAGGGCGCGATCCTGGAGACCCGGGATCGAATCCCACATCGGGCTCCCGGTGCATGGAGCCTGCTTCTCCCTCTGCCTGTGTCTCTGCCTCTCTGTCTCTCTCTGTGACTATCATAAATAAAAGAATCGAAATGAATCGCGTTGAAAAAAATCACAAGGAACCAAATCGAAAAGAATCGAATTCCATGTAACGAAAAGATTCCAATTGAAAAGAATCGAATCGAAACAAAAGAATCGAATCGAATCGACATGAATCAAAAAGAATCGAATCAAAACGAATCGAAAAGAAACAAATCAAGTAGAATCTAAAAGAATCGAATCGAATCCAATCGAAACAATTCGAATAGAATTGAAGCGAAAAGAATCAAAACGAATCGAACCGAAGAGAATCGATTCGAATCAAAATAAAAAGTATCGTATCAAATCGAATCAAAAAGAATCATATCAAATAGAATCGAAAGAATGCAATCAAATCTAAAACAATCGAATCGAATCGAAAAGAATCGGATTGAATGGAATAGAAACGAAAAGAATAGAAGAGAATCGAAAGAAATCGAATAGAATCAAATCAAGTCAAAAAGAATCGAATTGAATTGATCCTAACCAAAATAAGCGAAATGAATCGACTCGAACCGAAAAAAATCAAATCGAAAAGAATCTAATCTCAACGAAAATCATCGAAATGAATAGAATCGAAAAGAATCGAATTGAATCAAATCGAAAAGAATCGAATGGAATCCAATCGAAAAGAATCAAATTGATTCGAATCGAAACAAATTGAATCCAATCGAAAAGAATCTAATTGAATCGAATCGAAAAGAATCGAATTCAATCCAAACGAATCGATTCGAATGGAATAGAAAAGAATAGAATAGAATCGAAAAGAATCAAATCGAATCGAAAAGAATCGAATCGAAAAGAATTGAAACGAATCGAAAAGAAACGAATCGAACCGAATCAAAAAGAAAACAATCGAATCGAATCAAATACAAAAGAATCGCTTTGAATAGCATAGAATTGAAAAGAATCGAATCAATCGAATTGAAAACAATCGAATCGAAAAGAATCGAATCAAAAAAAGTCGAATCGAAACGAAAACAATCGAATCGAATCGAATCTAAAAGAATCGTATTGAATTGCATCGAGTCGAAAAGACTCGAAACAAAAAGACTCGAATCGAATTGAATCAAATCGAAAAGAATCTAATAGAAACCACTCGAACAGAATCAAATTGAAATGATTCAAAATGAATCGAATAGAATAGAATCGAAAAAAATCGAATAGAATCGAAACGAATAGAAACGAAATGAATCGAAGAGAATCGATTAGAATCGAAATGAGAAGAATCGTATTGAATCGAATCGAAAAGAATCAAGTCAAATCGAATCGAAAGAATTGAATCAAATCGAAAAGAATCCAATCGAATCGAAAAGAATCGAACTGAATGGAATCAAATCAAAAAGAATCGAATCGAATCGAAAAGAATCGAATCAAATTTAATGGAATCGAAAAGAATCGAATTGAATCGAAAAGAATCGAAATGAAACAAATCAGATCAAATGGAAAAGCATCAACTCGAATTGACAAGAATCGAATCGAATCGAAATGAATCGAATCAAAAAGACTCGAATCGAAAAGAATCGAATTGGAAAGAATCGAATCGAATCGAAAAGACTCGAATCGAATTAAAAATATCAAATGGAATCGAATCGAAAAGAATCGAATTGAAAAGACTCGAATTGAAACGAATCGATTTGAAATGAAAAGAATCGAATCGAATCGAATCGAATTGAAAGAATCGAATTGAATAGAAAAAAATCGAATAGAAAAGAATCGAACCGAAAAGAAAAGAATCAAATTGAATCTGTCGATTAAATTCTAGTCGAATCGAATCAAAAAGAATGAAATCGAGTCGAATCGAATCGAAAAGAATCGAATTGTATCTAATCAAAAAGAATCGAATCGTATCGACTCGAATCGAAAAGAATCCAATTGCACCATCGAATGGAAACTAATCGAACTGAATAGAATCGAAAAGAATCGAATCGAATCAAATCGAAAACAATCAAATTGAATTGATCGAAAAGAATCGAATTGAATCAAATCGAATCGAAATGAAAAGAATCGAATCGATTCAAATAGAAAAGAATCGAATCGAAAAGAATCAAATCGACACGAAAAGAATCGAATCGAATCAAAAAGTATCGAATTGATTCGAAAACATTCGAATCGAAAAGAATCGAATTGAAATGAATCCGATCGAAATGAAAAGAATCTACTCGATTCGAATCCAAAAGAATCGAATCCAAAAGAATCGAATCGAATCCAAAAGAATCGAATTGAATTGAATCAAAAGAAATGAATTGAATTGAATCAAAAAGGAACTAATCGCATCAAATCGAAAAAACTCGAATAGAATCAAATCGAATCAAAAAGAATCGAATAGATTCAAATAAAAAAGAATCGAATTGAGGGATCCCTGGGTGGCGCAGCGGTTTAGCGCCTGCCTTTGGCCCAGGGCGCGATCCTGGAGACCCGGGATCGAATCCCACATCGGGCTCCCGGTGCATGGAGCCTGCTTCTCCCTCTGCCTGTGTCTCTGCCTCTCTGTCTCTCTCTGTGACTATCATAAATAAAAGAATCGAAATGAATCGCGTTGAAAAAAATCATAAAGAACCAAATCGAAAAGAATCGAATTCCATGTAACGAAAAGATTCGAATTGAAAAGAATCGAATCGAAACAAAAGAATCGAATCGAATCGACATGAATCAAAAAGAATCGAATCAAAACGAATCGAAAAGAAACAAATCAAGTAGAATCTAAAAGAATCGAATCGAATCCAATCGAAACAATTCGAATAGAATTGAAGCGAAAAGAATCAAAACGAATCGAACCGAAGAGAATCGATTCGAATCAAAATAAAAAGTATCGTATCAAATCGAATCAAAAAGAATCATATCAAATAGAATCGAAAGAATGCAATCAAATCTAAAACAATCGAATCGAATCGAAAAGAATCGGATTGAATGGAATAGAAACGAAAAGAATAGAAGAGAATCGAAAGAAATCGAATAGAATCAAATCAAGTCAAAAAGAATCGAATTGAATTGATCCTAACCAAAATAAGCGAAATGAATCGACTCGAACCGAAAAAAATCAAATCGAAAAGAATCTAATCTCAACGAAAATCATCGAAATGAATAGAATCGAAAAGAATCGAATTGAATCAAATCGAAAAGAATCGAATGGAATCCAATCGAAAAGAATCAAATTGATTCGAATCGAAACAAATTGAATCCAATCGAAAAGAATCTAATTGAATCGAATCGACAAGAACCGAATTCAATCAAAACGAATCGATTCGAATGGAATAGAAAAGAATAGAATAGAATAGAATCGAAAAGAATCGAATCGAAAAGAATTGAATCGAATCGAAAAGAAACGAATCGAGCCGAATCAATAAGAAAACAATCAAATCGAATCAAATACAAAAGAATCGCTTTGAATAGCATAGAATTGAAAAGAATCGAATCAATCGAATTGAAAACAATCGAATCGAAAAGAATCGAATCAAAAAAATTCGAATCGAAACGAAAACAATCGAATCGAATCGAATCTAAAAGAATCGTATTGAATTGCATCGAGTCGAAAAGACTCGAAACAAAAAGACTCGAATCGAATTGAATCAAATCGAAAAGAATCTAATAGAAACCACTCGAACAGAATCAAATCGAAATGATTCAAAATGAATCGAATAGAATAGCATCGAAAAAAATCGAATAGAATCGAAACGAATCGAAACGAAATGAATCGAGGAGAGTCGATTAGAATCGAATTGAGAAGAATCGTATTGAATCGAATCGAAAAGAATCAAGTCAAATCGAATCGAAAGAATTGAATCAAATCGAAAAGAATCCAATCGAATCGAAAAGAATCGAACTGAATGGAATCAAATCAAAAAGAATCGAATCGAATCGAAAAGAATCGAATCAAATTTAATGGAATCGAAAAGAATCGAATTGAATCGAAAAGAATCGAAATGAAACAAATCAGATCAAATGGAAAAGCATCAACTCGAATTGACAAGAATCGAATCGAATCGAAATGAATCGAATCAAAAAGACTCGAATCGAAAAGAATCGAATTGAAAAGAATCGAATCGAATCGAAAAGACTCGAATCGAATTAAAAATATCAAATGGAATCGAATCGCAAAGAATCGAATTGAAAAGACTCGAATTGAAACGAATCGATTTGAAACGAAAAGAATCGAATCGAATCGAATCGAATTGAAAGAATCGAATTGAATAGAAAAAAATCGAATAGAAAAGAATCGAACCGAAAAGAAAAGAATCAAATTGAATCTGTCGATTAAATTCTAGTCGAATCGAATCAAAAAGAATGAAATCGAGTCGAATCGAATCGAAAAGAATCGAATTGTATCTAATCAAAAAGAATCGAATCGTATCGACTCGAATCGAAAAGAATCCAATTGCACCATCGAATGGAAACTAATCGAACTGAATAGAATCGAAAAGAATCGAATCGAATCAAATCGAAAACAATCAAATTGAATTGATCGAAAAGAATCGAATTGAATCAAATCGAATCGAAATGAAAAGAATCGAATCGATTCAAATAGAAAAGAATCGAATCGAAAAGAATCAAATCGACACGAAAAGAATCGAATCGAATCAAAAAGTATCGAATTGATTCGAAAACATTCGAATCGAAAAGAATCGAATTGAAATGAATCCGATCGAAATGAAAAGAATCTACTCGATTCGAATCCAAAAGAATCGAATCCAAAAGAATCGAATCGAATCCAAAAGAATCGAATTGAATTGAATCAAAAGAAATGAATTGAATTGAATCAAAAAGGAACTAATCGCATCAAATCGAAAAAACTCGAATAGAATCAAATCGAATCAAAAAGAATCGAATAGATTCAAATAAAAAAGAATCGAATTGAGGGATCCCTGGGTGGCGCAGCGGTTTAGCGCCTGCCTTTGGCCCAGGGCGCGATCCTGGAGACCCGGGATCGAATCCCACATCGGGCTCCCGGTGCATGGAGCCTGCTTCTCCCTCTGCCTGTGTCTCTGCCTCTCTGTCTCTCTCTGTGACTATCATAAATAAAAGAATCGAAATGAATCGCGTTGAAAAAAATCATAAAGAACCAAATCGAAAAGAATCGAATTCCATGTAACGAAAAGATTCGAATTGAAAAGAATCGAATCGAAACAAAAGAATCGAATCGAATCGACATGAATCAAAAAGAATCGAATCAAAACGAATCGAAAAGAAACAAATCAAGTAGAATCTAAAAGAATCGAATCGAATCCAATCGAAACAATTCGAATAGAATTGAAGCGAAAAGAATCAAAACGAATCGAACCGAAGAGAATCGATTCGAATCAAAATAAAAAGTATCGTATCAAATCGAATCAAAAAGAATCATATCAAATAGAATCGAAAGAATGCAATCAAATCTAAAACAATCGAATCGAATCGAAAAGAATCGGATTGAATGGAATAGAAACGAAAAGAATAGAAGAGAATCGAAAGAAATCGAATAGAATCAAATCAAGTCAAAAAGAATCGAATTGAATTGATCCTAACCAAAATAAGCGAAATGAATCGACTCGAACCGAAAAAAATCAAATCGAAAAGAATCTAATCTCAACGAAAATCATCGAAATGAATAGAATCGAAAAGAATCGAATTGAATCAAATCGAAAAGAATCGAATGGAATCCAATCGAAAAGAATCAAATTGATTCGAATCGAAACAAATTGAATCCAATCGAAAAGAATCTAATTGAATCGAATCGACAAGAACCGAATTCAATCAAAACGAATCGATTCGAATGGAATAGAAAAGAATAGAATAGAATAGAATCGAAAAGAATCGAATCGAAAAGAATTGAATCGAATCGAAAAGAAACGAATCGAGCCGAATCAATAAGAAAACAATCAAATCGAATCAAATACAAAAGAATCGCTTTGAATAGCATAGAATTGAAAAGAATCGAATCAATCGAATTGAAAACAATCGAATCGAAAAGAATCGAATCAAAAAAATTCGAATCGAAACGAAAACAATCGAATCGAATCGAATCTAAAAGAATCGTATTGAATTGCATCGAGTCGAAAAGACTCGAAACAAAAAGACTCGAATCGAATTGAATCAAATCGAAAAGAATCTAATAGAAACCACTCGAACAGAATCAAATCGAAATGATTCAAAATGAATCGAATAGAATAGCATCGAAAAAAATCGAATAGAATCGAAACGAATCGAAACGAAATGAATCGAGGAGAGTCGATTAGAATCGAATTGAGAAGAATCGTATTGAATCGAATCGAAAAGAATCAAGTCAAATCGAATCGAAAGAATTGAATCAAATCGAAAAGAATCCAATCGAATCGAAAAGAATCGAACTGAATGGAATCAAATCAAAAAGAATCGAATCGAATCGAAAAGAATCGAATCAAATTTAATGGAATCGAAAAGAATCGAATTGAATCGAAAAGAATCGAAATGAAACAAATCAGATCAAATGGAAAAGCATCAACTCGAATTGACAAGAATCGAATCGAATCGAAATGAATCGAATCAAAAAGACTCGAATCGAAAAGAATCGAATTGAAAAGAATCGAATCGAATCGAAAAGACTCGAATCGAATTAAAAATATCAAATGGAATCGAATCGCAAAGAATCGAATTGAAAAGACTCGAATTGAAACGAATCGATTTGAAACGAAAAGAATCGAATCGAATCGAATCGAATTGAAAGAATCGAATTGAATAGAAAAAAATCGAATAGAAAAGAATCGAACCGAAAAGAAAAGAATCAAATTGAATCTGTCGATTAAATTCTAGTCGAATCGAATCAAAAAGAATGAAATCGAGTCGAATCGAATCGAAAAGAATCGAATTGTATCTAATCAAAAAGAATCGAATCGTATCGACTCGAATCGAAAAGAATCCAATTGCACCATCGAATGGAAACTAATCGAACTGAATAGAATCGAAAAGAATCGAATCGAATCAAATCGAAAACAATCAAATTGAATTGATCGAAAAGAATCGAATTGAATCAAATCGAATCGAAATGAAAAGAATCGAATCGATTCAAATAGAAAAGAATCGAATCGAAAAGAATCAAATCGACACGAAAAGAATCGAATCGAATCAAAAAGTATCGAATTGATTCGAAAACATTCGAATCGAAAAGAATCGAATTGAAATGAATCCGATCGAAATGAAAAGAATCTACTCGATTCGAATCCAAAAGAATCGAATCGAATCCAAAAGAATCGAATTGAATTGAATCAAAAGAAATGAATTGAATTGAATCAAAAAGGAACTAATCGCATCAAATCGAAAAAACTCGAATAGAATCAAATCGAATCAAAAAGAATCGAATAGATTCGAATAAAAAAGAATCGAATTGAGGGATCCCTGGGTGGCGCAGCGGTTTAGCGCCTGCCTTTGGCCCAGGGCGCGATCCTGGAGACCCGGGATCGAATCCCACATCGGGCTCCCGGTGCATGGAGCCTGCTTCTCCCTCTGCCTGTGTCTCTGCCTCTCTGTCTCTCTCTGTGACTATCATAAATAAACGAATCGAATTGAATCCCGTTGAAAAAAATCATAAAGAATCAAATCGAAAAGAATCGAATTCCATGTAACGAAAAGATTCGAATTGAAAAGAATCGAATCGAAACAAAAGAATCGAATCGAATCGACATGAATCAAAAAGAATCGAATCAAAACGAATCGAAAAGAAACAAATCAAGTAGAATCTAAAAGAATCGAATCGAATCCAATCGAAACAATTCGAATAGAATTGAAGCGAAAAGAATCAAAACGAATCGAACCGAAGAGAATCGATTCGAATCAAAATAAAAAGTATCGTATCAAATCGAATCGAAAAGAATCATATCAAATAGAATCGAAAGAATGGAATCAAATCTAAAACAATCGAATCGAATCGAAAAGAATCAGATTGAATGGAATAGAAACGAAAAGAATAGAAGAGAATCGAAAGAAATCGAATAGAATCAAATCAAGTCAAAAAGAATCGAATTGAATTGATCCTAACCAAAATAAGCGAAATGAATCGACTCGAACCGAAAAAAATCAAATCGAAAAGAATCTAATCTCAACGAAAATCATCGAAATGAATAGAATCGACAAGAATCGAATTGAATCAAATCGAAAAGAATCGAATGGAATCCAATCGAAAAGAATCAAATTGATTCGAATCGAAACAAATTGAATCCAATCGAAAAGAATCTAATTGAATCGAATCGAAAAGAATCGAATTCAATCAAAACGAATCGATTCGAATGGAATAGAAAAGAATAGAATAGAATAGAATCGAAAAGAATCAAATCGAATCGAAAAGAATCGAATCGAAAAGAATTGAATCGAATCGAAAAGAAACGAATCGAACCGAATCAATAAGAAAACAATCGAATCGAATCAAATACAAAAGAATCGCTTTGAATAGCATAGAATTGAAAAGAATCGAATCAATCGAATTGAAAACAATCGAATCGAAAAGAATCGAATCAAAAAAGTCGAATCGAAACGAAAACAATCGAATCGAATCGAATCTAAAAGAATCGTATTGAATGGAATCGAGTCGAAAAGACTCGAATCAAAAAGACTCGAATCGAATTGAATCAAATCGAAAAGAATCTAATAGAAACCACTCGAACAGAATCAAATCGAAATGATTCAAAATGAATCGAATAGAATAGAATCGAAAAAAATCGAATAGAATCGAAACGAATCGAAACGAAATGAATCGAAGAGAATCGATTAGAATCGAAATGAGAAGAATCGTATTGAATCGAATCGAAAAGAATCAAGTCAAATCGAATCGAAAGAATTGAATCAAATCGAAAAGAATCCAATCGAATCGAAAAGAATCGAACTGAATGGAATCAAATCGAAAAGAATCGAATCGAATCGAATCGAAAAGAATCGAATCAAATTTAATGGAATCGAAAAGAATCGAATTGAATCGAAAAGAATCGAAATGAAACAAATCAGATCAAATGGAAAAGCATCAACTCGAATTGACAAGAATCGAATCGAATCGAAATGAATCGAATCAAAAAGACTCGAATCGAAAAGAATCGAATTGAAAAGAATCGAATCGAATCGAAAAGACTCGAATCGAATTAAAAATATCAAATCGAATCGAATCGCAAAGAATCGAATTGAAAAGACTCGAATTGAAACGAATCGATTTGAAACGAAAAGAATCGAATCGAATCGAATCGAATTGAAAGAATCGAATTGAATAGAAAAAAATCGAATAGAAAAGAATCGAACCGAAAAGAAAAGAATCAAATTGAATCTGTCGATTAAATTCTAGTCGAATCGAATCAAAAAGAATGAAATCGAGTCGAATCGAATCGAAAAGAATCGAATTGTATCTAATCAAAAAGAATCGAATCGTATCGACTCGAATCAAAAAGAATCCAATTGCACCATCGAATGGAAACTAATCGAACTGAATAGAATCGAAAAGAATCGAATCGAATCAAATCGAAAACAATCAAATTGAATTGATCGAAAAGAATCGAATTGAATCAAATCGAATCGAAATGAAAAGAATCGAATCGATTCAAATAGAAAAGAATCGAATCGAAAAGAATCAAATCGACACGAAAAGAATCGAATCGAATCAAAAAGTATCGAATTGATTCGAAAACATTCGAATCGAAAAGAATCGAATTGAAATGAATCCGATCGAAATGAAAAGAATCTACTCGATTCGAATCCAAAAGAATCGAATCCAAAAGAATCGAATCGAATCCAAAAGAATCGAATTGAATTGAATCAAAAGAAATGAATTGAATTGAATCAAAAAGGAACTAATCGCATCAAATCGAAAAAACTCGAATAGAATCAAATCGAATCAAAAAGAATCGAATAGATTCGAATAAAAAAGAATCGAATTGAGGGATCCCTGGGTGGCGCAGCGGTTTAGCGCCTGCCTTTGGCCCAGGGCGCGATCCTGGAGACCCGGGATCGAATCCCACATCGGGCTCCCGGTGCATGGAGCCTGCTTCTCCCTCTGCCTGTGTCTCTGCCTCTCTGTCTCTCTCTGTGACTATCATAAATAAAAGAATCGAATTGAATCGCGTTGAAAAAAATCATAAAGAACCAAATCGAAAAGAATCGAATTCCATGTAACGAAAAGATTCGAATTGAACAGAATCGAATCGAAACAAAAGAATCGAATCGAATCGACATGAATCAAAAGGAATCGAATCAAAACGAATCGAAAAGAAACAAATCAAGTAGAATCTAAAAGAATCGAATCGAATCCAATCGAAACAATTCGAATAGAATTGAATCGAAAAGAATCAAAACGAATCGAACCGAAGAGAATCGATTCGAATCAAAATAAAAAGTATCGTATCAAATCGAATCGAAAAGAATCATATCAAATAGAATCGAAAGAATGGAATCAAATCTAAAACAATCGAATCGAATCGAAAAGAATCGGATTGAATGGAATAGAAACGAAAAGAATAGAAGAGAATTGAAAGAAATCGAATAGAATCAAATCAAGTCAAAAAGAATCGAATTGAATTGATCCTAACCAAAATAAGCGAAATGAATCGACTCGAACCGAAAAAAATCAAATCGAAAAGAATCTAATCTCAACGAAAATCATCGAAATGAATAGAATCGACAAGAATCGAATTGAATCAAATCGAAAAGAATCGAATGGTATCCAATCGAAAAGAATCAAATTGATTCGAATCGAAACAAATTGAATCCAATCGAAAAGAATCTAATTGAATCGAATCGAAAAGAATCGAATTCAATCCAAACGAATCGATTCGAATGGAATAGAAAAGAATAGAATAGAATCGAAAAGAATCAAATCGAATCGAAAAGAATCGAATCGAAAAGAATTGAAACGAATCGAAAAGAAACGAATCGAACCGAATCAATAAGAAAACAATCGAATCGAATCAAATACAAAAGAATCGCTTTGAATAGCATAGAATTGAAAAGAATCGAATCAATCGAATTGAAAACAATCGAATCGAAAAGAATCGAATCAAAAAAAGTCGAATCGAAACGAAAACAATCGAATCGAATCGAATCTAAAAGAATCGTATTGAATGGAATCGAGTCGAAAAGACTCGAATCAAAAAGACTCGAATCGAATTGAATCAAATCGAAAAGAATCTAATAGAAACCACTCGAACAGAATCAAATCGAAATGATTCAAAATGAATCGAATAGAATAGAATCGAAAAAAATCGAATAGAATCGAAACGAATCGAAACGAAATGAATCGAAGAGAATCGATTAGAATCGAAATGAGAAGAATCGTATTGAATCGAATCGAAAAGAATCAAGTCAAATCGAATCGAAAGAATTGAATCAAATCGAAAAGAGTCCAATCGAATCGAAAAGAATCGAACTGAATGGAATCAAATCGAAAAGAATCGAATCGAATCGAAAAGAATCGAATCAAATTTAATGGAATCGAAAAGAATCGAATTGAATCGAAAAGAATCGAAATGAAACAAATCAGATCAAATGGAAAAGCATCAACTCGAATTGACAAGAATCGAATCGAATCGAAATGAATCGAATCAAAAAGACTCGAATCGAAAAGAATCGAATTGAAAAGAATCGAATCGAATCGAAAAGACTCGAATCGAATTAAAAATATCAAATGGAATCGAATCGCAAAGAATCGAATTGAAAAGACTCGAATTGAAACGAATCGATTTGAAACGAAAAGAATCGAATCGAATCGAATCGAATTGAAAGAATCGAATTGAATAGAAAAAAATCGAATAGAAAAGAATCGAACCGAAAAGAAAAGAATCAAATTGAATCTGTCGATTAAATTCTAGTCGAATCGAATCAAAAAGAATGAAATCGAGTCGAATCGAATCGAAAAGAATCGAATTGTATCTAATCAAAAAGAATCGAATCGTATCGACTCGAATCGAAAAGAATCCAATTGCACCATCGAATGGAAACTAATCGAACTGAATAGAATCGAAAAGAATCGAATCGAATCAAATCGAAAACAATCAAATTGAATTGATCGAAAAGAATCGAATTGAATCAAATCGAATCGAAATGAAAAGAATCGAATCGATTCAAATAGAAAAGAATCGAATCGAAAAGAATCAAATCGACACGAAAAGAATCGAATCGAATCAAAAAGTATCGAATTGATTCGAAAACATTCGAATCGAAAAGAATCGAATTGAAATGAATCCGATCGAAATGAAAAGAATCTACTCGATTCGAATCCAAAAGAATCGAATCCAAAAGAATCGAATCGAATCCAAAAGAATCGAATTGAATTGAATCAAAAGAAATGAATTGAATTGAATCAAAAAGGAACTAATCGCATCAAATCGAAAAACTCGAATAGAATCAAATCGAATCAAAAAGAATCGAATAGATTCGAATAAAAAAGAATCGAATTGAGGGATCCCTGGGTGGCGCAGCGGTTTAGCGCCTGCCTTTGGCCCAGGGCGCGATCCTGGAGACCCGGGATCGAATCCCACATCGGGCTCCCGGTGCATGGAGCCTGCTTCTCCCTCTGCCTGTGTCTCTGCCTCTCTGTCTCTCTCTGTGACTATCATAAAAAAAAGAATCGAATTGAATCGCGTTGAAAAAAATCATAAAGAATCAAATCGAAAAGAATCGAATTCCATGTAACGAAAAGATTCGAAAGAAAAGAATCGAATCGAAACAAAAGAATCGAATCGAATCGACATGAATCAAAAAGAATCGAATCAAAACGAATCGAAAAGAAACAAATCAAGTAGAATCTAAAAGAATCGAATCGAATCCAATCGAAACAATTCGAATAGAATTGAATCGAAAAGAATCAAAACGAATCGAACCGAAGAGAATCGATTCGAATCAAAATAAAAAGTATCGTATCAAATCGAATCGAAAAGAATCATATCAAATAGAATCGAAAGAATGGAATCAAATCTAAAACAATCGAATCGAATCGAAAAGAATCGGATTGAATGGAATAGAAACGAAAAGAATAGAAGAGAATTGAAAGAAATCGAATAGAATCAAATCAAGTCAAAAAGAATCGAATTGAATTGATCCTAACCAAAATAAGCGAAATGAATCGACTCGAACCGAAAAAAATCAAATCGAAAAGAATCTAATCTCAACGAAAATCATCGAAATGAATAGAATCGACAAGAATCGAATTGAATCAAATCGAAAAGAATCGAATGGTATCCAATCGAAAAGAATCAAATTGATTCGAATCGAAACAAATTGAATCCAATCGAAAAGAATCTAATTGAATCGAATCGAAAAGAATCGAATTCAATCCAAACGAATCGATTCGAATGGAATAGAAAAGAATAGAATAGAATCGAAAAGAATCAAATCGAATCGAAAAGAATCGAATCGAAAAGAATTGAAACGAATCGAAAAGAAACGAATCGAACCGAATCAATAAGAAAACAATCGAATCGAATCAAATACAAAAGAATCGCTTTGAATAGCATAGAATTGAAAAGAATCGAATCAATCGAATTGAAAACAATCGAATCGAAAAGAATCGAATCAAAAAAAGTCGAATCAAAACGAAAACAATCGAATCGAATCGAATCTAAAAGAATCGTATTGAATGGAATCGAGTCGAAAAGACTCGAATCAAAAAGACTCGAATCGAATTGAATCAAATCGAAAAGAATCTAATAGAAACCACTCGAACAGAATCAAATCGAAATGATTCAAAATGAATCGAATAGAATAGAATCGAAAAAAATCGAATAGAATCGAAACGAATCGAAACGAAATGAATCGAAGAGAATCGATTAGAATCGAAATGAGAAGAATCGTATTGAATCGAATCGAAAAGAATCAAGTCAAATCGAATCGAAAGAATTGAATCAAATCGAAAAGAGTCCAATCGAATCGAAAAGAATCGAACTGAATGGAATCAAATCGAAAAGAATCGAATCGAATCGAAAAGAATCGAATCAAATTTAATGGAATCGAAAAGAATCGAATTGAATCCAAAAGAATCGAAATGAAACAAATCAGATCAAATGGAAAAGCATCAACTCGAATTGACAAGAATCGAATCGAATCGAAATGAATCGAATCAAAAAGACTCGAATCGAAAAGAATCGAATTGAAAAGAATCGAATCGAATCGAAAAGACTCGAATCGAATTAAAAATATCAAATCGAATCGAATCGCAAAGAATCGAATTGAAAAGACTCGAATTGAAACGAATCGATTTGAAACGAAAAGAATCGAATCGAATCGAATCGAATTGAATAGAAAAAAATCGAATAGAAAAGAATCGAACCGAAAAGAAAAGAATCAAATTGAATCTGTCGATTAAATTCTAGTCGAATCGAATCAAAAAGAATGAAATCGAGTCGAATCGAATGGAAAAGAATCGAATCGAATCGAAAAGAATCGAATTGTATCTAATCAAAAAGAATCGAATCGTATCGACTCGAATCGAAAAGAATCCAATTGCACCATCGAATGGAAACTAATCGAACTGAATAGAATCGAAAAGAATCGAATCGAATCAAATCGAAAACAATCAAATTGAATTGATCGAAAAGAATCGAATTGAATCAAATCGAATCGAAATGAAAAGAATCGAATCGATTCAAATAGAAAAGAATCGAATCGAAAAGAATCAAATCGACACGAAAAGAATCGAATCGAATCAAAAAGTATCGAATTGATTTGAAAACATTCGAATCGAAAAGAATCGAATTGAAATGAATACGATCGAAATGAAAAGAATCTACTCGATTCGAATCCAAAAGAATCGAATCCAAAAGAATCGAATCGAATCCAAAAGAATCGAATTGAATTGAATCAAAAGAAATGAATTGAATTGAATCAAAAAGGAACTAATCGCATCAAATCGAAAAAACTCGAATAGAATCAAATCGAATCAAAAAGAATCGAATAGATTCGAATAAAAAAGAATCGAATTGAGGGATCCCTGGGTGGCGCAGCGGTTTAGCGCCTGCCTTTGGCCCAGGGCGCGATCCTGGAGACCCGGGATCGAATCCCACATCGGGCTCCCGGTGCATGGAACCTGCTTCTCCCTCTGCCTGTGTCTCTGCCTCTCTGTCTCTCTCTGTGACTATCATAAAACAAAGAATCGAATTGAATCGCGTTGAAAAAAATCATAAAGGATCAAATCGAAAAGAATCGAATTCCATGTAACGAAAAGATTCGAATTGAAAAGAATCGAATCGAAACAAAAGAACCGAATCGAATTGACATGAATCAAAAAGAATCGAATCAAAACGAATCGAAAAGAAACAAATCAAGTAGAATCTAAAAGAATCGAATCGAATCCAATCGAAACAATTCGAATAGAATTGAAGCGAAAAGAATCAAAACGAATCGAACCGAAGAGAATCGATTCGAATCAAAATAAAAAGTATCGTATCAAATCGAATCGAAAAGAATCATATCAAATAGAATTGAAAGAATGGAATCAAATCTAAAACAATCGAATCGAATCGAAAAGAATCAGATTGAATGGAATAGAAACGAAAAGAATAGAAGAGAATCGAAAGAAATCGAATAGAATCAAATCAAGTCAAAAAGAATCGAATTGAATTGATCCTAACCAAAATAAGCGAAATGAATCGACTCGAACCGAAAAAAATCAAATCGAAAAGAATCTAATCTCAACGAAAATAATCGAAATGAATAGAATCGAAAAGAATCGAATTGAATCAAGTCGAAAAGAATCGAATGGAATCCAATCGAAAAGAATCAAATTGATTCGAATCGAAACAAATTGAATCCAATCGAAAAGAATCTAATTGAATCGAATCGAAAAGAATCGAATTCAATCCAAACGAATCGATTCGAATGGAATAGAAAAGAATAGAATAGAATCGAATCGAAAAGAATCAAATCGAATCGAAAAGAATCGAATCGAAAAGAATTGAATCGAATCGAAAAGAAACGAATCGAACCGAATCAAAAAGAAAACAATCGAATCGAATCAAATACAAAAGAATCGCTTTGAATAGCATAGAATTGAAAAGAATCGAATCAATCGAATTGAAAACAATCGAATCGAAAAGAATCGAATCAAAAAAGTCGAATCGAAACGAAAACAATCGAATCGAATCGAATCTAAAAGAATCGTATTGAATGGAATCGAGTCGAAAAGACTCGAATCAAAAAGACTCGAATCGAATTGAATCAAATCGAAAAGAATCTAATAGAAACCACTCGAACAGAATCAAATCGAAATGATTCAAAATGAATCGAATAGAATAGAATCGAAAAAAATCGAATAGAATCGAAACGAAATGAATCGAAGAGAATCGATTAGAATCGAAATGAGAAGAATCGTATTGAATCGAATCGAAAAGAATCAAGTCAAATCGAATCGAAAGAATTGAATCAAATCGAAAAGAGTCCAATCGAATCGAAAAGAATCGAACTGAATGGAATCAAATCGAAAAGAATCGAATCGAATCGAAAAGAATCGAATCAAATTTAATGGAATCGAAAAGAATCGAATTGAATCGAAAAGAATCGAAATGAAACAAATCAGATCAAATGGAAAAGCATCAACTCGAATTGACAAGAATCGAATCGAATCGAAATGAATCGAATCAAAAAGACTCGAATCGAAAAGAATCGAATTGAAAAGAATCGAATCGAATCGAAAAGACTCGAATCGAATTAAAAATATCAAATGGAATCGAATCGCAAAGAATCGAATTGAAAAGACTCGAATTGAAACGAATCGATTTGAAACGAAAAGAATCGAATCGAATCGAATCGAATTGAATAGAAAAAAATCGAATAGAAAAGAATCGAACCGAAAAGAAAAGAATCAAATTGAATCTGTCGATTAAATTCTAGTCGAATCGAATCAAAAAGAATGAAATCGAGTCGAATCGAATCGAAAAGAATCGAATCGAATCGAAAAGAATCGAATTGTATCTAATCAAAAAGAATCGAATCGTATCGACTCGAATCGAAAAGAATCCAATTGCACCATCGAATGGAAACTAATCGAACTGAATAGAATCGAAAAGAATCGAATCGAATCAAATCGAAAACAATCAAATTGAATTGATCGAAAAGAATCGAATTGAATCAAATCGAATCGAAATGAAAAGAATCGAATCGATTCAAATAGAAAAGAATCGAATCGAAAAGAATCAAATCGACACGAAAAGAATCGAATCGAATCAAAAAGTATCGAATTGATTCGAAAACATTCGAATCGAAAAGAATCGAATTGAAATGAATCCGATCGAAATGAAAAGAATCTACTCGATTCGAATCCAAAAGAATCGAATCCAAAAGAATCGAATCGAATCCAAAAGAATCGAATTGAATTGAATCAAAAGAAATGAATTGAATTGAATCAAAAAGGAACTAATCGCATCAAATCGAAAAAACTCGAATAGAATCAAATCGAATCAAAAAGAATCGAATAGATTCGAATAAAAAAGAATCGAATTGAGGGATCCCTGGGTGGCGCAGCGGTTTAGCGCCTGCCTTTGGCCCAGGGCGCGATCCTGGAGACCCGGGATCGAATCCCACATCGGGCTCCCGGTGCATGGAACCTGCTTCTCCCTCTGCCTGTGTCTCTGCCTCTCTGTCTCTCTCTGTGACTATCATAAAACAAAGAATCGAATTGAATCGCGTTGAAAAAAATCATAAAGGATCAAATCGAAAAGAATCGAATTCCATGTAACGAAAAGATTCGAATTGAAAAGAATCGAATCGAAACAAAAGAACCGAATCGAATTGACATGAATCAAAAAGAATCGAATCAAAACGAATCGAAAAGAAACAAATCAAGTAGAATCTAAAAGAATCGAATCGAATCCAATCGAAACAATTCGAATAGAATTGAAGCGAAAAGAATCAAAACGAATCGAACCGAAGAGAATCGATTCGAATCAAAATAAAAAGTATCGTATCAAATCGAATCGAAAAGAATCATATCAAATAGAATCGAAAGAATGGAATCAAATCTAAAACAATCGAATCGAATCGAAAAGAATCAGATTGAATGGAATAGAAACGAAAAGAATAGAAGAGAATCGAAAGAAATCGAATAGAATCAAATCAAGTCAAAAAGAATCGAATTGAATTGATCCTAACCAAAATAAGCGAAATGAATCGACTCGAACCGAAAAAAATCAAATCGAAAAGAATCTAATCTCAACGAAAATAATCGAAATGAATAGAATCGAAAAGAATCGAATTGAATCAAGTCGAAAAGAATCGAATGGAATCCAATCGAAAAGAATCAAATTGATTCGAATCGAAACAAATTGAATCCAATCGAAAAGAATCTAATTGAATCGAATCGAAAAGAATCGAATTCAATCCAAACGAATCGATTCGAATGGAATAGAAAAGAATAGAATAGAATCGAATCGAAAAGAATCAAATCGAATCGAAAAGAATCGAATCGAAAAGAATTGAATCGAATCGAAAAGAAACGAATCGAACCGAATCAAAAAGAAAACAATCGAATCGAATCAAATACAAAAGAATCGCTTTGAATAGCATAGAATTGAAAAGAATCGAATCAATCGAATTGAAAACAATCGAATCGAAAAGAATCGAATCAAAAAAGTCGAATCGAAACGAAAACAATCGAATCGAATCGAATCTAAAAGAATCGTATTGAATGGAATCGAGTCGAAAAGACTCGAATCAAAAAGACTCGAATCGAATTGAATCAAATCGAAAAGAATCTAATAGAAACCACTCGAACAGAATCAAATCGAAACGATTCAAAATGAATCGAATAGAATAGAATCGAAAAAAATCGAATAGAATCGAAACGAATCGAAACGAAATGAATCGAAGAGAATCGATTAGAATCGAAATGAGAAGAATCGTATTGAATCGAATCGAAAAGAATCAAGTCAAATCGAATCGAAAGAATTGAATCAAATCGAAGAGTCCAATCGAATCGAAAAGAATCGAACTGAATGGAATCAAATCGAAAAGAATCGAATCGAATCGAAAAGAATCGAATCAAATTTAATGGAATCGAAAAGAATCGAATTGAATCGAAAAGAATCGAAATGAAACAAATCAGATCAAATGGAAAAGCATCAACTCGAATTGACAAGAATCGAATCGAATCGAAATGAATCGAATCAAAAAGACTCGAATCGAAAAGAATCGAATCGAAAAGAATCGAATCGAATCGAAAAGACTCGAATCGAATTAAAAATATCAAATGGAATCGAATCGCAAAGAATCGAATTGAAAAGACTCGAATTGAAACGAATCGATTTGAAACGAAAAGAATCGAATCGAATCGAATCGAATTGAATAGAAAAAAATCGAATAGAAAAGAATCGAACCGAAAGGAAAGAATCAAATTGAATCTGTCGATTAAATTCTAGTCGAATCGAATCAGAAAGAATGAAATCGAGTCGAATCGAATGGAAAAGAATCGAATCGAATCGAAAAGAATCGAATTGTATCTAATCAAAAAGAATCGAATCGTATCGACTCGAATCGAAAAGAATCCAATTGCACCATCGAATGGAAACTAATCGAACTGAATAGAATCGAAAAGAATCGAATCGAATCAAATCGAAAACAATCAAATTGAATTGATCGAAAAGAATCGAATTGAATCAAATCGAATCGAAATGAAAAGAATCGAATCGATTCAAATAGAAAAGAATCGAATCGAAAAGAATCAAATCGACACGAAAAGAATCGAATCGAATCAAAAAGTATCGAATTGATTCGAAAACATTCGAATCGAAAAGAATCGAATTGAAATGAATCCGATCGAAATGAAAAGAATCTACTCGATTCGAATCCAAAAGAATCGAATCCAAAAGAATCGAATCGAATCCAAAAGAATCGAATTGAATTGAATCAAAAGAAATGAATTGAATTGAATCAAAAAGGAACTAATCGCATCAAATCGAAAAAACTCGAATAGAATCAAATCGAATCAAAAAGAATCGAATAGATTCGAATAAAAAAGAATCGAATTGAGGGATCACTGGGTGGCGCAGCGGTTTAGCGCCTGCCTTTGGCCCAGGGCGCGATCCTGGAGACCCGGGATCGAATCCCACATCGGGCTCCCGGTGCATGGAACCTGCTTCTCCCTCTGCCTGTGTCTCTGCCTCTCTGTCTCTCGCTGTGACTATCATAAAACAAAGAATCGAATTGAATCGCGTTGAAAAAAATCATAAAGGATCAAATCGAAAAGAATCGAATTCCATGTAACGAAAAGATTCGAATTGAAAAGAATCGAATCGAAACAAAAGAATCGAATCGAATTGACATGAATCAAAAAGAATCGAATCAAAACGAATCGAAAAGAAACAAATCAAGTAGAATCTAAAAGAATCGAATCGAATCCAATCGAAACAATTCGAATAGAATTGAAGCGAAAAGAATCAAAACGAATCGAACCGAAGAGAATCGATTCGAATCAAAATAAAAAGTATCGTATCAAATCGAATCGAAAAGAATCATATCAAATAGAATCGAAAGAATGGAATCAAATCTAAAATAATCGAATCGAATCGAAAAGAATCAGATTGAATGGAATAGAAACGAAAAGTATAGAAGAGAATCGAAAGAAATCGAATAGAATCAAATCAAGTCAAAAAGAATCGAATTGAATTGATCCTAACCAAAATAAGCGAAATGAATCGACTCGAACCGAAAAAAATCAAATCGAAAAGAATCTAATCTCAACGAAAATCATCGAAATGAATAGAATCGACAAGAATCGAATTGAATCAAATCGAAAAGAATCGAATGGAATCCAATCGAAAAGAATCAAATTGATTCGAATCGAAACAAATTGAATCCAATCGAAAAGAATCTAATTGAATCGAATCGAAAAGAATCGAATTCAATCCAAACGAATCGATTCGAATGGAATAGAAAAGAATAGAATAGAATCGAAAAGAAAAAAATCGAATCGAAAAGAATCGAATCGAAAAGAATTGAATCGAATCGAAAAGAAACGAATCGAACCGAATCAAAAAGAAAACAATCAAATCGAATCAAATACAAAAGAATCGCTTTGAATAGCATAGAATTGAAAAGAATCGAATCAATCGAATTGAAAACAATCGAATCGAAAAGAATCGAATCAAAAAAAGTCGAATCGAAACGAAAACAATCGAATCGAATCGAATCTAAAATAATCGTATTGAATGGAATCGAGTCGAAAAGACTGGAATCAAAAAGACTCGAATCGAATTGAATCAAATCGAAAAGAATCTAATAGAAACCACTCGAACAGAATCAAATCGAAATGATTCAAAATGAATCGAATAGAATAGAATCGAAAAAAATCGAATAGAATCGAAACGAATCGAAACGAAATGAATCGAAGAGAATCGATTAGAATCGAAATGAGAAGAATCGTATTGAATCGAATCGAAAAGAATCAAGTCAAATCGAATCGAAAGAATTGAATCAAATCGAAAAGAATCCAATCGAATCGAAAAGAATCGAACTGAATGGAATCAAATCAAAAAGAATCGAATCGAATCGAAAAGAATCGAATCAAATTTAATGGAATCGAAAAGAATCGAATTGAATCGAAAAGAATCGAAATGAAACAAATCAGATCAAATGGAAAAGCATCAACTCGAATTGACAAGAATCGAATCGAATCGAAATGAATCGAATCAAAAAGACTCGAATCGAAAAGAATCGAATTGAAAAGAATCGAATCGAATCGAAAAGACTCGAATCGAATTAAAAATATCAAATCGAATCGAATCGAAAAGAATCGAATTGAAAAGACTCGAATTGAAACGAATCGATTTGAAACGAAAAGAATCGAATCGAATCGAATCGAATTGAATAGAAAAAAATCGAATAGAAAAGAATCGAACCGAAAAGAAAAGAATCAAATTGAATCTGTCGATTAAATTCTAGTCGAATCGAATCAAAAAGAATGAAATCGAGTCGAATCGAATCGAAAAGAATCGAATTGTATCTAATCAAAAAGAATCGAATCGTATCGACTCGAATCGAAAAGAATCCAATTGCACCATCGAATGGAAACTAATCGAACTGAATAGAATCGAAAAGAATCGAATCGAATCAAATCGAAAACAATCAAATTGAATTGATCGAAAAGAATCGAATTGAATCAAATCGAATCGAAATGAAAAGAATCGAATCGATTCAAATAGAAAAGAATCGAATCGAAAAGAATCAAATCGACACGAAAAGAATCGAATCGAATCAAAAAGTATCGAATTGATTCGAAAACATTCGAATCGAAAAGAATCGAATTGAAATGAATCCGATCGAAATGAAAAGAATCTACTCGATTCGAATCCAAAAGAATCGAATCCAAAAGAATCGAATCGAATCCAAAAGAATCGAATTGAATTGAATCAAAAGAAATGAATTGAATTGAATCAAAAAGGAACTAATCGCATCAAATCGAAAAAACTCGAATAGAATCAAATCGAATCAAAAAGAATCGAATAGATTCGAATAAAAAAGAATCGAATTGAGGGATCCCTGGGTGGCGCAGCGGTTTAGCGCCTGCCTTTGGCCCAGGGCGCGATCCTGGAGACCCGGGATCGAATCCCACATCGGGCTCCCGGTGCATGGAGCCTGCTTCTCCCTCTGCCTGTGTCTCTGCCTCTCTGTCTCTCTCTGTGACTATCATAAATAAAAGAATCGAATTGAATCGCGTTGAAAAAAATCATAAAGAACCAAATCGAAAAGAATCGAATTCCATGTAACGAAAAGATTCGAATTGAAGAGAATCGAATCGAAACAAAAGAATCGAATCGAATCGACATGAATCAAAAAGAATCGAATCAAAACGAATCGAAAAGAAACAAATCAAGTAGAATCTAAAAGAATCGAATCGAATCCAATCGAAACAATTCGAATAGAATTGAAGCGAAAAGAATCAAAACGAATCGAACCGAAGAGAATCGATTCGAATCAAAATAAAAAGTATCGTATGAAATCGAATCGAAAAGAATCATATCAAATAGAATCGAAAGAATGGAATCAAATCTAAAACAATCGAATCGAATCGAAAAGAATCGGATTGAATGGAATAGAAACGAAAAGAATAGAAGAGAATCGAAAGAAATCGAATAGAATCAAATCAAGTCAAAAAGAATCGAATTGAATTGATCCTAACCAAAATAAGCGAAATGAATCGACTCGAACCGAAAAAAATCAAATCGAAAAGAATCTAATCTCAACGAAAATCATCGAAATGAATAGAATCGACAAGAATCGAATTGAATCAAATCGAAAAGAATCGAATGGAATCCAATCGAAAAGAATCAAATTGATTCGAATCGAAACAAATTGAATCCAATCGAAAAGAATCTAATTGAATCGAATCGAAAAGAATCGAATTCAATCCAAACGAATCGATTCGAATGGAATAGAAAAGAATAGAATAGAATCGAAAAGAATCAAATCGAATCGAAAAGAATCGAATCGAAAAGAATTGAAACGAATCGAAAAGAAACGAATCGAACCGAATCAAAAAGAAAACAATCGAATCGAATCAAATACAAAAGAATCGCTTTGAATAGCATAGAATTGAAAAGAATCGAATCAATCGAATTGAAAACAATCGAATCGAAAAGAATCGAATCAAAAAAGTCGAATCGAAAGGAAAACAATCGAATCGAATCGAATCTAAAAGAATCGTATTGAATGGAATCGAGTCGAAAAGACTCGAATCAAAAAGACTCGAATCGAATTGAATCAAATCGAAAAGAATCTAATAGAAACCACTCGAACAGAATCAAATCGAAATGATTCAAAATGAATCGAATAGAATAGAATCGAAAAAAATCGAATAGAATCGAAACGAATCGAAACGAAATGAATCGAAGAGAATCGATTAGAATCGAAATGAGAAGAATCGTATTGAATCGAATCGAAAAGAATCAAGTCAAATCGAATCGAAAGAATTGAATCAAATCGAAAAGAATCCAATCGAATCGAAAAGAATCGAACTGAATGGAATCAAATCGAAAAGAATCGAATCGAATCGAAAAGAATCGAATCAAATTTAATGGAATCGAAAAGAATCGAATTGAATCGAAAAGAATCGAAATGAAACAAATCAGATCAAATGGAAAAGCATCAACTCGAATTGACAAGAATCGAATCGAATCGAAATGAATCGAATCAAAAAGACTCGAATCGAAAAGAATCGAATTGAAAAGAATCGAATCGAATCGAAAAGACTCGAATCGAATTAAAAATATCAAATGGAATCGAATCGCAAAGAATCGAATTGAAAAGACTCGAATTGAAACGAATCGATTTGAAACGAAAAGAATCGAATCGAATCGAATCGAATTGAAAGAATCGAATTGAATAGAAAAAAATCGAATAGAAAAGAATCGAACCGAAAAGAAAAGAATCAAATTGAATCTGTCGATTAAATTCTAGTCGAATCGAATCAAAAAGAATGAAATCGAGTCGAATCGAATCGAAAAGAATCGAATCGAATCGAAAAGAATCGAATTGTATCTAATCAAAAAGAATCGAATCGTATCGACTCGAATCGAAAAGAATCCAATTGCACCATCGAATGGAAACTAATCGAACTGAATAGAATCGAAAAGAATCGAATCGAATCAAATCGAAAACAATCAAATTGAATTGATCGAAAAGAATCGAATTGAATCAAATCGAATCGAAATGAAAAGAATCGAATCGATTCAAATAGAAAAGAATCGAATCGAAAAGAATCAAATCGACACGAAAAGAATCGAATCGAATCAAAAAGTATCGAATTGATTCGAAAACATTCGAATCGAAAAGAATCGAATTGAAATGAATCCGATCGAAATGAAAAGAATCTACTCGATTCGAATCCAAAAGAATCGAATCGAATCCAAAAGAATCGAATTGAATTGAATCAAAAGAAATGAATTGAATTGAATCAAAAAGGAACTAATCGCATCAAATCGAAAAAACTCGAATAGAATCAAATCGAATCAAAAAGAATCGAATAGATTCGAATAAAAAAGAATCGAATTGAGGGATCCCTGGGTGGCGCAGCGGTTTAGCGCCTGCCTTTGGCCCAGGGCGCGATCCTGGAGACCCGGGATCGAATCCCACATCGGGCTCCCGGTGCATGGAGCCTGCTTCTCCCTCTGCCTGTGTCTCTGCCTCTCTGTCTCTCTCTGTGACTATCATAAATAAAAGAATCGAATTGAATCGCGTTGAAAAAAATCATAAAGAACCAAATCGAAAAGAATCGAATTCCATGTAACGAAAAGATTCGAATTGAAAAGAATCGAATCGAAACAAAAGAATCGAATCGAATCGACATGAATCAAAAAGAATCGAATCAAAACGAATCGAAAAGAAACAAATCAAGTAGAATCTAATAGAATCGAATCGAATCCAATCGAAACAATTCGAATAGAATTGAAGCGAAAAGAATCAAAACGAATCGAACCGAAGAGAATCGATTCGAATCAAAATAAAAAGTATCGTATGAAATCGAATCGAAAAGAATCATATCAAATAGAATCGAAAGAATGGAATCAAATCTAAAACAATCGAATCGAATCGAAAAGAATCGGATTGAATGGAATAGAAACGAAAAGAATAGAAGAGAATCGAAAGAAATCGAATAGAATCAAATCAAGTCAAAAAGAATCGAATTGAATTGATCCTAACCAAAATAAGCGAAATGAATCGACTCGAACCGAAAAAAATCAAATCGAAAAGAATCTAATCTCAACGAAAATCATCAAAATGAATAGAATCGACAAGAATCGAATTGAATCAAATCGAAAAGAATCGAATGGAATCCAATCGAAAAGAATCAAATTGATTCGAATCGAAACAAATTGAATCCAATCGAAAAGAATCTAATTGAATCGAATCGAAAAGAATCGAATTCAATCCAAACGAATCGATTCGAATGGAATAGAAAAGAATAGAATAGAATCGAAAAGAATCAAATCGAATCGAAAAGAATCGAATCGAAAAGAATTGAAACGAATCGAAAAGAAACGAATCGAACCGAATCAAAAAGAAAACAATCGAATCGAATCAAATACAAAAGAATCGCTTTGAATAGCATAGAATTGAAAAGAATCGAATCAATCGAATTGAAAACAATCGAATCGAAAAGAATCGAATCAAAAAAAGTCGAATCGAAAGGAAAACAATCGAATCGAATCGAATCTAAAAGAATCGTATTGAATGGAATCGAGTCGAAAAGACTCGAATCAAAAAGACTCGAATCGAATTGAATCAAATCGAAAAGAATCTAATAGAAACCACTCGAACAGAATCAAATCGAAATGATTCAAAATGAATCGAATAGAATAGAATCGAAAAAAATCGAATAGAATCGAAACGAATCGAAACGAAATGAATCGAAGAGAATCGATTAGAATCGAAATGAGAAGAATCGTATTGAATCGAATCGAAAAGAATCAAGTCAAATCGAATCGAAAGAATTGAATCAAATCGAAAAGAATCCAATCGAATCGAAAAGAATCGAACTGAATGGAATCAAATCGAAAAGAATCGAATCGAATCGAAAAGAATCGAATCAAATTTAATGGAATCGAAAAGAATCGAATTGAATCGAAAAGAATCGAAATGAAACAAATCAGATCAAATGGAAAAGCATCAACTCGAATTGACAAGAATCAAATCGAATCGAAATGAATCGAATCAAAAAGACTCGAATCGAAAAGAATCGAATTGAAAAGAATCGAATCGAATCGAAAAGACTCGAATCGAATTAAAAATATCAAATCGAATCGAATCGCAAAGAATCGAATTGAAAAGACTCGAATTGAAACGAATCGATTTGAAACGAAAAGAATCGAATCGAATCGAATCGAATTGAAAGAATCGAATTGAATAGAAAAAAATCGAATAGAAAAGAATCGAACCGAAAAGAAAAGAATCAAATTGAATCTGTCGATTAAATTCTAGTCGAATCGAATCAAAAAGAATGAAATCGAGTCGAATCGAATCGAAAAGAATCGAATCGAATCGAAAAGAATCGAATTGTATCTAATCAAAAAGAATCGAATCGTATCGACTCGAATCGAAAAGAATCCAATTGCACCATCGAATGGAAACTAATCGAACTGAATAGAATCGAAAAGAATCGAATCGAATCAAATCGAAAACAATCAAATTGAATTGATCGAAAAGAATCGAATAGAATCAAATCGAATCGAAATGAAAAGAATCGAATCGATTCAAATAGAAAAGAATCGAATCGAAAAGAATCAAATCGACACGAAAAGAATCGAATCGAATCAAAAAGTATCGAATTGATTCGAAAACATTCGAATCGAAAAGAATCGAATTGAAATGAATCCGATCGAAATGAAAAGAATCTACTCGATTCGAATCCAAAAGAATCGAATCGAATCCAAAAGAATCGAATTGAATTGAATCAAAAGAAATGAATTGAATTGAATCAAAAAGGAACTAATCGCATCAAATCGAAAAAACTCGAATAGAATCAAATCGAATCAAAAAGAATCGAATAGATTCGAATAAAAAAGAATCGAATTGAGGGATCCCTGGGTGGCGCAGCGGTTTAGCGCCTGCCTTTGGCCCAGGGCGCGATCCTGGAGACCCGGGATCGAATCCCACATCGGGCTCCCGGTGCATGGAGCCTGCTTCTCCCTCTGCCTGTGTCTCTGCCTCTCTGTCTCTCTCTGTGACTATCATAAATAAAAGAATCGAATTGAATCGCGTTGAAAAAAATCATAAAGAACCAAATCGAAAAGAATCGAATTCCATGTAACGAAAAGATTCGAATTGAAAAGAATCGAATCGAAACAAAAGAATCGAATCGAATCGACATGAATCAAAAAGAATCGAATCAAAACGAATCGAAAAGAAACAAATCAAGTAGAATCTAATAGAATCGAATCGAATCCAATCGAAACAATTCGAATAGAATTGAAGCGAAAAGAATCAAAACGAATCGAACCGAAGAGAATCGATTCGAATCAAAATAAAAAGTATCGTATGAAATCGAATCGAAAAGAATCATATCAAATAGAATCGAAAGAATGGAATCAAATCTAAAACAATCGAATCGAATCGAAAAGAATCGGATTGAATGGAATAGAAACGAAAAGAATAGAAGAGAATCGAAAGAAATCGAATAGAATCAAATCAAGTCAAAAAGAATCGAATTGAATTGATCCTAACCAAAATAAGCGAAATGAATCGACTCGAACCGAAAAAAATCAAATCGAAAAGAATCTAATCTCAACGAAAATCATCAAAATGAATAGAATCGACAAGAATCGAATTGAATCAAATCGAAAAGAATCGAATGGAATCCAATCGAAAAGAATCAAATTGATTCGAATCGAAACAAATTGAATCCAATCGAAAAGAATCTAATTGAATCGAATCGAAAAGAATCGAATTCAATCCAAACGAATCGATTCGAATGGAATAGAAAAGAATAGAATAGAATCGAAAAGAATCAAATCGAATCGAAAAGAATCGAATCGAAAAGAATTGAAACGAATCGAAAAGAAACGAATCGAACCGAATCAAAAAGAAAACAATCGAATCGAATCAAATACAAAAGAATCGCTTTGAATAGCATAGAATTGAAAAGAATCGAATCAATCGAATTGAAAACAATCGAATCGAAAAGAATCGAATCAAAAAAAGTCGAATCGAAAGGAAAACAATCGAATCGAATCGAATCTAAAAGAATCGTATTGAATGGAATCGAGTCGAAAAGACTCGAATCAAAAAGACTCGAATCGAATTGAATCAAATCGAAAAGAATCTAATAGAAACCACTCGAACAGAATCAAATCGAAATGATTCAAAATGAATCGAATAGAATAGAATCGAAAAAAATCGAATAGAATCGAAACGAATCGAAACGAAATGAATCGAAGAGAATCGATTAGAATCGAAATGAGAAGAATCGTATTGAATCGAATCGAAAAGAATCAAGTCAAATCGAATCGAAAGAATTGAATCAAATCGAAAAGAATCCAATCGAATCGAAAAGAATCGAACTGAATGGAATCAAATCGAAAAGAATCGAATCGAATCGAAAAGAATCGAATCAAATTTAATGGAATCGAAAAGAATCGAATTGAATCGAAAAGAATCGAAATGAAACAAATCAGATCAAATGGAAAAGCATCAACTCGAATTGACAAGAATCAAATCGAATCGAAATGAATCGAATCAAAAAGACTCGATTCGAAAAGAATCGAATTGAAAAGAATCGAATCGAATCGAAAAGACTCGAATCGAATTAAAAATATCAAATGGAATCGAATCGCAAAGAATCGAATTGAAAAGACTCGAATTGAAACGAATCGATTTGAAACGAAAAGAATCGAATCGAATCGAATCGAATTGAAAGAATCGAATTGAATAGAAAAAAATCGAATAGAAAAGAATCGAACCGAAAAGAAAAGAATCAAATTGAATCTGTCGATTAAATTCTAGTCGAATCGAATCAAAAAAAATGAAATCGAGTCGAATCGAATCGAAAAGAATCGAATTGTATCTAATCAAAAAGAATCGAATCGTATCGACTCGAATCGAAAAGAATCCAATTGCACCATCGAATGGAAACTAATCGAACTGAATAGAATCGAAAAGAATCGAATCGAATCAAATCAAAAACAATCAAATTGAATTGATCGAAAAGAATCGAATTGAATCAAATGGAATCGAAATGAAAAGAATCGAATCGATTCAAATAGAAAAGAATCGAATCGAAAAGAATCAAATCGACACGAAAAGAATCGAATCGAATCAAAAAGTATCGAATTGATTCGAAAACATTCGAATCGAAAAGAATCGAATTGAAATGAATCCGATCGAAATGAAAAGAATCTACTCGATTCGAATCCAAAAGAATCGAATCCAAAAGAATCGAATCGAATCCAAAAGAATCGAATTGAATTGAATCAAAAGAAATGAATTGAATTGAATCAAAAAGGAACTAATCGCATCAAATCGAAAAAACTCGAATAGAATCAAATCGAATCAAAAAGAATCGAATAGATTCGAATAAAAAAGAATCGAATTGAGGGATCCCTGGGTGGCGCAGCGGTTTAGCGCCTGCCTTTGGCCCAGGGCGCGATCCTGGAGACCCGGGATCGAATCCCACATCGGGCTCCCGGTGCATGGAGCCTGCTTCTCCCTCTGCCTGTGTCTCTGCCTCTCTGTCTCTCTCTGTGACTATCATAAATAAAAGAATCGAATTGAATCGCGTTGAAAAAAATCATAAAGAACCAAATCGAAAAGAATCGAATTCCATGTAACGAAAAGATTCGAATTGAAAAGAATCGAATCGAAACAAAAGAATCGAATCGAATCGACATGAATCAAAAAGAATCGAATCAAAACGAATCGAAAAGAAACAAATCAAGTAGAATCTAAAAGAATCGAATCGAATCCAATCGAAACAATTCGAATAGAATTGAAGCGAAAAGAATCAAAACGAATCGAACCGAAGAGAATCGATTCGAATCAAAATAAAAAGTATCGTATGAAATCGAATCGAAAAGAATCATATCAAATAGAATCGAAAGAATGGAATCAAATCTAAAACAATCGAATCGAATTGAAAAGAATCGGATTGAATGGAATAGAAACGAAAAGAATAGAAGAGAATCGAAAGAAATCGAATAGAATCAAATCAAGTCAAAAAGAATCGAATTGAATTGATCCTAACCAAAATAAGCGAAATGAATCGACTCGAACCGAAAAAAATCAAATCGAAAAGAATCTAATCTCAACGAAAATCATCGAAATGAATAGAATCGACAAGAATCGAATTGAATCAAATCGAAAAGAATCGAATGGAATCCAATCGAAAAGAATCAAATTGATTCGAATCGAAACAAATTGAATCCAATCGAAAAGAATCTAATTGAATCGAATCGAAAAGAATCGAATTCAATCCAAACGAATCGATTCGAATGGAATAGAAAAGAATAGAATAGAATCGAAAAGAATCAAATCGAATCGAAAAGAATCGAATCGAAAAGAATTGAAACGAATCGAAAAGAAACGAATCGAACCGAATCAAAAAGAAAACAATCGAATCGAATCAAATACAAAAGAATCGCTTTGAATAGCATAGAATTGAAAAGAATCGAATCAATCGAATTGAAAACAATCGAATCGAAAAGAATCGAATCAAAAAAAGTCGAATCGAAACGAAAACAATCGAATCGAATCGAATCTAAAATAATCGTATTGAATGGAATCGAGTCGAAAAGACTCGAATCAAAAAGACTCGAATCGAATTGAATCAAATCGAAAAGAATCTAATAGAAACCACTCGAACAGAATCAAATCGAAATGATTCAAAATGAATCGAATAGAATAGAATCGAAAAAAATCGAATAGAATCGAAACGAATCGAAACGAAATGAATCGAAGAGAATCGATTAGAATCGAAATGAGAAGAATCGTATTGAATCGAATCGAAAAGAATCAAGTCAAATCGAATCGAAAGAATTGAATCAAATCGAAAAGAATCCAATCGAATCGAAAAGAATCGAACTGAATGGAATCAAATCGAAAAGAATCGAATCGAATCGAAAAGAATCGAATCAAATTTAATGGAATCGAAAAGAATCGAATTGAATCGAAAAGAATCGAAATGAAACAAATCAGATCAAATGGAAAAGCATCAACTCGAATTGACAAGAATCGAATCGAATCGAAATGAATCGAATCAAAAAGACTCGATTCAAAAAGAATCGAATTGAAAAGAATCGAATCGAATCGAAAAGACTCGAATCGAATTAAAAATATCAAATGGAATCGAATCGCAAAGAATCGAATTGAAAAGACTCGAATTGAAACGAATCGATTTGAAACGAAAAGAATCGAATCGAATCGAATCGAATTGAAAGAATCGAATTGAATAGAAAAAAATCGAATAGAAAAGAATCGAACCGAAAAGAAAAGAATCAAATTGAATCTGTCGATTAAATTCTAGTCGAATCGAATCAAAAAGAATGAAATCGAGTCGAATCGAATCGAAAAGAATCGAATCGAATCGAAAAGAATCGAATTGTATCTAATCAAAAAGAATCGAATCGTATCGACTCGAATCGAAAAGAATCCAATTGCACCATCGAATGGAAACTAATCGAACTGAATAGAATCGAAAAGAATCGAATCGAATCAAATCGAAAACAATCAAATTGAATTGATCGAAAAGAATCGAATTGAATCAAATCGAATCGAAATGAAAAGAATCGAATCGATTCAAATAGAAAAGAATCGAATCGAAAAGAATCAAATCGACACGAAAAGAATCGAAACGAATCAAAAAGTATCGAATTGATTCGAAAACATTCGAATCGAAAAGAATCGAATTGAAATGAATCCGATCGAAATGAAAAGAATCTACTCGATTCGAATCCAAAAGAATCGAATCGAATCCAATAGAATCGAATTGAATTGAATCAAAAGAAATGAATTGAATTGAATCAAAAAGGAACTAATCGAATCAAATCGAAAAAACTCGAATAGAATCAAATCGAATCAAAAAGAATCGAATAGATTCGAATAAAAAAGAATCGAATTGAGGGATCCCTGGGTGGCGCAGCGGTTTAGCGCCTGCCTTTGGCCCAGGGCGCGATCCTGGAGACCCGGGATCGAATCCCACATCGGGCTCCCGGTGCATGGAGCCTGCTTCTCCCTCTGCCTGTGTCTCTGCCTCTCTGTCTCTCTCTGTGACTATCATAAATAAAAGAATCGAATTGAATCCCGTTGAAAAAAATCATAAAGAATCAAATCGAAAAGAATCGAATTCCATGTAACGAAAAGATTCGAATTGAAAAGAATCGAATCGAAACAAAAGAATCGAATCGAATCGAAATGAATCAAAAAGAATCGAATCAAAACGAATCGAAAAGAAACAAATCAAGTAGAATCTAAAAGAATCGAATCGAATCAAATTGAAAAAATTCGAATAGAATTGAAGCGAAAAGAATCAAAACGAATCGAACCGAAGAGAATCGATTCGAATCAAAATAAAAAGTATCGTATCAAATCGAATCGAAAAGAATCATATCAAATAGAATCGAAAGAATGGAATCAAATCTAAAACAATCGAATCGAATCGAAAAGAATCGGATTGAATGGAATAGAAACGAAAAGAATAGAAGAGAATCGAAAGAAATCGAATAGAATCAAATCAAGTCAAAAAGAATCGAATTGAATTGATCCTAACCAAAATAAGCGAAATGAATCGACTCGAACCGAAAAAAATCAAATAGAAAAGAATCTAATCTCAACGAAAATCATCGAAATGAATAGAATCGACAAGAATCGAATTGAATCAAATCGAAAAGAATCGAATGGAATCCAATCGAAAAGAATCAAATTGATTCGAATCGAAACAAATTGAATCCAATCGAAAAGAATCTAATTGAATCGAATCGAAAAGAATCGAATTCAATCCAAACGAATCGATTCGAATGGAATAGAAAAGAATAGAATAGAATCGAAAAGAATCAAATCGAATCGAAAAGAATCGAATCGAAAAGAATTGAAACGAATCGAAAAGAAACGAATCGAACCGAATCAAAAAGAAAACAATCGAATCGAATCAAATACAAAAGAATCGCTTTGAATAGCATAGAATTGAAAAGAATCGAATCAATCGAATTGAAAACAATCGAATCGAAAAGAATCGAATCAAAAAAATTCGAATCGAAACGAAAACAATCGAATCGAATCGAATCTAAAAGAATCGTATTGAATGGAATCGAGTCGAAAAGACTCGAATCAAAAAGACTCGAATCGAATTGAATCAAATCGAAAAGAATCTAATAGAAACCACTCGAACAGAATCAAATCGAAATGATTCAAAATGAATCGAATAGAATAGAATCGAAAAAAATCGAATAGAATCGAAACGAATCGAAACGAAATGAATCGAAGAGAGTCGATTAGAATCGAAATGAGAAGAATCGTATTGAATCGAATCGAAAAGAATCAAGTCAAATCTAATCGAAAGAATTGAATCAAATCGAAAAGAATCCAATCGAATCGAAAAGAATCGAACTGAATGGAATCAAATCGAAAAGAATCGAATCGAATCGAAAAGAATCGAATCAAATTTAATGGAATCGAAAAGAATCGAATTGAATCGAAAAGAATCGAAATGAAACAAATCAGATCAAATGGAAAAGCATCAACTCGAATTGACAAGAATCGAATCGAATCGAAATGAATCGAATCAAAAAGACTCGATTCGAAAAGAATCGAATTGAAAAGAATCGAATCGAATCGAAAAGACTCGAATCGAATTAAAAATATCAAATGGAATCGAATCGCAAAGAATCGAATTGAAAAGACTCGAATTGCAACGAATCGATTTGAAACGAAAAGAATCGAATCGAATCGAATCGAATTGAAAGAATCGAATTGAATAGAAAAAAATCGAATAGAAAAGAATCGAACCGAAAAGAAAAGAATCAAATTGAATCTGTCGATTAAATTCTAGTCGAATCGAATCAAAAAGAATGAAATCGAGTCGAATCGAATCGAAAAGAATCGAATTGTATCTAATCAAAAAGAATCGAATCGTATCGACTCGAATCGAAAAGAATCCAATTGCACCATCGAATGGAAACTAATCGAACTGAATAGAATCGAAAAGAATCGAATCGAATCAAATCGAAAACAATCAAATTGAATTGATCGAAAAGAATCGAATTGAATCAAATCGAATCGAAATGAAAAGAATCGAATCGATTCAAATAGAAAAGAATTGAATCGAAAAGAATCAAATCGACACGAAAAGAATCGAATCGAATCAAAAAGTATCGAATTGATTCGAAAACATTCGAATCGAAAAGAATCGAATTGAAATGAATCCGATCGAAATGAAAAGAATCTACTCGATTCGAATCCAAAAGAATCGAATCGAATCCAAAAGAATCGAATTGAATTGAATCAAAAGAAATGAATTGAATTGAATCAAAAAGGAACTAATCGCATCAAATCGAAAAAACTCGAATAGAATCAAATCGAATCAAAAAGAATCGAATAGATTCGAATAAAAAAGAATCGAATTGAGGGATCCCTGGGTGGCGCAGCGGTTTAGCGCCTGCCTTTGGCCCAGGGCGCGATCCTGGAGACCCGGGATCGAATCCCACATCGGGCTCCCGGTGCATGGAGCCTGCTTCTCCCTCTGCCTGTGTCTCTGCCTCTCTGTCTCTCTCTGTGACTATCATAAATAAAAGAATCGAATTGAATCGCGTTGAAAAAAATCATAAAGAACCAAATCGAAAAGAATCGAATTCCATGTAACGAAAAGATTCGAATTGAAAAGAATCGAATCGAAACAAAAGAATCGAATCGAATCGACATGAATCAAAAAGAATCGAATCAAAACGAATCGAAAAGAAACAAATCAAGTAGAATCTAAAAGAATCGAATCGAATCCAATCGAAACAATTCGAATAGAATTGAAGCGAAAAGAATCAAAACGAATCGAACCGAAGAGAATCGATTCGAATCAAAATAAAAAGTATCGTATGAAATCGAATCGAAAAGAATCATATCAAATAGAATCGAAAGAATGGAATCAAATCTAAAACAATCGAATCGAATTGAAAAGAATCGGATTGAATGGAATAGAAACGAAAAGAATAGAAGAGAATCGAAAGAAATCGAATAGAATCAAATCAAGTCAAAAAGAATCGAATTGAATTGATCCTAACCAAAATAAGCGAAATGAATCGACTCGAACCGAAAAAAATCAAATCGAAAAGAATCTAATCTCAACGAAAATCATCGAAATGAATAGAATCGACAAGAATCGAATTGAATCAAATCGAAAAGAATCGAATGGAATCCAATCGAAAAGAATCAAATTGATTCGAATCGAAACAAATTGAATCCAATCGAAAAGAATCTAATTGAATCGAATCGAAAAGAATCGAATTCAATCCAAACGAATCGATTCGAATGGAATAGAAAAGAATAGAATAGAATCGAAAAGAATCAAATCGAATCGAAAAGAATCGAATCGAAAAGAATTGAAACGAATCGAAAAGAAACGAATCGAACCGAATCAAAAAGAAAACAATCGAATCGAATCAAATACAAAAGAATCGCTTTGAATAGCATAGAATTGAAAAGAATCGAATCAATCGAATTGAAAACAATCGAATCGAAAAGAATCGAATCAAAAAAAGTCGAATCGAAACGAAAACAATCGAATCGAATCGAATCTAAAAGAATCGTATTGAATTGCATCGAGTCGAAAAGACTCGAATCAAAAAGACTCGAATCGAATTGAATCAAATCGAAAAGAATCTAATAGAAACCACTCGAACAGAATCAAATCGAAATGATTCAAAATGAATCGAATAGAATAGAATCGAAAAAAATCGAATAGAATCGAAACGAATCGAAACGAAATGTATCGAAGAGAATCGATTAGAATCGAAATGAGAAGAATCGTATTGAATCGAATCGAAAAGAATCAAGTCAAATCGAATCGAAAGAATTGAATCAAATCGAAAAGAATCCAATCGAATCGAAAAGAATCGAACTGAATGGAATCAAATCGAAAAGAATCGAATCGAATCGAAAAGAATCGAATCAAATTTAATGGAATCGAAAAGAATCGAATTGAATCGAAAAGAATCGAAATGAAACAAATCAGATCAAATGGAAAAGCATCAACTCGAATTGACAAGAATCGAATCGAATCGAAATGAATCGAATCAAAAAGACTCGAATCGAAAAGAATCGAATTGAAAAGAATCGAATCGAATCGAAAAGACTCAAATCGAATTAAAAATATCAAATGGAATCGAATCGCAAAGAATCGAATTGAAAAGACTCGAATTGCAACGAATCGATTTGAAACGAAAAGAATCGAATCGAATCGAATCAAATTGAAAGAATCGAATTGAATAGAAAAAAATCGAATAGAAAAGAATCGAACCGAAAAGAAAAGAATCAAATTGAATCTGTCGATTAAATTCTAGGCGAATCGAATCAAAAAGAATGAAATCGAGTCGAATCGAATCGAAAAGAATCGAATTGTATCTAATCAAAAAGAATCGAATCGTATCGACTCGAATCGAAAAGAATCCAATTGCACCATCGAATGGAAACTAATCGAACTGAATAGAATCGAAAAGAATCGAATCGAATCAAATCGAAAACAATCAAATTGAATTGATCGAAAAGAATCGAATTGAATCAAATCGAATCGAAATGAAAAGAATCGAATCGATTCAAATAGAAAAGAATCGAATCGAAAAGAATCAAATCGACACGAAAAGAATCGAATCGAATCAAAAAGTATCGAATTGATTCGAAAACATTCGAATCGAAAAGAATCGAATTGAAATGAATCCGATCGAAATGAAAAGAATCTACTCGATTCGAATCCAAAAGAATCGAATCGAATCCAAAAGAATCGAATTGAATTGAATCAAAAGAAATGAATTGAATTGAATCAAAAAGGAACTAATCGCATCAAATCGAAAAAACTCGAATAGAATCAAATCGAATCAAAAAGAATCGAATAGATTCGAATAAAAAAGAATCGAATTGAGGGATCCCTGGGTGGCGCAGCGGTTTAGCGCCTGCCTTTGGCCCAGGGCGCGATCCTGGAGACCCGGGATCGAATCCCACATCGGGCTCCCGGTGCATGGAGCCTGCTTCTCCCTCTGCCTGTGTCTCTGCCTCTCTGTCTCTCTCTGTGACTATCATAAATAAAAGAATCGAAATGAATCGCGTTGAAAAAAATCATAAAGAACCAAATCGAAAAGAATCGAATTCCATGTAACGAAAAGATTCGAATTGAAAAGAATCGAATCGAAACAAAAGAATCGAATCGAATCGACATGAATCAAAAAGAATCGAATCAAAACGAATCGAAAAGAAACAAATCAAGTAGAATCTAAAAGAATCGAATCGAATCCAATCGAAACAATTCGAATAGAATTGAAGCGAAAAGAATCAAAACGAATCGAACCGAAGAGAATCGATTCGAATCAAAATAAAAAGTATCGTATCAAATCGAATCAAAAAGAATCATATCAAATAGAATCGAAAGAATGGAATCAAATCTAAAACAATCGAATCGAATCGAAAAGAATCGGATTGAATGGAATAGAAACGAAAAGAATAGAAGAGAATCGAAAGAAATCGAATAGAATCAAATCAAGTCAAAAAGAATCGAATTGAATTGATCCTAACCAAAATAAGCGAAATGAATCGACTCGAACCGAAAAAAATCAAATCGAAAAGAATCTAATCTCAACGAAAATCATCGAAATGAATAGAATCGAATTGAATCAAATCGAAAAGAATCGAATGGAATCCAATCGAAAAGAATCAAATTGATTCGAATCGAAACAAATTGAATCCAATCGAAAAGAATCTAATTGAATCGAATCGAAAAGAACCGAATTCAATCAAAACGAATCGATTCGAATGGAATAGAAAAGAATAGAATAGAATAGAATCGAAAAGAATCGAATCGAAAAGAATTGAATCGAATCGAAAAGAAACGAATCGAACCGAATCAATAAGAAAACAATCAAATCGAATCAAATACAAAAGAATCGCTTTGAATAGCATAGAATTGAAAAGAATCGAATCAATCGAATTGAAAACAATCGAATCGAAGAGAATCGAATCAAAAAAAGTCGAATCGAAACGAAAACAATCGAATCGAATGGAATCTAAAAGAATCGTATTGAATTGCATCGAGTCGAAAAGACTCGAAACAAAAAGACTCGAATCGAATTGAATCAAATCGAAAAGAATCTAATAGAAACCACTCGAACAGAATCAAATCGAAATGATTCAAAATGAATCGAATAGAATAGAATCGAAAAAATCGAATAGAATCGAAACGAATCGAAACGAAATGAATCGAAGAGAGTCGATTAGAATCGAAATGAGAAGAATCGTATTGAATCGAATCGAAAAGAATCAAGTCAAATCGAATCGAAAGAATTGAATCAAATCGAAAAGAATCCAATCGAATCGAAAAGAATCGAACTGAATGGAATCAAATCAAAAAGAATCGAATCGAATCGAAAAGAATCGAATCAAATTTAATGGAATCGAAAAGAATCGAATTGAATCGAAAAGAATCGAAATGAAACAAATCAGATCAAATGGAAAAGCATCAACTCGAATTGACAAGAATCGAATCGAATCGAAATGAATCGAATCAAAAAGACTCGATTCGAAAAGAATCGAATTGAAAAGAATCGAATCGAATCGAAAAGACTCGAATCGAATTAAAAATATCAAATGGAATCGAATCGCAAAGAATCGAATTGAAAAGACTCGAATTGCAACGAATCGATTTGAAACGAAAAGAATCGAATCGAATCGAATCGAATTGAAAGAATCGAATTGAATAGAAAAAAATCGAATAGAAAAGAATCGAACCGAAAAGAAAAGAATCAAATTGAATCTGTCGATTAAATTCTAGTCGAATCGAATCAAAAAGAATGAAATCGAGTCGAATCGAATCGAAAAGAATCGAATTGTATCTAATCAAAAAGAATCGAATCGTATCGACTCGAATCGAAAAGAATCCAATTGCACCATCGAATGGAAACTAATCGAACTGAATAGAATCGAAAAGAATCGAATCGAATCAAATCGAAAACAATCAAATTGAATTGATCGAAAAGAATCGAATTGAATCAAATCGAATCGAAATGAAAAGAATCGAATCGATTCAAATAGAAAAGAATTGAATCGAAAAGAATCAAATCGACACGAAAAGAATCGAATCGAATCAAAAAGTATCGAATTGATTCGAAAACATTCGAATCGAAAAGAATCGAATTGAAATGAATCCGATCGAAATGAAAAGAATCTACTCGATTCGAATCCAAAAGAATCGAATCGAATCCAAAAGAATCGAATTGAATTGAATCAAAAGAAATGAATTGAATTGAATCAAAAAGGAACTAATCGCATCAAATCGAAAAAACTCGAATAGAATCAAATCGAATCAAAAAGAATCGAATAGATTCGAATAAAAAAGAATCGAATTGAGGGATCCCTGGGTGGCGCAGCGGTTTAGCGCCTGCCTTTGGCCCAGGGCGCGATCCTGGAGACCCGGAATCGAATCCCACATCGGGCTCCCGGTGCATGGAGCCTGCTTCTCTCTCTGCCTGTGTCTCTGCCTCTCTGTCTCTCTCTGTGACTATCATAAATAAAAGAATCGAAATGAATCGCGTTGAAAAAAATCATAAAGAACCAAATCGAAAAGAATCGAATTCCATGTAACGAAAAGATTCGAATTGAAAAGAATCGAATCGAAACAAAAGAATCGAATCGAATCGACATGAATCAAAAAGAATCGAATCAAAACGAATCGAAAAGAAACAAATCAAGTAGAATCTAAAAGAATCGAATCGAATCCAATCGAAACAATTCGAATAGAATTGAAGCGAAAAGAATCAAAACGAATCGAACCGAAGAGAATCGATTCGAATCAAAATAAAAAGTATCGTATCAAATCGAATCGAAAAGAATCATATCAAATAGAATCGAAAGAATGGAATCAAATCTAAAACAATCGAATCGAATCGAAAAGAATCGGATTGAATGGAATAGAAACGAAAAGAATAGAAGAGAATCGAAAGAAATCGAATAGAATCAAATCAAGTCAAAAAGAATCGAATTGAATTGATCCTAACCAAAATAAGCGAAATGAATCGACTCGAACCGAAAAAAATCAAATCGAAAAGAATCTAATCTCAACGAAAATCATCGAAATGAATAGAATCGAAAAGAATCGAATTGAATCAAATCGAAAAGAATCGAATGGAATCCAATCGAAAAGAATCAAATTGATTCGAATCGAAACAAATTGAATCCAATCGAAAAGAATCTAATTGAATCGAATCGAAAAGAATCGAATTCAATCAAAACGAATCGATTCGAATGGAATAGAAAAGAATAGAATAGAATCGAAAAGAATCAAATCGAATCGAAAAGAATCGAGACGAAAAGAATTGAATCGAATCGAAAAGAAACGAATCGAACCGAATCAATAAGAAAACAATCGAATCGAATCAAATACAAAAGAATCGCTTTGAATAGCATAGAATTGAAAAGAATCGAATCAATCGAATTGAAAACAATCGAATCGAAAAGAATCGAATCAAAAAAATTCGAATCGACACGAAAACAATCGAATCGAATCGAATCTAAAAGAATCGTATTGAATTGCATCGAGTCGAAAAGACTCGAATCAAAAAGACTCGAATCGAATTGAATCAAATCGAAAAGAATCTAATAGAAACCACTCGAACAGAATCAAATCGAAATGATTCAAAATGAATCGAATAGAATAGAATCGAAAAAAATCGAATAGAATCGAAACGAATCGAAACGAAATGAATCGAAGAGAATCGATTAGAATCGAAATGAGAAGAATCGTATTGAATCGAATCGAAAAGAATCAAGTCAAATCGAATCGAAAGAATTGAATCAAATCGAAAAGAATCCAATCGAATCGAAAAGAATCGAACTGAATGGAATCAAATCGAAAAGAATCGAATCGAATCGAAAAGAATCGAATCAAATTTAATGGAATCGAAAAGAATCGAATTGAATCGAAAAGAATCGAAATGAAACAAATCAGATCAAATGGAAAAGCATCAACTCGAATTGACAAGAATCGAATCGAATCGAAATGAATCGAATCAAAAAGACTCGAATCGAAAAGAATCGAATTGAAAAGAATCGAATCGAATCGAAAAGACTCAAATCGAATTAAAAATATCAAATGGAATCGAATCGCAAAGAATCGAATTGAAAAGACTCGAATTGCAACGAATCGATTTGAAACGAAAAGAATCGAATCGAATCGAATCAAATTGAAAGAATCGAATTGAATAGAAAAAAATCGAATAGAAAAGAATCGAACCGAAAAGAAAAGAATCAAATTGAATCTGTCGATTAAATTCTAGGCGAATCGAATCAAAAAGAATGAAATCGAGTCGAATCGAATCGAAAAGAATCGAATTGTATCTAATCAAAAAGAATCGAATCGTATCGAAAAAATCGAAAAGAATCCAATTGCACCATCGAATGGAAACTAATCGAACTGAATAGAATCGAAAAGAATCGAATCGAATCAAATCGAAAACAATCAAATTGAATTGATCGAAAAGAATCGAATTGAATCAAATCGAATCGAAATGAAAAGAATCGAATCGATTCAAATAGAAAAGAATCGAATCGAAAAGAATCAAATCGACACGAAAAGAATCGAATCGAATCAAAAAGTATCGAATTGATTCGAAAACATTCGAATCGAAAAGAATCGAATTGAAATGAATCCGATCGAAATGAAAAGAATCTACTCGATTCGAATCCAAAAGAATCGAATCCAAAAGAATCGAATCGAATCCAAAAGAATCGAATTGAATTGAATCAAAAGAAATGAATTGAATTGAATCAAAAAGGAACTAATCGCATCAAATCGAAAAAACTCGAATAGAATCAAATCGAATCAAAAAGAATCGAATAGATTCGAATAAAAAAGAATCGAATTGAGGGATCCCTGGGTGGCGCAGCGGTTTAGCGCCTGCCTTTGGCCCAGGGCGCGATCCTGGAGACCCGGGATCGAATCCCACATCGGGCTCCCGGTGCATGGAGCCTGCTTCTCCCTCTGCCTGTGTCTCTGCCTCTCTGTCTCTCTCTGTGACTATCATAAATAAAAGAATCGAATTGAATCGCGTTGAAAAAAATCATAAAGAACCAAATCGAAAAGAATCGAATTCCATGTAACGAAAAGATTCGAATTGAAAAGAATCGAATCGAAACAAAAGAATCGAATCGAATCGACATGAATCAAAAAGAATCGAATCAAAACGAATCGAAAAGAAACAAATCAAGTAGAATCTAAAAGAATCGAATCGAATCCAATCGAAACAATTCGAATAGAATTGAAGCGAAAAGAATCAAAACGAATCGAACCGAAAAGAATCGATTCGAATCAAAATAAAAAGTATCGTATGAAATCGAATCGAAAAGAATCATATCAAATAGAATCGAAAGAATGGAATCAAATCTAAAACAATCGAATCGAATCGAAAAGAATCGGATTGAATGGAATAGAAACGAAAAGAATAGAAGAGAATCGAAAGAAATCGAATAGAATCAAATCAAGTCAAAAAGAATCGAATTGAATTGATCCTAACCAAAATAAGCGAAATGAATCGACTCGAACCGAAAAAATCAAATCGAAAAGAATCTAATCTCAACGAAAATCATCGAAATGAATAGAATCGACAAGAATCGAATTGAATCAAATCGAAAAGAATCGAATGGAATCCAATCGAAAAGAATCAAATTGATTCGAATCGAAACAAATTGAATCCAATCGAAAAGAATCTAATTGAATCGAATCGAAAAGAATCGAATTCAATCCAAACGAATCGATTCGAATGGAATAGAAAAGAATAGAATAGAATCGAAAAGAATCAAATCGAATCGAAAAGAATCGAATCGAAAAGAATTGAAACGAATCGAAAAGAAACGAATCGAACCGAATCAATAAGAAAACAATCGAATCGAATCAAATACAAAAGAATCGCTTTGAATAGCATAGAATTGAAAAGAATCGAATCAATCGAATTGAAAACAATCGAATCGAAAAGAATCGAATCAAAAAAAGTCGAATCGAAAGGAAAACAATCGAATCGAATCGAATCTAAAAGAATCGTATTGAATGGAATCGAGTCGAAAAGACTCGAATCAAAAAGACTCGAATCGAATTGAATCAAATCGAAAAGAATCTAATAGAAACCACTCGAACAGAATCAAATCGAAATGATTCAAAATGAATCGAATAGAATAGAATCGAAAAAAATCGAATAGAATCGAAACGAATCGAAACGAAATGAATCGAAGAGAATCGATTAGAATCGAAATGAGAAGAATCGTATTGAATCGAATCGAAAAGAATCAAGTCAAATCGAATCGAAAGAATTGAATCAAATCGAAAAGAATCCAATCGAATCGAAAAGAATCGAACTGAATGGAATCAAATCGAAAAGAATCGAATCGAATCGAAAAGAATCGAATCAAATTTAATGGAATCGAAAAGAATCGAATTGAATCGAAAAGAATCGAAATGAAACAAATCAGATCAAATGGAAAAGCATCAACTCGAATTGACAAGAATCGAATCGAATCGAAATGAATCGAATCATAAAGACTCGAATCGAAAAGAATCGAATTGAAAAGAATCGAATCGAATCGAAAAGACTCGAATCGAATTAAAAATATCAAATGGAATCGAATCGCAAAGAATCGAATTGAAAAGACTCGAATTGAAACGAATCGATTTGAAACGAAAAGAATCGAATCGAATTGAAAGAATCGAATTGAATAGAAAAAAATCGAATAGAAAAGAATCGAACCGAAAAGAAAAGAATCAAATTGAATCTGTCGATTAAATTCTAGTCGAATCGAATCAAAAAGAATGAAATCGAGTCGAATCGAATCGAAAAGAATCGAATTGTATCTAATCAAAAAGAATCGAATCGTATCGACTCGAATCGAAAAGAATCCAATTGCACCATCGAATGGAAACTAATCGAACTGAATAGAATCGAAAAGAATCGAATCGAATCAAATCGAAAACAATCAAATTGAATTGATCGAAAAGAATCGAATTGAATCAAATCGAATCGAAATGAAAAGAATCGAATCGATTCAAATAGAAAAGAATCGAATCGAAAAGAATCAAATCGACACGAAAAGAATCGAATCGAATCAAAAAGTATCGAATTGATTCGAAAACATTCGAATCGAAAAGAATCGAATTGAAATGAATCCGATCGAAATGAAAAGAATCTACTCGATTCGAATCCAAAAGAATCGAATCCAAAAGAATCGAATCGAATCCAAAAGAATCGAATTGAATTGAATCAAAAGAAATGAATTGAATTGAATCAAAAAGGAACTAATCGCATCAAATCGAAAAAACTCGAATAGAATCAAATCGAATCAAAAAGAATCGAATAGATTCGAATAAAAAAGAATCGAATTGAGGGATCCCTGGGTGGCGCAGCGGTTTAGCGCCTGCCTTTGGCCCAGGGCGCGATCCTGGAGACCCGGGATCGAATCCCACATCGGGCTCCCGGTGCATGGAGCCTGCTTCTCCCTCTGCCTGTGTCTCTGCCTCTCTGTCTCTCTCTGTGACTATCATAAATAAAAGAATCGAATTGAATCGCGTTGAAAAAAATCATAAAGAACCAAATCGAAAAGAATCGAATTCCATGTAACGAAAAGATTCGAATTGAAAAGAATCGAATCGAAACAAAAGAATCGAATCGAATCGACATGAATCAAAAAGAATCGAATCAAAACGAATCGAAAAGAAACAAATCAAGTAGAATCTAAAAGAATCGAATCGAATCCAATCGAAACAATTCGAATAGAATTGAAGCGAAAAGAATCAAAACGAATCGAACCGAAGAGAATCGATTCGAATCAAAATAAAAAGTATCGTATGAAATCGAATCGAAAAGAATCATATCAAATTGAATCGAAAGAATGGAATCAAATCTAAAACAATCGAATCGAATTGAAAAGAATCGGATTGAATGGAATAGAAACGAAAAGAATAGAAGAGAATCGAAAGAAATCGAATAGAATCAAATCAAGTCAAAAAGAATCGAATTGAATTGATCCTAACCAAAATAAGCGAAATGAATCGACTCGAACCGAAAAAATCAAATCGAAAAGAATCTAATCTCAACGAAAATCATCGAAATGAATAGAATCGACAAGAATCGAATTGAATCAAATCGAAAAGAATCGAATGGAATCCAATCGAAAAGAATCAAATTGATTCGAATCGAAACAAATTGAATCCAATCGAAAAGAATCTAATTGAATCGAATCGAAAAGAATCGAATTCAATCCAAACGAATCGATTCGAATGGAATAGAAAAGAATAGAATAGAATCGAAAAGAATCAAATCGAATCGAAAAGAATCGAATCGAAAAGAATTGAAACGAATCGAAAAGAAACGAATCGAACCGAATCAAAAAGAAAACAATCGAATCGAATCAAATACAAAAGAATCGCTTTGAATAGCATAGAATTGAAAAGAATCGAATCAATCGAATTGAAAACAATCGAATCGAAAAGAATCGAATCAAAAAAAGTCGAATCGAAAGGAAAACAATCGAATCGAATCGAATCTAAAAGAATCGTATTGAATGGAATCGAGTCGAAAAGACTCGAATCAAAAAGACTCGAATCGAATTGAATCAAATCGAAAAGAATCTAATAGAAACCACTCGAACAGAATCAAATCGAAATGATTCAAAATGAATCGAATAGAATAGAATCGAAAAAAATCGAATAGAATCGAAACGAATCGAAACGAAATGAATCGAAGAGAATCGATTAGAATCGAAATGAGAAGAATCGTATTGAATCGAATCGAAAAGAATCAAGTCAAATCGAATCGAAAGAATTGAATCAAATCGAAAAGAATCCAATCGAATCGAAAAGAATCGAACTGAATGGAATCAAATCGAAAAGAATCGAATCGAATCGAAAAGAATCGAATCAAATTTAATGGAATCGAAAAGAATCGAATTGAATCGAAAAGAATCGAAATGAAACAAATCAGATCAAATGGAAAAGCATCAACTCGAATTGACAAGAATCAAATCGAATCGAAATGAATCGAATCAAAAAGACTCGATTCGAAAAGAATCGAATTGAAAAGAATCGAATCGAATCGAAAAGACTCGAATCGAATTAAAAATATCAAATGGAATCGAATCGCAAAGAATCGAATTGAAAAGACTCGAATTGAAACGAATCGATTTGAAACGAAAAGAATCGAATCGAATCGAATCGAATTGAAAGAATCGAATTGAATAGAAAAAAATTGAATAGAAAAGAATCGAACCGAAAAGAAAAGAATCAAATTGAATCTGTCGATTAAATTCTAGTCGAATCGAATCAAAAAAAATGAAATCGAGTCGAATCGAATCGAAAAGAATCGAATTGTATCTAATCAAAAAGAATCGAATCGTATCGACTCGAATCGAAAAGAATCCAATTGCACCATCGAATGGAAACTAATCGAACTGAATAGAATCGAAAAGAATCGAATCGAATCAAATCAAAAACAATCAAATTGAATTGATCGAAAAGAATCGAATTGAATCAAATCGAATCGAAATGAAAAGAATCGAATCGATTCAAATAGAAAAGAATCGAATCGAAAAGAATCAAATCGACACGAAAAGAATCGAATCGAATCAAAAAGTATCGAATTGATTCGAAAACATTCGAATCGAAAAGAATCGAATTGAAATGAATCCGATCGAAATGAAAAGAATCTACTCGATTCGAATCCAAAAGAATCGAATCGAATCCAAAAGAATCGAATTGAATTGAATCAAAAGAAATGAATTGAATTGAATCAAAAAGGAACTAATCGAATCAAATCGAAAAAACTCGAATAGAATCAAATCGAATCAAAAAGAATCGAATAGATTCGAATAAAAAAGAATCGAATTGAGGGATCCCTGGGTGGCGCAGCGGTTTAGCGCCTGCCTTTGGCCCAGGGCGCGATCCTGGAGACCCGGGATCGAATCCCACATCGGGCTCCCGGTGCATGGAGCCTGCTTCTCCCTCTGCCTGTGTCTCTGCCTCTCTGTCTCTCTCTGTGACTATCATAAATAAAAGAATCGAATTGAATCGCGTTGAAAAAAATCATAAAGAACCAAATCGAAAAGAATCGAATTCCATGTAACGAAAAGATTCGAATTGAAAAGAATCGAATCGAAACAAAAGAATCGAATCGAATCGACATGAATCAAAAAGAATCGAATCAAAACGAATCGAAAAGAAACAAATCAAGTAGAATCTAAAAGAATCGAATCGAATCCAATCGAAACAATTCGAATAGAATTGAAGCGAAAAGAATCAAAACGAATCGAACCGAAGAGAATCGATTCGAATCAAAATAAAAAGTATCGTATGAAATCGAATCGAAAAGAATCATATCAAATAGAATCGAAAGAATGGAATCAAATCTAAAACAATCGAATCGAATTGAAAAGAATCGGATTGAATGGAATAGAAACGAAAAGAATAGAAGAGAATCGAAAGAAATCGAATAGAATCAAATCAAGTCAAAAAGAATCGAATTGAATTGATCCTAACCAAAATAAGCGAAATGAATCGACTCGAACCGAAAAAAATCAAATCGAAAAGAATCTAATCTCAACGAAAATCATCGAAATGAATAGAATCGACAAGAATCGAATTGAATCAAATCGAAAAGAATCGAATGGAATCCAATCGAAAAGAATCAAATTGATTCGAATCGAAACAAATTGAATCCAATCGAAAAGAATCTAATTGAATCGAATCGAAAAGAATCGAATTCAATCCAAACGAATCGATTCGAATGGAATAGAAAAGAATAGAATAGAATCGAAAAGAATCAAATCGAATCGAAAAGAATCGAATCGAAAAGAATTGAAACGAATCGAAAAGAAACGAATCGAACCGAATCAAAAAGAAAACAATCGAATCGAATCAAATACAAAAGAATCGCTTTGAATAGCATAGAATTGAAAAGAATCGAATCAATCGAATTGAAAACAATCGAATCGAAAAGAATCGAATCAAAAAAAGTCGAATCGAAACGAAAACAATCGAATCGAATCGAATCTAAAATAATCGTATTGAATGGAATCGAGTCGAAAAGACTCGAATCAAAAAGACTCGAATCGAATTGAATCAAATCGAAAAGAATCTAATAGAAACCACTCGAACAGAATCAAATCGAAATGATTCAAAATGAATCGAATAGAATAGAATCGAAAAAAATCGAATAGAATCGAAACGAATCGAAACGAAATGAATCGAAGAGAATCGATTAGAATCGAAATGAGAAGAATCGTATTGAATCGAATCGAAAAGTATCAAGTCAAATCGAATCGAAAGAATTGAATCAAATCGAAAAGAATCCAATCGAATCGAAAAGAATCGAACTGAATGGAATCAAATCGAAAAGAATCGAATCGAATCGAAAAGAATCGAATCAAATTTAATGGAATCGAAAAGAATCGAATTGAATCGAAAAGAATCGAAATGAAACAAATCAGATCAAATGGAAAAGCATCAACTCGAATTGACAAGAATCGAATCGAATCGAAATGAATCGAATCAAAAAGACTCGAATCGAAAAGAATCGAATTGAAAAGAATCGAATCGAATCGAAAAGACTCGAATCGAATTAAAAATATCAAATGGAATCGAATCGCAAAGAATCGAATTGAAAAGACTCGAATTGAAACGAATCGATTTGAAACGAAAAGAATCGAATCGAATCGAATCGAATTGAAAGAATCGAATTGAATAGAAAAAAATCGAATAGAAAAGAATCGAACCGAAAAGAAAAGAATCAAATTGAATCTGTCGATTAAATTCTAGTCGAATCGAATCAAAAAGAATGAAATCGAGTCGAATCGAATCGAAAAGAATCGAATCGAATCGAAAAGAATCGAATTGTATCTAATCAAAAAGAATCGAATCGTATCGACTCGAATCGAAAAGAATCCAATTGCACCATCGAATGGAAACTAATCGAACTGAATAGAATCGAAAAGAATCGAATCGAATCAAATCGAAAACAATCAAATTGAATTGATCGAAAAGAATCGAATTGAATCAAATCGAATCGAAATGAAAAGAATCGAATCGATTCAAATAGAAAAGAATCGAATCGAAAAGAATCAAATCGACACGAAAAGAATCGAAACGAATCAAAAAGTATCGAATTGATTCGAAAACATTCGAATCGAAAAGAATCGAATTGAAATGAATCCGATCGAAATGAAAAGAATCTACTCGATTCGAATCCAAAAGAATCGAATCGAATCCAATAGAATCGAATTGAATTGAATCAAAAGAAATGAATTGAATTGAATCAAAAAGGAACTAATCGAATCAAATCGAAAAAACTCGAATAGAATCAAATCGAATCAAAAAGAATCGAATAGATTCGAATAAAAAAGAATCGAATTGAGGGATCCCTGGGTGGCGCAGCGGTTTAGCGCCTGCCTTTGGCCCAGGGCGCGATCCTGGAGACCCGGGATCGAATCCCACATCGGGCTCCCGGTGCATGGAGCCTGCTTCTCCCTCTGCCTGTGTCTCTGCCTCTCTGTCTCTCTCTGTGACTATCATAAATAAAAGAATCGAATTGAATCCCGTTGAAAAAAATCATAAAGAATCAAATCGAAAAGAATCGAATTCCATGTAACGAAAAGATTCGAATTGAAAAGAATCGAATCGAAACAAAAGAATCGAATCGAATCGAAATGAATCAAAAAGAATCGAATCAAAACGAATCGAAAAGAAACAAATCAAGTAGAATCTAAAAGAATCGAATCGAATCAAATTGAAAAAATTCGAATAGAATTGAAGCGAAAAGAATCAAAACGAATCGAACCGAAGAGAATCGATTCGAATCAAAATAAAAAGTATCGTATCAAATCGAATCGAAAAGAATCATATCAAATAGAATCGAAAGAATGGAATCAAATCTAAAACAATCGAATCGAATCGAAAAGAATCGGATTGAATGGAATAGAAACGAAAAGAATAGAAGAGAATCGAAAGAAATCGAATAGAATCAAATCAAGTCAAAAAGAATCGAATTGAATTGATCCTAACCAAAATAAGCGAAATGAATCGACTCGAACCGAAAAAAATCAAATAGAAAAGAATCTAATCTCAACGAAAATCATCGAAATGAATAGAATCGACAAGAATCGAATTGAATCAAATCGAAAAGAATCGAATGGAATCCAATCGAAAAGAATCAAATTGATTCGAATCGAAACAAATTGAATCCAATCGAAAAGAATCTAATTGAATCGAATCGAAAAGAATCGAATTCAATCCAAACGAATCGATTCGAATGGAATAGAAAAGAATAGAATAGAATCGAAAAGAATCAAATCGAATCGAAAAGAATCGAATCGAAAAGAATTGAAACGAATCGAAAAGAAACGAATCGAACCGAATCAAAAAGAAAACAATCGAATCGAATCAAATACAAAAGAATCGCTTTGAATAGCATAGAATTGAAAAGAATCGAATCAATCGAATTGAAAACAATCGAATCGAAAAGAATCGAATCAAAAAAATTCGAATCGAAACGAAAACAATCGAATCGAATCGAATCTAAAAGAATCGTATTGAATGGAATCGAGTCGAAAAGACTCGAATCAAAAAGACTCGAATCGAATTGAATCAAATCGAAAAGAATCTAATAGAAACCACTCGAACAGAATCAAATCGAAATGATTCAAAATGAATCGAATAGAATAGAATCGAAAAAAATCGAATAGAATCGAAACGAATCGAAACGAAATGAATCGAAGAGAGTCGATTAGAATCGAAATGAGAAGAATCGTATTGAATCGAATCGAAAAGAATCAAGTCAAATCTAATCGAAAGAATTGAATCAAATCGAAAAGAATCCAATCGAATCGAAAAGAATCGAACTGAATGGAATCAAATCGAAAAGAATCGAATCGAATCGAAAAGAATCGAATCAAATTTAATGGAATCGAAAAGAATCGAATTGAATCGAAAAGAATCGAAATGAAACAAATCAGATCAAATGGAAAAGCATCAACTCGAATTGACAAGAATCGAATCGAATCGAAATGAATCGAATCAAAAAGACTCGATTCGAAAAGAATCGAATTGAAAAGAATCGAATCGAATCGAAAAGACTCGAATCGAATTAAAAATATCAAATGGAATCGAATCGCAAAGAATCGAATTGAAAAGACTCGAATTGCAACGAATCGATTTGAAACGAAAAGAATCGAATCGAATCGAATCGAATTGAAAGAATCGAATTGAATAGAAAAAAATCGAATAGAAAAGAATCGAACCGAAAAGAAAAGAATCAAATTGAATCTGTCGATTAAATTCTAGTCGAATCGAATCAAAAAGAATGAAATCGAGTCGAATCGAATCGAAAAGAATCGAATTGTATCTAATCAAAAAGAATCGAATCGTATCGACTCGAATCGAAAAGAATCCAATTGCACCATCGAATGGAAACTAATCGAACTGAATAGAATCGAAAAGAATCGAATCGAATCAAATCGAAAACAATCAAATTGAATTGATCGAAAAGAATCGAATTGAATCAAATCGAATCGAAATGAAAAGAATCGAATCGATTCAAATAGAAAAGAATTGAATCGAAAAGAATCAAATCGACACGAAAAGAATCGAATCGAATCAAAAAGTATCGAATTGATTCGAAAACATTCGAATCGAAAAGAATCGAATTGAAATGAATCCGATCGAAATGAAAAGAATCTACTCGATTCGAATCCAAAAGAATCGAATCGAATCCAAAAGAATCGAATTGAATTGAATCAAAAGAAATGAATTGAATTGAATCAAAAAGGAACTAATCGCATCAAATCGAAAAAACTCGAATAGAATCAAATCGAATCAAAAAGAATCGAATAGATTCGAATAAAAAAGAATCGAATTGAGGGATCCCTGGGTGGCGCAGCGGTTTAGCGCCTGCCTTTGGCCCAGGGCGCGATCCTGGAGACCCGGAATCGAATCCCACATCGGGCTCCCGGTGCATGGAGCCTGCTTCTCTCTCTGCCTGTGTCTCTGCCTCTCTGTCTCTCTCTGTGACTATCATAAATAAAAGAATCGAAATGAATCGCGTTGAAAAAAATCATAAAGAACCAAATCGAAAAGAATCGAATTCCATGTAACGAAAAGATTCGAATTGAAAAGAATCGAATCGAAACAAAAGAATCGAATCGAATCGACATGAATCAAAAAGAATCGAATCAAAACGAATCGAAAAGAAACAAATCAAGTAGAATCTAAAAGAATCGAATCGAATCCAATCGAAACAATTCGAATAGAATTGAAGCGAAAAGAATCAAAACGAATCGAACCGAAGAGAATCGATTCGAATCAAAATAAAAAGTATCGTATCAAATCGAATCGAAAAGAATCATATCAAATAGAATCGAAAGAATGGAATCAAATCTAAAACAATCGAATCGAATCGAAAAGAATCGGATTGAATGGAATAGAAACGAAAAGAATAGAAGAGAATCGAAAGAAATCGAATAGAATCAAATCAAGTCAAAAAGAATCGAATTGAATTGATCCTAACCAAAATAAGCGAAATGAATCGACTCGAACCGAAAAAAATCAAATCGAAAAGAATCTAATCTCAACGAAAATCATCGAAATGAATAGAATCGAAAAGAATCGAATTGAATCAAATCGAAAAGAATCGAATGGAATCCAATCGAAAAGAATCAAATTGATTCGAATCGAAACAAATTGAATCCAATCGAAAAGAATCTAATTGAATCGAATCGAAAAGAATCGAATTCAATCAAAACGAATCGATTCGAATGGAATAGAAAAGAATAGAATAGAATCGAAAAGAATCAAATCGAATCGAAAAGAATCGAGACGAAAAGAATTGAATCGAATCGAAAAGAAACGAATCGAACCGAATCAATAAGAAAACAATCGAATCGAATCAAATACAAAAGAATCGCTTTGAATAGCATAGAATTGAAAAGAATCGAATCAATCGAATTGAAAACAATCGAATCGAAAAGAATCGAATCAAAAAAATTCGAATCGAAACGAAAACAATCGAATCGAATCGAATCTAAAAGAATCGTATTGAATTGCATCGAGTCGAAAAGACTCGAATCAAAAAGACTCGAATCGAATTGAATCAAATCGAAAAGAATCTAATAGAAACCACTCGAACAGAATCAAATCGAAATGATTCAAAATGAATCGAATAGAATAGAATCGAAAAAAATCGAATAGAATCGAAACGAATCGAAACGAAATGAATCGAAGAGAATCGATTAGAATCGAAATGAGAAGAATCGTATTGAATCGAATCGAAAAGAATCAAGTCAAATCGAATCGAAAGAATTGAATCAAATCGAAAAGAATCCAATCGAATCGAAAAGAATCGAACTGAATGGAATCAAATCGAAAAGAATCGAATCGAATCGAAAAGAATCGAATCAAATTTAATGGAATCGAAAAGAATCGAATTGAATCGAAAAGAATCGAAATGAAACAAATCAGATCAAATGGAAAAGCATCAACTCGAATTGACAAGAATCGAATCGAATCGAAATGAATCGAATCAAAAAGACTCGAATCGAAAAGAATCGAATTGAAAAGAATCGAATCGAATCGAAAAGACTCAAATCGAATTAAAAATATCAAATGGAATCGAATCGCAAAGAATCGAATTGAAAAGACTCGAATTGCAACGAATCGATTTGAAACGAAAAGAATCGAATCGAATCGAATCAAATTGAAAGAATCGAATTGAATAGAAAAAAATCGAATAGAAAAGAATCGAACCGAAAAGAAAAGAATCAAATTGAATCTGTCGATTAAATTCTAGGCGAATCGAATCAAAAAGAATGAAATCGAGTCGAATCGAATCGAAAAGAATCGAATTGTATCTAATCAAAAAGAATCGAATCGTATCGACTCGAATCGAAAAGAATCCAATTGCACCATCGAATGGAAACTAATCGAACTGAATAGAATCGAAAAGAATCGAATCGAATCAAATCGAAAACAATCAAATTGAATTGATCGAAAAGAATCGAATTGAATCAAATCGAATCGAAATGAAAAGAATCGAATCGATTCAAATAGAAAAGAATCGAATCGAAAAGAATCAAATCGACACGAAAAGAATCGAATCGAATCAAAAAGTATCGAATTGATTCGAAAACATTCGAATCGAAAAGAATCGAATTGAAATGAATCCGATCGAAATGAAAAGAATCTACTCGATTCGAATCCAAAAGAATCGAATCGAATCCAAAAGAATCGAATTGAATTGAATCAAAAGAAATGAATTGAATTGAATCAAAAAGGAACTAATCGCATCAAATCGAAAAAACTCGAATAGAATCAAATCGAATCAAAAAGAATCGAATAGATTCGAATAAAAAAGAATCGAATTGAGGGATCCCTGGGTGGCGCAGCGGTTTAGCGCCTGCCTTTGGCCCAGGGCGCGATCCTGGAGACCCGGGATCGAATCCCACATCGGGCTCCCGGTGCATGGAGCCTGCTTCTCCCTCTGCCTGTGTCTCTGCCTCTCTGTCTCTCTCTGTGACTATCATAAATAAAAGAATCGAAATGAATCGCGTTGAAAAAAATCATAAAGAACCAAATCGAAAAGAATCGAATTCCATGTAACGAAAAGATTCGAATTGAAAAGAATCGAATCGAAACAAAAGAATCGAATCGAATCGACATGAATCAAAAAGAATCGAATCAAAACGAATCGAAAAGAAACAAATCAAGTAGAATCTAAAAGAATCGAATCGAATCCAATCGAAACAATTCGAATAGAATTGAAGCGAAAAGAATCAAAACGAATCGAACCGAAGAGAATCGATTCGAATCAAAATAAAAAGTATCGTATCAAATCGAATCAAAAAGAATCATATCAAATAGAATCGAAAGAATGGAATCAAATCTAAAACAATCGAATCGAATCGAAAAGAATCGGATTGAATGGAATAGAAACGAAAAGAATAGAAGAGAATCGAAAGAAATCGAATAGAATCAAATCAAGTCAAAAAGAATCGAATTGAATTGATCCTAACCAAAATAAGCGAAATGAATCGACTCGAACCGAAAAAAATCAAATCGAAAAGAATCTAATCTCAACGAAAATCATCGAAATGAATAGAATCGAATTGAATCAAATCGAAAAGAATCGAATGGAATCCAATCGAAAAGAATCAAATTGATTCGAATCGAAACAAATTGAATCCAATCGAAAAGAATCTAATTGAATCGAATCGAAAAGAACCGAATTCAATCAAAACGAATCGATTCGAATGGAATAGAAAAGAATAGAATAGAATAGAATCGAAAAGAATCGAATCGAAAAGAATTGAATCGAATCGAAAAGAAACGAATCGAACCGAATCAATAAGAAAACAATCAAATCGAATCAAATACAAAAGAATCGCTTTGAATAGCATAGAATTGAAAAGAATCGAATCAATCGAATTGAAAACAATCGAATCGAAGAGAATCGAATCAAAAAAAGTCGAATCGAAACGAAAACAATCGAATCGAATCGAATCTAAAAGAATCGTATTGAATTGCATCGAGTCGAAAAGACTCGAAACAAAAAGACTCGAATCGAATTGAATCAAATCGAAAAGAATCTAATAGAAACCACTCGAACAGAATCAAATCGAAATGATTCAAAATGAATCGAATAGAATAGAATCGAAAAAATCGAATAGAATCGAAACGAATCGAAACGAAATGAATCGAAGAGAGTCGATTAGAATCGAAATGAGAAGAATCGTATTGAATCGAATCGAAAAGAATCAAGTCAAATCGAATCGAAAGAATTGAATCAAATCGAAAAGAATCCAATCGAATCGAAAAGAATCGAACTGAATGGAATCAAATCAAAAAGAATCGAATCGAATCGAAAAGAATCGAATCAAATTTAATGGAATCGAAAAGAATCGAATTGAATCGAAAAGAATCGAAATGAAACAAATCAGATCAAATGGAAAAGCATCAACTCGAATTGACAAGAATCGAATCGAATCGAAATGAATCGAATCAAAAAGACTCGATTCGAAAAGAATCGAATTGAAAAGAATCGAATCGAATCGAAAAGACTCGAATCGAATTAAAAATATCAAATGGAATCGAATCGCAAAGAATCGAATTGAAAAGACTCGAATTGCAACGAATCGATTTGAAACGAAAAGAATCGAATCGAATCGAATCGAATTGAAAGAATCGAATTGAATAGAAAAAAATCGAATAGAAAAGAATCGAACCGAAAAGAAAAGAATCAAATTGAATCTGTCGATTAAATTCTAGTCGAATCGAATCAAAAAGAATGAAATCGAGTCGAATCGAATCGAAAAGAATCGAATTGTATCTAATCAAAAAGAATCGAATCGTATCGACTCGAATCGAAAAGAATCCAATTGCACCATCGAATGGAAACTAATCGAACTGAATAGAATCGAAAAGAATCGAATCGAATCAAATCGAAAACAATCAAATTGAATTGATCGAAAAGAATCGAATTGAATCAAATCGAATCGAAATGAAAAGAATCGAATCGATTCAAATAGAAAAGAATTGAATCGAAAAGAATCAAATCGACACGAAAAGAATCGAATCGAATCAAAAAGTATCGAATTGATTCGAAAACATTCGAATCGAAAAGAATCGAATTGAAATGAATCCGATCGAAATGAAAAGAATCTACTCGATTCGAATCCAAAAGAATCGAATCGAATCCAAAAGAATCGAATTGAATTGAATCAAAAGAAATGAATTGAATTGAATCAAAAAGGAACTAATCGCATCAAATCGAAAAAACTCGAATAGAATCAAATCGAATCAAAAAGAATCGAATAGATTCGAATAAAAAAGAATCGAATTGAGGGATCCCTGGGTGGCGCAGCGGTTTAGCGCCTGCCTTTGGCCCAGGGCGCGATCCTGGAGACCCGGAATCGAATCCCACATCGGGCTCCCGGTGCATGGAGCCTGCTTCTCTCTCTGCCTGTGTCTCTGCCTCTCTGTCTCTCTCTGTGACTATCATAAATAAAAGAATCGAAATGAATCGCGTTGAAAAAAATCATAAAGAACCAAATCGAAAAGAATCGAATTCCATGTAACGAAAAGATTCGAATTGAAAAGAATCGAATCGAAACAAAAGAATCGAATCGAATCGACATGAATCAAAAAGAATCGAATCAAAACGAATCGAAAAGAAACAAATCAAGTAGAATCTAAAAGAATCGAATCGAATCCAATCGAAACAATTCGAATAGAATTGAAGCGAAAAGAATCAAAACGAATCGAACCGAAGAGAATCGATTCGAATCAAAATAAAAAGTATCGTATCAAATCGAATCGAAAAGAATCATATCAAATAGAATCGAAAGAATGGAATCAAATCTAAAACAATCGAATCGAATCGAAAAGAATCGGATTGAATGGAATAGAAACGAAAAGAATAGAAGAGAATCGAAAGAAATCGAATAGAATCAAATCAAGTCAAAAAGAATCGAATTGAATTGATCCTAACCAAAATAAGCGAAATGAATCGACTCGAACCGAAAAAAATCAAATCGAAAAGAATCTAATCTCAACGAAAATCATCGAAATGAATAGAATCGAAAAGAATCGAATTGAATCAAATCGAAAAGAATCGAATGGAATCCAATCGAAAAGAATCAAATTGATTCGAATCGAAACAAATTGAATCCAATCGAAAAGAATCTAATTGAATCGAATCGAAAAGAATCGAATTCAATCAAAACGAATCGATTCGAATGGAATAGAAAAGAATAGAATAGAATCGAAAAGAATCAAATCGAATCGAAAAGAATCGAGACGAAAAGAATTGAATCGAATCGAAAAGAAACGAATCGAACCGAATCAATAAGAAAACAATCGAATCGAATCAAATACAAAAGAATCGCTTTGAATAGCATAGAATTGAAAAGAATCGAATCAATCGAATTGAAAACAATCGAATCGAAAAGAATCGAATCAAAAAAATTCGAATCGAAACGAAAACAATCGAATCGAATCGAATCTAAAAGAATCGTATTGAATTGCATCGAGTCGAAAAGACTCGAATCAAAAAGACTCGAATCGAATTGAATCAAATCGAAAAGAATCTAATAGAAACCACTCGAACAGAATCAAATCGAAATGATTCAAAATGAATCGAATAGAATAGAATCGAAAAAAATCGAATAGAATCGAAACGAATCGAAACGAAATGAATCGAAGAGAATCGATTAGAATCGAAATGAGAAGAATCGTATTGAATCGAATCGAAAAGAATCAAGTCAAATCGAATCGAAAGAATTGAATCAAATCGAAAAGAATCCAATCGAATCGAAAAGAATCGAACTGAATGGAATCAAATCGAAAAGAATCGAATCGAATCGAAAAGAATCGAATCAAATTTAATGGAATCGAAAAGAATCGAATTGAATCGAAAAGAATCGAAATGAAACAAATCAGATCAAATGGAAAAGCATCAACTCGAATTGACAAGAATCGAATCGAATCGAAATGAATCGAATCAAAAAGACTCGAATCGAAAAGAATCGAATTGAAAAGAATCGAATCGAATCGAAAAGACTCGAATCGAATTAAAAATATCAAATGGAATCGAATCGCAAAGAATCGAATTGAAAAGACTCGAATTGCAACGAATCGATTTGAAACGAAAAGAATCGAATCGAATCGAATCGAATTGAAAGAATCGAATTGAATAGAAAAAAATCGAATAGAAAAGAATCGAACCGAAAAGAAAAGAATCAAATTGAATCTGTCGATTAAATTCTAGGCGAATCGAATCAAAAAGAATGAAATCGAGTCGAATCGAATCGAAAAGAATCGAATTGTATCTAATCAAAAAGAATCGAATCGTATCGACTCGAATCGAAAAGAATCCAATTGCACCATCGAATGGAAACTAATCGAACTGAATAGAATCGAAAAGAATCGAATCGAATCAAATCGAAAACAATCAAATTGAATTGATCGAAAAGAATCGAATTGAATCAAATCGAATCGAAATGAAAAGAATCGAATCGATTCAAATAGAAAAGAATCGAATCGAAAAGAATCAAATCGACACGAAAAGAATCGAATCGAATCAAAAAGTATCGAATTGATTCGAAAACATTCGAATCGAAAAGAATCGAATTGAAATGAATCCGATCGAAATGAAAAGAATCTACTCGATTCGAATCCAAAAGAATCGAATCGAATCCAAAAGAATCGAATTGAATTGAATCAAAAGAAATGAATTGAATTGAATCAAAAAGGAACTAATCGCATCAAATCGAAAAAACTCGAATAGAATCAAATCGAATCAAAAAGAATCGAATAGATTCGAATAAAAAAGAATCGAATTGAGGGATCCCTGGGTGGCGCAGCGGTTTAGCGCCTGCCTTTGGCCCAGGGCGCGATCCTGGAGACCCGGGATCGAATCCCACATCGGGCTCCCGGTGCATGGAGCCTGCTTCTCCCTCTGCCTGTGTCTCTGCCTCTCTGTCTCTCTCTGTGACTATCATAAATAAAAGAATCGAAATGAATCGCGTTGAAAAAAATCATAAAGAACCAAATCGAAAAGAATCGAATTCCATGTAACGAAAAGATTCGAATTGAAAAGAATCGAATCGAAACAAAAGAATCGAATCGAATCGACATGAATCAAAAAGAATCGAATCAAAACGAATCGAAAAGAAACAAATCAAGTAGAATCTAAAAGAATCGAATCGAATCCAATCGAAACAATTCGAATAGAATTGAAGCGAAAAGAATCAAAACGAATCGAACCGAAGAGAATCGATTCGAATCAAAATAAAAAGTATCGTATCAAATCGAATCAAAAAGAATCATATCAAATAGAATCGAAAGAATGGAATCAAATCTAAAACAATCGAATCGAATCGAAAAGAATCGGATTGAATGGAATAGAAACGAAAAGAATAGAAGAGAATCGAAAGAAATCGAATAGAATCAAATCAAGTCAAAAAGAATCGAATTGAATTGATCCTAACCAAAATAAGCGAAATGAATCGACTCGAACCGAAAAAAATCAAATCGAAAAGAATCTAATCTCAACGAAAATCATCGAAATGAATAGAATCGAATTGAATCAAATCGAAAAGAATCGAATGGAATCAAATCGAAAAGAATCAAATTGATTCGAATCGAAACAAATTGAATCCAATCGAAAAGAATCTAATTGAATCGAATCGAAAAGAACCGAATTCAATCAAAACGAATCGATTCGAATGGAATAGAAAAGAATAGAATAGAATAGAATCGAAAAGAATCGAATCGAAAAGAATTGAATCGAATCGAAAAGAAACGAATCGAACCGAATCAATAAGAAAACAATCAAATCGAATCAAATACAAAAGAATCGCTTTGAATAGCATAGAATTGAAAAGAATCGAATCAATCGAATTGAAAACAATCGAATCGAAAAGAATCGAATCAAAAAAAGTCGAATCGAAACGAAAACAATCGAATCGAATCGAATCTAAAAGAATCGTATTGAATTGCATCGAGTCGAAAAGACTCGAAACAAAAAGACTCGAATCGAATTGAATCAAATCGAAAAGAATCTAATAGAAACCACTCGAACAGAATCAAATCGAAATGATTCAAAATGAATCGAATAGAATAGAATCGAAAAAATCGAATAGAATCGAAACGAATCGAAACGAAATGAATCGAAGAGAGTCGATTAGAATCGAAATGAGAAGAATCGTATTGAATCGAATCGAAAAGAATCAAGTCAAATCGAATCGAAAGAATTGAATCAAATCGAAAAGAATCCAATCGAATCGAAAAGAATCGAACTGAATGGAATCAAATCAAAAAGAATCGAATCGAATCGAAAAGAATCGAATCAAATTTAATGGAATCGAAAAGAATCGAATTGAATCGAAAAGAATCGAAATGAAACAAATCAGATCAAATGGAAAAGCATCAACTCGAATTGACAAGAATCGAATCGAATCGAAATGAATCGAATCAAAAAGACTCGATTCGAAAAGAATCGAATTGAAAAGAATCGAATCGAATCGAAAAGACTCGAATCGAATTAAAAATATCAAATGGAATCGAATCGCAAAGAATCGAATTGAAAAGACTCGAATTGAAACGAATCGATTTGAAACGAAAAGAATCGAATCGAATCGAATTGAATTGAAAGAATCGAATTGAATAGAAAAAAATCGAATAGAAAAGAATCGAACCGAAAAGAAAAGAATCAAATTGAATCTGTCGATTAAATTCTAGTCGAATCGAATCAAAAAGAATGAAATCGAGTCGAATCGAATCGAAAAGAATCGAATTGTATCTAATCAAAAAGAATCGAATCGTATCGACTCGAATCGAAAAGAATCCAATTGCACCATCGAATGGAAACTAATCGAACTGAATAGAATCGAAAAGAATCGAATCGAATCAAATCGAAAACAATCAAATTGAATTGATCGAAAAGAATCGAATTGAATCAAATCGAATCGAAATGAAAAGAATCGAATCGATTCAAATAGAAAAGAATCGAATCGAAAAGAATCAAATCGAATCGAAAAGAATCGAATCGAATCAAAAACTATCGAATTGATTCGAAAAAATTCGAATCGAAAAGAATCGAATTGAAATGAATCCGATCGAAATGAAAAGAATCTACTCGATTCGAATCCAAAAGAATCGAATCCAAAAGAATCGAATCGAATCCAAAAGAATCGAATTGAATTGAATCAAAAGAAATGAATTGAATTGAATCAAAAAGGAACTAATCGCATCAAATCGAAAAAACTCGAATAGAATCAAATCGAATCAAAAAGAATCGAATAGATTCGAATAAAAAAGAATCGAATTGAGGGATCCCTGGGTGGCGCAGCGGTTTAGCGCCTGCCTTTGGCCCAGGGCGCGATCCTGGAGACCCGGGATCGAATCCCACATCGGGCTCCCGGTGCATGGAACCTGCTTCTCCCTCTGCCTGAGTCTCTGCCTCTCTGTCTCTCGCTGTGACTATCATAAAACAAAGAATCGAATTGAATCGCGTTGAAAAAAATCATAAAGGATCAAATCGAAAAGAATCGAATTCCATGTAACGAAAAGATTCGAATTGAAAAGAATCGAATCGAAACAAAAGAACCGAATCGAATTGACATGAATCAAAAAGAATCGAATCAAAACGAATCGAAAAGAAACAAATCAAGTAGAATCTAAAAGAATCGAATCGAATCCAATCGAAACAATTCGAATAGAATTGAAGCGAAAAGAATCAAAACGAATCGAACCGAAGAGAATCGATTCGAATCAAAATAAAAAGTATCGTATCAAATCGAATCGAAAAGAATCATATCAAATAGAATCGAAAGAATGGAATCAAATCTAAAACAATCGAATCGAATCGAAAAGAATCAGATTGAATGGAATAGAAACGAAAAGAATAGAAGAGAATCGAAAGAAATCGAATAGAATCAAATCAAGTCAAAAAGAATCGAATTGAATTGATCCTAACCAAAATAAGCGAAATGAATCGACTCGAACCGAAAAAAATCAAATCGAAAAGAATCTAATCTCAACGAAAATAATCGAAATGAATAGAATCGACAAGAATCGAATTGAATCAAATCGAAAAGAATCGAATGGAATCCAATCGAAAAGAATCAAATTGATTCGAATCGAAACAAATTGAATCCAATCGAAAAGAATCTAATTGAATCGAATCGAAAAGAATCGAATTCAATCCAAACGAATCGATTCGAATGGAAGAGAAAAGAATAGAATAGAATAGAATCGAAAAGAATCAAATCGAATCGAAAAGAATCGAATCGAAAAGAATTGAATCGAATCGAAAAGAAACGAATCGAACCGAATCAAAAAGAAAACAATCAAATCGAATCAAATACAAAAGAATCGCTTTGAATAGCATAGAATTGAAAAGAATCGAATCAATCGAATTGAAAACAATCGAATCGAAAAGAATCGAATCAAAAAAAGTCGAATCGAAACGAAAACAATCGAATCGAATCGAAAAGAAACGAATCGAACCGAATCAAAAAGAAAACAATCAAATCGAATCAAATACAAAAGAATCGCTTTGAATAGCATAGAATTGAAAAGAATCGAATCAATCGAATTGAAAACAATCGAATCGAAAAGAATCGAATCAAAAAAAGTCGAATCGAAACGAAAACAATCGAATCGAATCGAATCTAAAAGAATCGTATTGAATGGAATCGAGTCGAAAAGACTCGAATCAAAAAGACTCGAATCGAATTGAATCAAATCGAAAAGAATCTAATAGAAACCACTCGAACAGAATCAAATCGAAATGATTCAAAATGAATCGAATAGAATAGAATCGAAAAAAATCGAAACGAATCGAAACGAATCGAAACGAAATGAATCGAAGAGAATCGATTAGAATCGAAATGAGAAGAATCGTATTGAATCGAATCGAAAAGAATCAAGTCAAATCGAATCGAAAGAATTGAATCAAATCGAAAAGAATCCAATCGAATCGAAAAGAATCGAACTGAATGGAATCAAATCGAAAAGAATCGAATCGAATCGAAAAGAATCGAATCAAATTTAATGGAATCGAAAAGAATCGAATTGAATCGAAAAGAATCGAAATGAAACAAATCAGATCAAATGGAAAAGCATCAACTCGAATTGACAAGAATCGAATCGAATCGAAATGAATCGAATCAAAAAGACTCGAATCGAAAAGAATCGAATTGAAAAGAATCGAATCGAATCGAAAAGACTCGAATCGAATTAAAAATATCAAATCGAATCGAATCGAAAAGAATCGAATTGAAAAGACTCGAATTGAAACGAATAGATTTGAAACGAAAAGAATCGAATCGAATCGAATCGAATTGAAAGAATCGAATTGAATAGAAAAAAATCGAATAGAAAAGAATCGAACCGAAAAGAAAAGAATCAAATTGAATCTGTCGATTAAATTCTAGTCGAATCGAATCAAAAAGAATGAAATCGAGTCGAATCGAATCGAAAAGAATCGAATTGTATCTAATCAAAAAGAATCGAATCGTATCGACTCGAATCGAAAAGAATCCAATTGCACCATCGAATGGAAACTAATCGAACTGAATAGAATCGAAAAGAATCGAATCGAATCAAATCGAAAACAATCAAATTGAATTGATCGAAAAGAATCGAATTGAATCAAATCGAATCGAAATGAAAAGAATCGAATCGATTCAAATAGAAAAGAATCGAATCGAAAAGAATCAAATCGACACGAAAAGAATCGAATCGAATCAAAAAGTATCGAATTGATTCGAAAACATTCGAATCGAAAAGAATCGAATTGAAATGAATCCGATCGAAATGAAAAGAATCTACTCGATTCGAATCCAAAAGAATCGAATCGAATCCAAAAGAATCGAATTGAATTGAATCAAAAGAAATGAATTGAATTGAATCAAAAAGGAACTAATCGCATCAAATCGAAAAAACTCGAATAGAATCAAATCGAATCAAAAAGAATCGAATAGATTCGAATAAAAAAGAATCGAATTGAGGGATCCCTGGGTGGCGCAGCGGTTTAGCGCCTGCCTTTGGCCCAGGGCGCGATCCTGGAGACCCGGGATCGAATCCCACATCGGGCTCCCGGTGCATGGAGCCTGCTTCTCCCTCTGCCTGTGTCTCTGCCTCTCTGTCTCTCTCTGTGACTATCATAAATAAAAGAATCGAAATGAATCGCGTTGAAAAAAATCATAAAGAACCAAATCGAAAAGAATCGAATTCCATGTAACGAAAAGATTCGAATTGAAAAGAATCGAATCGAAACAAAAGAATCGAATCGAATCGACATGAATCAAAAAGAATCGAATCAAAACGAATCGAAAAGAAACAAATCAAGTAGAATCTAAAAGAATCGAATCGAATCCAATCGAAACAATTCGAATAGAATTGAAGCGAAAAGAATCAAAACGAATCGAACCGAAGAGAATCGATTCGAATCAAAATAAAAAGTATCGTATCAAATCGAATCGAAAAGAATCATATCAAATAGAATCGAAAGAATGGAATCAAATCTAAAACAATCGAATCGAATCGAAAAGAATCGGATTGAATGGAATAGAAACGAAAAGAATAGAAGAGAATCGAAAGAAATCGAATAGAATCAAATCAAGTCAAAAAGAATCGAATTGAATTGATCCTAACCAAAATAAGCGAAATGAATCGACTCGAACCGAAAAAAATCAAATCGAAAAGAATCTAATCTCAACGAAAATCATCGAAATGAATAGAATCGAAAAGAATCGAATTGAATCAAATAAAAAGAATCGAATGGAATCCAATCGAAAAGAATCAAATTGATTCGAATCGAAACAAATTGAATCCAATCGAAAAGAATCTAATTGAATCGAATCAAAAAGAACCGAATTCAATCAAAACGAATCGATTCGAATGGAATAGAAAAGAATAGAATAGAATAGAATCGAAAAGAATCGAATCGAAAAGAATTGAATCGAATCGAAAAGGAACGAATCGAACCGAATCAATAAGAAAACAATCAAATCGAATCAAATACAAAAGAATCGCTTTGAATAGCATAGAATTGAAAAGAATCGAATCAATCGAATTGAAAACAATCGAATCGAAAAGAATCGAATCAAAAAAAGTCGAATCGAAACGAAAACAATCGAATCGAATCGAATCTAAAAGAATCGTATTGAATGGAATCGAGTCGAAAAGACTCGAATCAAAAAGACTCGAATCGAATTGAATCAAATCGAAAAGAATCTAATAGAAACCACTCGAACAGAATCAAATCGAAATGATTCAAAATGAATCGAATAGAATAGAATCGAAAAAAATCGAAACGAATCGAAACGAATCGAAACGAAATGAATCGAAGAGAATCGATTAGAATCGAAATGAGAAGAATCGTATTGAATCGAATCGAAAAGAATCAAGTCAAATCGAATCGAAAGAATTGAATCAAATCGAAAAGAATCCAATCGAATCGAAAAGAATCGAACTGAATGGAATCAAATCAAAAAGAATCGAATCGAATCGAAAAGAATCGAATCAAATTTAATGGAATCGAAAAGAATCGAATTGAATCCAAAAGAATCGAAATGAAACAAATCAGATCAAATGGAAAAGCATCAACTCGAATTGACAAGAATCGAATCGAATCGAAATGAATCGAATCAAAAAGACTCGAATCGAAAAGAATCGAATTGAAAAGAATCGAATCGAATCGAAAAGACTCGAATCGAATTAAAAATATCAAATCGAATCGAATCGCAAAGAATCGAATTGAAAAGACTCGAATTGAAACGAATCGATTTGAAACGAAAAGAATCGAATCGAATCGAATCGAATTGAAAGAATCGAATTGAATAGAAAAAAATCGAATAGAAAAGAATCGAACCGAAAAGAAAAGAATCAAATTGAATCTGTCGATTAAATTCTAGTCGAATCGAATCAAAAAGAATGAAATCGAGTCGAATCGAATCGAAAAGAATCGAATTGTATCTAATCAAAAAGAATCGAATCGTATCGACTCGAATCGAAAAGAATCCAAGTGCACCATCGAATGGAAACTAATCGAACTGAATAGAATCGAAAAGAATCGAATCGAATCAAATCGAAAACAATCAAATTGAATTGATCGAAAAGAATCGAATTGAATCAAATCGAATCGAAATGAAAAGAATCGAATCGATTCAAATAGAAAAGAATCGAATCGAAAAGAATCAAATCGACACGAAAAGAATCCAATCGAATCAAAAAGTATCGAATTGATTAGAAAACATTCGAATCGAAAAGAATCGAATTGAAATGAATCCGATCGAAATGAAAAGAATCTACTCGATTCGAATCCAAAAGAATCGAATCCAAAAGAATCGAATCGAATCCAAAAGAATCGAATTGAATTGAATCAAAAGAAATGAATTGAATTGAATCAAAAAGGATCTAATCGCATCAAATCGAAAAAACTCGAATAGAATCAAATCGAATCAAAAAGAATCGAATAGATTCGAATAAAAAAGAATCGAATTGAGGGATCCCTGGTTGGCGCAACGGTTTAGCGCCTGCCTTTGGCCCAGGGCGCGATCCTGGAGACCCGGGATCGAATCCCACATCGGGCTCCCGGTGCATGGAGCCTGCTTCTCCCTCTGCCTGTGTCTCTGCCTCTCTGTCTCTCTCTGTGACTATCATAAATAAAAGAATCGAATTGAATCGCGTTGAAAAAAATCATAAAGAATCAAATCGAAAAGAATCGAATTCCATGTAACGAAAAGATTCGAATTGAAAAGAATCGAATCGAAACAAAAGAATCGAATCGAATCGACATGAATCAAAAAGAATCGAATCAAAACGAATCGAAAAGAAACAAATCAAGTAGAATCTAAAGAATCGAATCGAATCAAATCGAAAAAATTCGAATAGAATTGAAGCGAAAAGAATCAAAACGAATCGAACCGAAGAGAATCGATTCGAATCAAAATAAAAAGTATCGTATCAAATCGAATCGAAAAGAATCATACCAATAGAATCGAAAGAATGGAATCAAATCTAAAACAATCGAATCGAATCGAAAAGAATCGGATTGAATGGAATAGAAACGAAAAGAATAGAAGAGAATCGAAAGAAATCGAATAGAATCAAATCAAGTCAAAAAGAATCGAATTGCATTGATCCTAACCAAAATAAGCGAAATGAATCGACTCGAACCGAAAAAAATCAAATCGAAAAGAATCTAATCTCAACGAAAATCATCGAAATGAATAGAATCGAATTGAATCAAATCGAAAAGAATCGAATGGAATCAAATCGAAAAGAATCAAATTGATTCGAATCGAAACAAATTGAATCCAATCGAAAAGAATCTAATTGAATCGAATCGAAAAGAACCGAATTCAATCAAAACGAATCGATTCGAATGGAATAGAAAAGAATAGAATAGAATAGAATCGAAAAGAATCGAATCGAAAAGAATTGAATCGAATCGAAAAGAAACGAATCGAACCGAATCAATAAGAAAACAATCAAATCGAATCAAATACAAAAGAATCGCTTTGAATAGCATAGAATTGAAAAGAATCGAATCAATCGAATTGAAAACAATCGAATCGAAAAGAATCGAATCAAAAAAAGTCGAATCGAAACGAAAACAATCGAATCGAATCGAATCTAAAAGAATCGTATTGAATTGCATCGAGTCGAAAAGACTCGAAACAAAAAGACTCGAATCGAATTGAATCAAATCGAAAAGAATCTAATAGAAACCACTCGAACAGAATCAAATCGAAATGATTCAAAATGAATCGAATAGAATAGAATCGAAAAAATCGAATAGAATCGAAACGAATCGAAACGAAATGAATCGAAGAGAGTCGATTAGAATCGAAATGAGAAGAATCGTATTGAATCGAATCGAAAAGAATCAAGTCAAATCGAATCGAAAGAATTGAATCAAATCGAAAAGAATCCAATCGAATCGAAAAGAATCGAACTGAATGGAATCAAATCAAAAAGAATCGAATCGAATCGAAAAGAATCGAATCAAATTTAATGGAATCGAAAAGAATCGAATTGAATCGAAAAGAATCGAAATGAAACAAATCAGATCAAATGGAAAAGCATCAACTCGAATTGACAAGAATCGAATCGAATCGAAATGAATCGAATCAAAAAGACTCGATTCGAAAAGAATCGAATTGAAAAGAATCGAATCGAATCGAAAAGACTCGAATCGAATTAAAAATATCAAATGGAATCGAATCGCAAAGAATCGAATTGAAAAGACTCGAATTGAAACGAATCGATTTGAAACGAAAAGAATCGAATCGAATCGAATTGAATTGAAAGAATCGAATTGAATAGAAAAAAATCGAATAGAAAAGAATCGAACCGAAAAGAAAAGAATCAAATTGAATCTGTCGATTAAATTCTAGTCGAATCGAATCAAAAAGAATGAAATCGAGTCGAATCGAATCGAAAAGAATCGAATTGTATCTAATCAAAAAGAATCGAATCGTATCGACTCGAATCGAAAAGAATCCAATTGCACCATCGAATGGAAACTAATCGAACTGAATAGAATCGAAAAGAATCGAATCGAATCAAATCGAAAACAATCAAATTGAATTGATCGAAAAGAATCGAATTGAATCAAATCGAATCGAAATGAAAAGAATCGAATCGATTCAAATAGAAAAGAATCGAATCGAAAAGAATCAAATCGAATCGAAAAGAATCGAATCGAATCAAAAACTATCGAATTGATTCGAAAAAATTCGAATCGAAAAGAATCGAATTGAAATGAATCCGATCGAAATGAAAAGAATCTACTCGATTCGAATCCAAAAGAATCGAATCCAAAAGAATCGAATCGAATCCAAAAGAATCGAATTGAATTGAATCAAAAGAAATGAATTGAATTGAATCAAAAAGGAACTAATCGCATCAAATCGAAAAAACTCGAATAGAATCAAATCGAATCAAAAAGAATCGAATAGATTCGAATAAAAAAGAATCGAATTGAGGGATCCCTGGGTGGCGCAGCGGTTTAGCGCCTGCCTTTGGCCCAGGGCGCGATCCTGGAGACCCGGGATCGAATCCCACATCGGGCTCCCGGTGCATGGAACCTGCTTCTCCCTCTGCCTGAGTCTCTGCCTCTCTGTCTCTCGCTGTGACTATCATAAAACAAAGAATCGAATTGAATCGCGTTGAAAAAAATCATAAAGGATCAAATCGAAAAGAATCGAATTCCATGTAACGAAAAGATTCGAATTGAAAAGAATCGAATCGAAACAAAAGAACCGAATCGAATTGACATGAATCAAAAAGAATCGAATCAAAACGAATCGAAAAGAAACAAATCAAGTAGAATCTAAAAGAATCGAATCGAATCCAATCGAAACAATTCGAATAGAATTGAAGCGAAAAGAATCAAAACGAATCGAACCGAAGAGAATCGATTCGAATCAAAATAAAAAGTATCGTATCAAATCGAATCGAAAAGAATCATATCAAATAGAATCGAAAGAATGGAATCAAATCTAAAACAATCGAATCGAATCGAAAAGAATCAGATTGAATGGAATAGAAACGAAAAGAATAGAAGAGAATCGAAAGAAATCGAATAGAATCAAATCAAGTCAAAAAGAATCGAATTGAATTGATCCTAACCAAAATAAGCGAAATGAATCGACTCGAACCGAAAAAAATCAAATCGAAAAGAATCTAATCTCAACGAAAATAATCGAAATGAATAGAATCGACAAGAATCGAATTGAATCAAATCGAAAAGAATCGAATGGAATCCAATCGAAAAGAATCAAATTGATTCGAATCGAAACAAATTGAATCCAATCGAAAAGAATCTAATTGAATCGAATCGAAAAGAATCGAATTCAATCCAAACGAATCGATTCGAATGGAAGAGAAAAGAATAGAATAGAATAGAATCGAAAAGAATCAAATCGAATCGAAAAGAATCGAATCGAAAAGAATTGAATCGAATCGAAAAGAAACGAATCGAACCGAATCAAAAAGAAAACAATCAAATCGAATCAAATACAAAAGAATCGCTTTGAATAGCATAGAATTGAAAAGAATCGAATCAATCGAATTGAAAACAATCGAATCGAAAAGAATCGAATCAAAAAAAGTCGAATCGAAACGAAAACAATCGAATCGAATCGAAAAGAAACGAATCGAACCGAATCAAAAAGAAAACAATCAAATCGAATCAAATACAAAAGAATCGCTTTGAATAGCATAGAATTGAAAAGAATCGAATCAATCGAATTGAAAACAATCGAATCGAAAAGAATCGAATCAAAAAAAGTCGAATCGAAACGAAAACAATCGAATCGAATCGAATCTAAAAGAATCGTATTGAATGGAATCGAGTCGAAAAGACTCGAATCAAAAAGACTCGAATCGAATTGAATCAAATCGAAAAGAATCTAATAGAAACCACTCGAACAGAATCAAATCGAAATGATTCAAAATGAATCGAATAGAATAGAATCGAAAAAAATCGAAACGAATCGAAACGAATCGAAACGAAATGAATCGAAGAGAATCGATTAGAATCGAAATGAGAAGAATCGTATTGAATCGAATCGAAAAGAATCAAGTCAAATCGAATCGAAAGAATTGAATCAAATCGAAAAGAATCCAATCGAATCGAAAAGAATCGAACTGAATGGAATCAAATCGAAAAGAATCGAATCGAATCGAAAAGAATCGAATCAAATTTAATGGAATCGAAAAGAATCGAATTGAATCGAAAAGAATCGAAATGAAACAAATCAGATCAAATGGAAAAGCATCAACTCGAATTGACAAGAATCGAATCGAATCGAAATGAATCGAATCAAAAAGACTCGAATCGAAAAGAATCGAATTGAAAAGAATCGAATCGAATCGAAAAGACTCGAATCGAATTAAAAATATCAAATCGAATCGAATCGAAAAGAATCGAATTGAAAAGACTCGAATTGAAACGAATAGATTTGAAACGAAAAGAATCGAATCGAATCGAATCGAATTGAAAGAATCGAATTGAATAGAAAAAAATCGAATAGAAAAGAATCGAACCGAAAAGAAAAGAATCAAATTGAATCTGTCGATTAAATTCTAGTCGAATCGAATCAAAAAGAATGAAATCGAGTCGAATCGAATCGAAAAGAATCGAATTGTATCTAATCAAAAAGAATCGAATCGTATCGACTCGAATCGAAAAGAATCCAATTGCACCATCGAATGGAAACTAATCGAACTGAATAGAATCGAAAAGAATCGAATCGAATCAAATCGAAAACAATCAAATTGAATTGATCGAAAAGAATCGAATTGAATCAAATCGAATCGAAATGAAAAGAATCGAATCGATTCAAATAGAAAAGAATCGAATCGAAAAGAATCAAATCGACACGAAAAGAATCGAATCGAATCAAAAAGTATCGAATTGATTCGAAAACATTCGAATCGAAAAGAATCGAATTGAAATGAATCCGATCGAAATGAAAAGAATCTACTCGATTCGAATCCAAAAGAATCGAATCGAATCCAAAAGAATCGAATTGAATTGAATCAAAAGAAATGAATTGAATTGAATCAAAAAGGAACTAATCGCATCAAATCGAAAAAACTCGAATAGAATCAAATCGAATCAAAAAGAATCGAATAGATTCGAATAAAAAAGAATCGAATTGAGGGATCCCTGGGTGGCGCAGCGGTTTAGCGCCTGCCTTTGGCCCAGGGCGCGATCCTGGAGACCCGGGATCGAATCCCACATCGGGCTCCCGGTGCATGGAGCCTGCTTCTCCCTCTGCCTGTGTCTCTGCCTCTCTGTCTCTCTCTGTGACTATCATAAATAAAAGAATCGAAATGAATCGCGTTGAAAAAAATCATAAAGAACCAAATCGAAAAGAATCGAATTCCATGTAACGAAAAGATTCGAATTGAAAAGAATCGAATCGAAACAAAAGAATCGAATCGAATCGACATGAATCAAAAAGAATCGAATCAAAACGAATCGAAAAGAAACAAATCAAGTAGAATCTAAAAGAATCGAATCGAATCCAATCGAAACAATTCGAATAGAATTGAAGCGAAAAGAATCAAAACGAATCGAACCGAAGAGAATCGATTCGAATCAAAATAAAAAGTATCGTATCAAATCGAATCGAAAAGAATCATATCAAATAGAATCGAAAGAATGGAATCAAATCTAAAACAATCGAATCGAATCGAAAAGAATCGGATTGAATGGAATAGAAACGAAAAGAATAGAAGAGAATCGAAAGAAATCGAATAGAATCAAATCAAGTCAAAAAGAATCGAATTGAATTGATCCTAACCAAAATAAGCGAAATGAATCGACTCGAACCGAAAAAAATCAAATCGAAAAGAATCTAATCTCAACGAAAATCATCGAAATGAATAGAATCGAAAAGAATCGAATTGAATCAAATAAAAAGAATCGAATGGAATCCAATCGAAAAGAATCAAATTGATTCGAATCGAAACAAATTGAATCCAATCGAAAAGAATCTAATTGAATCGAATCAAAAAGAACCGAATTCAATCAAAACGAATCGATTCGAATGGAATAGAAAAGAATAGAATAGAATAGAATCGAAAAGAATCGAATCGAAAAGAATTGAATCGAATCGAAAAGGAACGAATCGAACCGAATCAATAAGAAAACAATCAAATCGAATCAAATACAAAAGAATCGCTTTGAATAGCATAGAATTGAAAAGAATCGAATCAATCGAATTGAAAACAATCGAATCGAAAAGAATCGAATCAAAAAAAGTCGAATCGAAACGAAAACAATCGAATCGAATCGAATCTAAAAGAATCGTATTGAATGGAATCGAGTCGAAAAGACTCGAATCAAAAAGACTCGAATCGAATTGAATCAAATCGAAAAGAATCTAATAGAAACCACTCGAACAGAATCAAATCGAAATGATTCAAAATGAATCGAATAGAATAGAATCGAAAAAAATCGAAACGAATCGAAACGAATCGAAACGAAATGAATCGAAGAGAATCGATTAGAATCGAAATGAGAAGAATCGTATTGAATCGAATCGAAAAGAATCAAGTCAAATCGAATCGAAAGAATTGAATCAAATCGAAAAGAATCCAATCGAATCGAAAAGAATCGAACTGAATGGAATCAAATCAAAAAGAATCGAATCGAATCGAAAAGAATCGAATCAAATTTAATGGAATCGAAAATAATCGAATTGAATCGAAACGAATCGAAATGAAACAAATCAGATCAAATGGAAAAGCATCAACTCGAATTGACAAGAATCGAATCGAATCGAAATGAATCGAATCAAAAAGACTCGAATCGAAAAGAATCGAATTGAAAAGAATCGAATCGAATCGAAAAGACTCGAATCGAATTAAAAATATCAAATCGAATCGAATCGCAAAGAATCGAATTGAAAAGACTCGAATTGAAACGAATCGATTTGAAACGAAAAGAATCGAATCGAATCGAATCGAATTGAAAGAATCGAATTGAATAGAAAAAAATCGAATAGAAAAGAATCGAACCGAAAAGAAAAGAATCAAATTGAATCTGTCGATTAAATTCTAGTCGAATCGAATCAAAAAGAATGAAATCGAGTCGAATCGAATCGAAAAGAATCGAATTGTATCTAATCAAAAAGAATCGAATCGTATCGACTCGAATCGAAAAGAATCCAAGTGCACCATCGAATGGAAACTAATCGAACTGAATAGAATCGAAAAGAATCGAATCGAATCAAATCGAAAACAATCAAATTGAATTGATCGAAAAGAATCGAATTGAATCAAATCGAATCGAAATGAAAAGAATCGAATCGATTCAAATAGAAAAGAATCGAATCGAAAAGAATCAAATCGACACGAAAAGAATCCAATCGAATCAAAAAGTATCGAATTGATTAGAAAACATTCGAATCGAAAAGAATCGAATTGAAATGAATCCGATCGAAATGAAAAGAATCTACTCGATTCGAATCCAAAAGAATCGAATCCAAAAGAATCGAATCGAATCCAAAAGAATCGAATTGAATTGAATCAAAAGAAATGAATTGAATTGAATCAAAAAGGATCTAATCGCATCAAATCGAAAAAACTCGAATAGAATCAAATCGAATCAAAAAGAATCGAATAGATTCGAATAAAAAAGAATCGAATTGAGGGATCCCTGGTTGGCGCAACGGTTTAGCGCCTGCCTTTGGCCCAGGGCGCGATCCTGGAGACCCGGGATCGAATCCCACATCGGGCTCCCGGTGCATGGAGCCTGCTTCTCCCTCTGCCTGTGTCTCTGCCTCTCTGTCTCTCTCTGTGACTATCATAAATAAAAGAATCGAATTGAATCGCGTTGAAAAAAATCATAAAGAATCAAATCGAAAAGAATCGAATTCCATGTAACGAAAAGATTCGAATTGAAAAGAATCGAATCGAAACAAAAGAATCGAATCGAATCGACATGAATCAAAAAGAATCGAATCAAAACGAATCGAAAAGAAACAAATCAAGTAGAATCTAAAGAATCGAATCGAATCAAATCGAAAAAATTCGAATAGAATTGAAGCGAAAAGAATCAAAACGAATCGAACCGAAGAGAATCGATTCGAATCAAAATAAAAAGTATCGTATCAAATCGAATCGAAAAGAATCATACCAATAGAATCGAAAGAATGGAATCAAATCTAAAACAATCGAATCGAATCGAAAAGAATCGGATTGAATGGAATAGAAACGAAAAGAATAGAAGAGAATCGAAAGAAATCGAATAGAATCAAATCAAGTCAAAAAGAATCGAATTGCATTGATCCTAACCAAAATAAGCGAAATGAATCGACTCGAACCGAAAAAAATCAAATCGAAAAGAATCTAATCTCAACGAAAATCATCGAAATGAATAGAATCGAAAAGAATCGAATTGAATCAAATAAAAAGAATCGAATGGAATCCAATCGAAAAGAATCAAATTGATTCGAATCGAAACAAATTGAATCCAATCGAAAAGAATCTAATTGAATCGAATCGAAAAGAATCGAATTCTATCAAAACGAATCGATTCGAATGGAATAGAAAAGAATAGAATAGAATAGAATCGAAAAGAATCAAATCGAATCGAAAAGAATCGAATCGAAAAGAATTGAATCGAATCGAAAAGAAACGAATCGAACCGAATCAATAAGAAAACAATCAAATCGAATCAAATACAAAAGAATCGCTTTGAATAGCATAGAATTGAAAAGAATCGAATCAATCGAATTGAAAACAATCGAATCGAAAAGAATCGAATCAAAAAAAGTCGAATCGAAACGAAAACAATCGAATCGAATCGAATCTAAAAGAATCGTATTGAATGGAATCGAGTCGAAAACACTCGAAACAAAAAGACTCGAATCGAATTGAATCAAATCGAAAAGAATCTAATAGAAACCACTCGAACAGAATCAAATCGAAATGATTCAAAATGAATCGAATAGAATAGAATCGAAAAAAATCGAATAGAATCGAAACGAATCGAAACGAAATGAATCGAAGAGAGTCGATTAGAATCGAAATGAGAAGAATCGTATTGAATCGAATCGAAAAGAATCAAGTCAAATCGAATCGAAGGAATTGAATCAAATCGAAAAGAATCCAATCGAATCGAAAAGAATCGAACTGAATGGAATCAAATCAAAAAGAATCGAATCGAATCGAAAAGAATCGAATCAAATTTAATGGAATCGAAAATAATCGAATTGAATCCAAAAGAATCGAAATGAAACAAATCAGATCAAATGGAAAAGCATCAACTCGAATTGACAAGAATCGAATCGAATCGAATCGAAATGAATCGAATCAAAAAGACTCGAATCGAAAAGAATCGAATTGAAAAGAATCGAATCGAATCGAAAAGACTCGAATCGAATTAAAAATATCAAATCGAATCGAATCGCAAAGAATCGAATTGAAAAGACTCGAATTGAAACGAATCGATTTGAAACGAAAAGAATCGAATCGAATCGAATTGAAAGAATCGAATTGAATAGAAAAAAATCGAATAGAAAAGAATCGAACCGAAAAGAAAAGAATCAAATTGAATCTGTCGATTAAATTCTAGTCGAATCGAATCAAAAAGAATGAAATCGAGTCGAATTGAATCGAAAAGAATCGAATCAAAAAGAAAAGAATCGAATTGTATCTAATCAAAAAGAATCGAATCGTATCGACTCGAATCGAAAAGAATCCAATTGCACCATCGAATGGAAACTAATCGAACTGAATAGAATTGAAAAGAATCGAATCGAATCAAATCGAAAACAATCAAATTCAATTGATCGAAAAGAATCGAATTGAATCAAATCGAATCGAAATGAAAAGAATCGAATCGATTCAAATAGAAAAGAATCGAATCGAAAAGAATCAAATCGACACGAAAAGAATCGAATCGAATCAAAAAGTATCGAATTGATTCGAAAACATTCGAATCGAAAAGAATCGAATTGAAATGAATCCGATCGAAATGAAAAGAATCTACTCGATTCGAATCCAAAAGAATCGAATCCAAAAGAATCGAATCGAATCCAAAAGAATCGAATTGAATTGAATCAAAAGAAATGAATTGAATTGAATCAAAAAGGATCTAATCGCATCAAATCGAAAAAACTCGAATAGAATCAAATCGAAACAAAAAGAATCGAATAGATTCGAATAAAAAAGAATCGAATTGAGGGATCCCTGGGTGGCGCAGCGGTTTAGCGCCTGCCTTTGGCCCAGGGCGCGATCCTGGAGACCCGGGATCGAATCCCACATCGGGCTCCCGGTGCATGGAGCCTGCTTCTCCCTCTGCCTGCGTCTCTGCCTCTCTGTCTCTCTCTGTGACTATCATAAATAAAAGAATCGAATTGAATCGCGTTGAAAAAAATCATAAAGAATCAAATCGAAAAGAATCGAATTCCATGTAACGAAAAGATTCGAATTGAAAAGAATCGAATCGAAACAAAAGAATCGAATCGAATCGACATGAATCAAAAAGAATCGAATCAAAACGAATCGAAAAGAAACAAATCAAGTAGAATCTAAAGAATCGAATCGAATCAAATCGAAACAATTCGAATAGAATTGAAGCGAAAAGAATCAAAACGAATCGAACCGAAGAGAATCGATTCGAATCAAAATAAAAAGTATCGTATCAAATCGAATCGAAAAGAATCATATCAAATAGAATCGAAAGAATGGAATCAAATCTAAAACAATCGAATCGAATCGAAAAGAATCGGATTGAATGGAATAGAAACGAAAAGAATAGAAGAGAATCGAAAGAAATCGAATAGAATCAAATCAAGTCAAAAAGAATCGAATTGCATTGATCCTAACCAAAATAAGCGAAATGAATCGACTCGAACCGAAAAAAATCAAATCGAAAAGAATCTAATCTCAACGAAAATCATCGAAATGAATAGAATCGAAAAGAATCGAATTGAATCAAATAAAAAGAATCGAATGGAATCCAATAGAAAAGAATCAAATTGATTCGAATCGAAACAAATTGAATCCAATCGAAAAGAATCTAATTGAATCGAATCGAAAAGAATCGAATTCTATCAAAACGAATCGATTCGAATGGAATAGAAAAGAATAGAATAGAATAGAATCGAAAAGAATCAAATCGAATCGAAAAGAATCGAATCGAAAAGAATTGAATCGAATCGAAAAGAAACGAATCGAACCGAATCAATAAGAAAACAATCAAATCGAATCAAATACAAAAGAATCGCTTTGAATAGCATAGAATTGAAAAGAATCGAATCAATCGAATTGAAAACAATCGAATCGAAAAGAATCGAATCAAAAAAAGTCGAATCGAAACGAAAACAATCGAATCGAATCGAATCTAAAAGAATCGTATTGAATTGCATCGAGTCGAAAAGACTCGAAACAAAAAGACTCGAATCGAATTGAATCAAATCGAAAAGAATCTAATAGAAACCACTCGAACAGAATCAAATCGAAATGATTCAAAATGAATCGAATAGAATAGAATCGAAAAAAATCGAATAGAATCGAAACGAATCGAAACGAAATGAATCGAAGAGAGTCGATTAGAATCGAAATGAGAAGAATCGTATTGAATCGAATCGAAAAGAATCAAGTCAAATCGAATCGAAAGAATTGAATCAAATCGAAAAGAATCCAATCGAATCGAAAAGAATCGAACTGAATGGAATCAAATCAAAAAGAATCGAATCGAATCGAAAAGAATCGAATCAAATTTAATGGAATCGAAAAGAATCGAATTGAATCGAAAAGAATCGAAATGAAACAAATCAGATCAAATGGAAAAGCATCAACTCGAATTGACAAGAATCGAATCGAATCGAATCGAAATGAATCGAATCAAAAAGACTCGAATCGAAAAGAATCGAATTGAAAAGAATCGAATCGAATCGAAAAGACTCGAATCGAATTAAAAATATCAAATCGAATCGAATCGCAAAGAATCGAATTGAAAAGACTCGAATTGAAACGAATCGATTTGAAACGAAAAGAATCGAATCGAATCGAATCGAATTGAAAGAATCGAATTGAATAGAAAAAAATCGAATAGAAAAGAATCGAACCGAAAAGAAAAGAATCAAATTGAATCTGTCGATTAAATTCTAGTCGAATCGAATCAAAAAGAATGAAATCGAGTCGAATCGAATCGAAAAGAATCGAATCAAATCGAAAAGAATCGAATTGTATCTAATCAAAAAGAATCGAATCGTATCGACTCGAATCGAAAAGAATCCAATTGCACCATCGAATGGAAACTAATCGAACTGAATAGAATTGAAAAGAATCGAATCGAATCAAATCGAAAACAATCAAATTCAATTGATCGAAAAGAATCGAATTGAATCAAATCGAATCGAAATGAAAAGAATCGAATCGATTCAAATAGAAAAGAATCGAATCGAAAAGAATCAAATCGACACGAAAAGAATCCAATCGAATCAAAAAGTATCGAATTGATTAGAAAACATTCGAATCGAAAAGAATCGAATTGAAATGAATCCGATCGAAATGAAAAGAATCTACTCGATTCGAATCCAAAAGAATCGAATCCAAAAGAATCGAATCGAATCCAAAAGAATCGAATTGAATTGAATCAAAAGAAATGAATTGAATTGAATCAAAAAGGATCTAATCGCATCAAATCGAAAAAACTCGAATAGAATCAAATCGAATCAAAAAGAATCGAATAGATTCGAATAAAAAAGAATCGAATTGAGGGATCCCTGGTTGGCGCAACGGTTTAGCGCCTGCCTTTGGCCCAGGGCGCGATCCTGGAGACCCGGGATCGAATCCCACATCGGGCTCCCGGTGCATGGAGCCTGCTTCTCCCTCTGCCTGTGTCTCTGCCTCTCTGTCTCTCTCTGTGACTATCATAAATAAAAGAATCGAATTGAATCGCGTTGAAAAAAATCATAAAGAATCAAATCGAAAAGAATCGAATTCCATGTAACGAAAAGATTCGAATTGAAAAGAATCGAATCGAAACAAAAGAATCGAATCGAATCGACATGAATCAAAAAGAATCGAATCAAAACGAATCGAAAAGAAACAAATCAAGTAGAATCTAAAGAATCGAATCGAATCAAATCGAAAAAATTCGAATAGAATTGAATCGAAAAGAATCAAAACGAATCGAACCGAAGAGAATCGATTCGAATCAAAATAAAAAGTATCGTATCAAATCGAATCGAAAAGAATCATATCAAATAGAATCGAAAGAATGGAATCAAATCTAAAACAATCGAATCGAATCGAAAAGAATCGGATTGAATGGAATAGAAACGAAAAGAATAGAAGAGAATCGAAAGAAATCGAATAGAATCAAATCAAGTCAAAAAGAATCGAATTGCATTGATCCTAACCAAAATAAGCGAAATGAATCGACTCGAACCGAAAAAAATCAAATCGAAAAGAATCTAATCTCAACGAAAATCATCGAAATGAATAGAATCGAAAAGAATCGAATTGAATCAAATAAAAAGAATCGAATGGAATCCAATCGAAAAGAATCAAATTGATTCGAATCGAAACAAATTGAATCCAATCGAAAAGAATCTAATTGAATCGAATCGAAAAGAATCGAATTCTATCAAAACGAATCGATTCGAATGGAATAGAAAAGAATAGAATAGAATAGAATCGAAAAGAATCAAATCGAATCGAAAAGAATCGAATCGAAAAGAATTGAATCGAATCGAAAAGAAACGAATCGAACCGAATCAATAAGAAAACAATCAAATCGAATCAAATACAAAAGAATCGCTTTGAATAGCATAGAATTGAAAAGAATCGAATCAATCGAATTGAAAACAATCGAATCGAAAAGAATCGAATCAAAAAAAGTCGAATCGAAACGAAAACAATCGAATCGAATCGAATCTAAAAGAATCGTATTGAATGGAATCGAGTCGAAAAGACTCGAAACAAAAAGACTCGAATCGAATTGAATCAAATCGAAAAGAATCTAATAGAAACCACTCGAACAGAATCAAATCGAAATGATTCAAAATGAATCGAATAGAATAGAATCGAAAAAAATCGAATAGAATCGAAACGAATCGAAACGAAATGAATCGAAGAGAGTCGATTAGAATCGAAATGAGAAGAATCGTATTGAATCGAATCGAAAAGAATCAAGTCAAATCGAATCGAAAGAATTGAATCAAATCGAAAAGAATCCAATCGAATCGAAAAGAATCGAACTGAATGGAATCAAATCAAAAAGAATCGAATCGAATCGAAAAGAATCGAATCAAATTTAATGGAATCGAAAAGAATCGAATTGAATCGAAAAGAATCGAAATGAAACAAATCAGATCAAATGGAAAAGCATCAACTCGAATTGACAAGAATCGAATCGAATCGAAATGAATCGAATCAAAAAGACTCGAATCGAAAAGAATCGAATTGAAAAGAATCGAATCGAATCGAAAAGACTCGAATCGAATTAAAAATATCAAATGGAATCGAATCGCAAAGAATCGAATTGAAAAAACTCGAATTGAAACGAATCGATTTGAAACGAAAAGAATCGAATCGAATCGAATCGAATTGAAAGAATCGAATTGAATAGAAAAAAATCGAATAGAAAAGAATCGAACCGAAAAGAAAAGAATCAAATTGAATCTGTCGATTAAATTCTAGTCGAATCGAATCAAAAAGAATGAAATCGAGTCGAATCGAATCGAAAAGAATCGAATTGTATCTAATCAAAAAGAATCGAATCGTATCGACTCGAATCGAAAAGAATCCAATTGCATCATCGAATGGAAACTAATCGAACTGAATAGAATCGAAAAGAATCGAATCGAATCAAATCGAAAACAATCAAATTGAATTGATCGAAAAGAATCGAATTGAATCAAATCGAATCGAAATGAAAAGAATCGAATCGATTCAAATAGAAAAGAATCGAATCGAAAAGAATCAAATCGACACGAAAAGAATCGAATCGAATCAAAAAGTATCGAATTGATTCGAAAACATTCGAATCGAAAAGAATCGAATTGAAATGAATCCGATCGAAATGAAAAGAATCTACTCGATTCGAATCCAAAAGAATCGAATCCAAAAGAATCGAATCGAATCCAAAAGAATCGAATTGAATTGAATCAAAAGAAATGAATTGAATTGAATCAAAAAGGATCTAATCGCATCAAATCGAAAAAACTCGAATAGAATCAAATCGAATCAAAAAGAATCGAATAGATTCGAATAAAAAAGAATCGAATTGAGGGATCCCTGGTTGGCGCAACGGTTTAGCGCCTGCCTTTGGCCCAGGGCGCGATCCTGGAGACCCGGGATCGAATCCCACATCGGGCTCCCGGTGCATGGAGCCTGCTTCTCCCTCTGCCTGTGTCTCTGCCTCTCTGTCTCTCTCTGTGACTATCATAAATAAAAGAATCGAATTGAATCGCGTTGAAAAAAATCATAAAGAATCAAATCGAAAAGAATCGAATTCCATGTAACGAAAAGATTCGAATTGAAAAGAATCGAATCGAAACAAAAGAATCGAATCGAATCGACATGAATCAAAAAGAATCGAATCAAAACGAATCGAAAAGAAACAAATCAAGTAGAATCTAAAGAATCGAATCGAATCAAATCGAAAAAATTCGAATAGAATTGAAGCGAAAAGAATCAAAACGAATCGAACCGAAGAGAATCGATTCGAATCAAAATAAAAAGTATCGTATCAAATCGAATCGAAAAGAATCATATCAAATAGAATCGAAAGAATGGAATCAAATCTAAAACAATCGAATCGAATCGAAAAGAATCGGATTGAATGGAATAGAAACGAAAAGAATAGAAGAGAATCGAAAGAAATCGAATAGAATCAAATCAAGTCAAAAAGAATCGAATTGCATTGATCCTAACCAAAATAAGCGAAATGAATCGACTCGAACCGAAAAAAATCAAATCGAAAAGAATCTAATCTCAACGAAAATCATCGAAATGAATAGAATCGAAAAGAATCGAATTGAATCAAATAAAAAGAATCGAATGGAATCCAATCGAAAAGAATCAAATTGATTCGAATCGAAACAAATTGAATCCAATCGAAAAGAATCTAATTGAATCGAATCGAAAAGAATCGAATTCTATCAAAACGAATCGATTCGAATGGAATAGAAAAGAATAGAATAGAATAGAATCGAAAAGAATCAAATCGAATCGAAAAGAATCGAATCGAAAAGAATTGAATCGAATCGAAAAGAAACGAATCGAACCGAATCAATAAGAAAACAATCAAATCGAATCAAATACAAAAGAATCGCTTTGAATAGCATAGAATTGAAAAGAATCGAATCAATCGAATTGAAAACAATCGAATCGAAAAGAATCGAATCAAAAAAAGTCGAATCGAAACGAAAACAATCGAATCGAATCGAATCTAAAAGAATCGTATTGAATGGAATCGAGTCGAAAAGACTCGAAACAAAAAGACTCGAATCGAATTGAATCAAATCGAAAAGAATCTAATAGAAACCACTCGAACAGAATCAAATCGAAATGATTCAAAATGAATCGAATAGAATAGAATCGAAAAAAATCGAATAGAATCGAAACGAATCGAAACGAAATGAATCGAAGAGAGTCGATTAGAATCGAAATGAGAAGAATCGTATTGAATCGAATCGAAAAGAATCAAGTCAAATCGAATCGAAAGAATTGAATCAAATCGAAAAGAATCCAATCGAATCGAAAAGAATCGAACTGAATGGAATCAAATCAAAAAGAATCGAATCGAATCGAAAAGAATCGAATCAAATTTAATGGAATCGAAAAGAATCGAATTGAATCCAAAAGAATCGAAATGAAACAAATCAGATCAAATGGAAAAGCATCAACTCGAATTGACAAGAATCGAATCGAATCGAATCGAAATGAATCGAATCAAAAAGACTCGAATCGAAAAGAATCGAATTGAAAAGAATCGAATCGAATCGAAAAGACTCGAATCGAATTAAAAATATCAAATCGAATCGAATCGCAAAGAATCGAATTGAAAAGACTCGAATTGAAACGAATCGATTTGAAACGAAAAGAATCGAATCGAATCGAATCGAATTGAAAGAATCGAATTGAATAGAAAAAAATCGAATAGAAAAGAATCGAACCGAAAAGAAAAGAATCAAATTGAATCTGTCGATTAAATTCTAGTCGAATCGAATCAAAAAGAATGAAATCGAGTCGAATCGAATCGAAAAGAATCGAATCAAATCGAAAAGAATCGAATTGTATCTAATCAAAAAGAATCGAATCGTATCGACTCGAATCGAAAAGAATCCAATTGCACCATCGAATGGAAACTAATCGAACTGAATAGAATTGAAAAGAATCGAATCGAATCAAATCGAAAACAATCAAATTGAATTGATCGAAAAGAATCGAATTGAATCAAATCGAATCGAAATGAAAGAATCGAATCGATTCAAATAGAAAAGAATCGAATCGAAAAGAATCAAATCGACACGAAAAGAATCGAATCGAATCAAAAAGTATCGAATTGATTCGAAAACATTCGAATCGAAAAGAATCGAATTGAAATGAATCCGATCGAAATGAAAAGAATCTACTCGATTCGAATCCAAAAGAATCGAATCCAAAAGAATCGAATCGAATCCAAAAGAATCGAATTGAATTGAATCAAAAGAAATGAATTGAATTGAATCAAAAAGGATCTAATCGCATCAAATCGAAAAAACTCGAATAGAATCAAATCGAAACAAAAAGAATCGAATAGATTCGAATAAAAAAGAATCGAATTGAGGGATCCCTGGGTGGCGCAGCGGTTTAGCGCCTGCCTTTGGCCCAGGGCGCGATCCTGGAGACCCGGGATCGAATCCCACATCGGGCTCCCGGTGCATGGAGCCTGCTTCTCCCTCTGCCTGCGTCTCTGCCTCTCTGTCTCTCTCTGTGACTATCATAAATAAAAGAATCGAATTGAATCGCGTTGAAAAAAATCATAAAGAATCAAATCGAAAAGAATCGAATTCCATGTAACGAAAAGATTCGAATTGAAAAGAATCGAATCGAAACAAAAGAATCGAATCGAATCGACATGAATCAAAAAGAATCGAATCAAAACGAATCGAAAAGAAACAAATCAAGTAGAATCTAAAAGAATCGAATCGAATCCAATCGAAACAATTCGAATAGAATTGAATCGAAAAGAATCAAAACGAATCGAACCGAAGAGAATCGATTCGAATCAAAATAAAATGTATCGTATCAAATCGAATCGAAAAGAATCATATCAAATAGAATCGAAAGAATGGAATCAAATCTAAAACAATCGAATCGAATCGAAAAGAATCGGATTGAATGGAATAGAAACGAAAAGAATAGAAGAGAATCGAAAGAAATCGAATAGAATCAAATCAAGTCAAAAAGAATCGAATTGAATTGATCCTAACCAAAATAAGCGAAATGAATCGACTCGAACCGAAAAAAATCAAATCGAAAAGAATCTAATCTCAACGAAAATCATCGAAATGAATAGAATCGACAAGAATCGAATTGAATCAAATCGAAAAGAATCGAATGGAATCCAATCGAAAAGAATCAAATTGATTCGAATCGAAACAAATTGAATCCAATCGAAAAGAATCTAATTGAATCGAATCGAAAAGAATCGAATTCAATCCAAACGAATCGATTCGAATGGAATAGAAAAGAATAGAATAGAATCGAAAAGAATCAAATCGAATCGAAAAGAATCGATTCGAAAAGAATTGAACCAAATCGAAAAGAAACGAATCGAACCGAATCAAAAAGAAAACAATCGAATCGAATCAAATACAAAAGAATCGCTTTGAATAGCATAGAATTGAAAAGAATCGAATCAATCGAATTGAAAACAATCGAATCGAAAAGAATCGAATCAAAAAAAGTCGAATCGAAACGAAAACAATCGAATCGAATCGAATCTAAAATAATCGTATTGAATGGAATCGAGTCGAAAAGACTCGAATCAAAAAGACTCGAATCGAATTGAATCAAATCGAAAAGAATCTAATAGAAACCACTCGAACAGAATCAAATCGAAATGATTCAAAATGAATCGAATAGAATAGAATCGAAAAAAATCGAATAGAATCGAAACGAATCGAAACGAAATGAATCGAAGAGTCGATTAGAATCGAAATGAGAAGAATCGTATTGAATCGAATCGAAAAGAATCAAGTCAAATCGAATCGAAAGAATTGAATCAAATCGAAAAGAATCCAATCGAATCGAAAAGAATCGAACTGAATGGAATCAAATCGAAAAGAATCGAATCGAATCGAAAAGAATCGAATCAAATTTAATGGAATCGAAAAGAATCGAATTGAATCGAAAAGAATCGAAATGAAACAAATCAGATCAAATGGAAAAGCATCAACTCGAATTGACAAGAATCGAATCGAATCGAAATGAATCGAATCAAAAAGACTCGAATCGAAAAGAATCGAATTGAAAAGAATCGAATCGAATCGAAAAGACTCGAATCGAATTAAAAATATCAAATCGAATCGAATCGAAAAGAATCGAATTGAAAAGACTCGAATTGAAACGAATCGATTTGAAACGAAAAGAATCGAATCGAATCGAATCGAATTGAATAGAAAAAAATCGAATAGAAAAGAATCGAACCGAAAAGAAAAGAATCAAATTGAATCTGTCGATTAAATTCTAGTCGAATCGAATCAAAAAGAATGAAATCGAGTCGAATCGAATCGAAAAGAATCGAATTGTATCTAATCAAAAAGAATCGAATCGTATCGACTCGAATCGAAAAGAATCCAATTGCACCATCGAATGGAAACTAATCGAACTGAATAGAATCGAAAAGAATCGAATCGAATCAAATCGAAAACAATCAAATTGAATTGATCGAAAAGAATCGAATTGAATTAAATCGAATCGAAATGAAAAGAATCGAATCGATTCAAATAGAAAAGAATCGAATCGAAAAGAATCAAATCGACACGAAAAGAATCGAATCGAATCAAAAAGTATCGAATTGATTCGAAAACATTCGAATCGAAAAGAATCGAATTGAAATGAATCCGATCGAAATGAAAAGAATCTACTCGATTCGAATCCAAAAGAATCGAATCCAAAAGAATCGAATCGAATCCAAAAGAATCGAATTGAATTGAATCAAAAGAAATGAATTGAATTGAATCAAAAAGGAACTAATCGCATCAAATCGAAAAAACTCGAATAGAATCAAATCGAATCAAAAAGAATCGAATAGATTCGAATAAAAAAGAATCGAATTGAGGGATCCCTGGGTGGCGCAGCGGTTTAGCGCCTGCTTTTGGCCCAGGGCGCGATCCTGGAGACCCGGGATCGAATCCCACATCGGGCTCCCGGTGCATGGAGCCTGCTTCTCCCTCTGCCTGTGTCTCTGCCTCTCTGTCTCTCGCTGTGACTATCATAAATAAAAGAATCGAATTGAATCCAGTTGAAAAAAATCATAAAGAATCAAATCGAAAAGAATCGAATTCCATGTAACGAAAAGATTCGAATTGAAAAGAATCGAATCGAAACAAAAGAATCGAATCGAATCGACATGAATCAAAAAGAATCGAATCAAAACGAATCGAAAAGAAACAAATCGGTAGAATCTAAAAGAACCGAACGGAAAAAATTCGAATAGAAGTGAATCGAAAATAATCAAAACGAATCGAACCGAAGAGAATCGATTCGAATCAAAATAAAAAGTATCGTATCAAATCGAATCGAAAAGAATCATATCAAATAGAATCGAAAGAATGGAATCAAATCTAAAACAATCGAATCGAATCGAAAAGAATCGGATTGAATGGAATAGAAACGAAAAGAATAGAAGAGAATCGAAAGAAATCGAATAGAATCAAATCAAGTCAAAAAGAATCGAATTGAATTGATCCTAACCAAAATAAGCGAAATGAATCGACTCGAACCGAAAAAAATCAAATCGAAAAGAATCTAATCTCAACGAAAATCATCGAAATGAATAGAATCGACAAGAATCGAATTGAATCAAATCGAAAAGAATCGAATGGAATCCAATCGAAAAGAATCAAATTGATTCGAATCGAAACAAATTGAATCCAAACGAAAAGAATCTAATTGAATCGAATCGAAAAGAATCGAATACAATCAAAACGAATCGATTCGAATGGAATAGAAAAGAATAGAATAGAATCGAAAAGAATCAAATCGAATCGAAAAGAATCGATTCGAAAAGAATTGAATCGAAACGAAAAGAAACGAATCGAACGGAATCAAAAAGAAAACAATCGAATCGAATCAAATACAAAAGAATCGCTTTGAATAGCATAGAATTGAAAAGAATCGAATCAATCGAATTGAAAACAATCGAATCGAAAAGAATCGAATCAAAAAAAGTCGAATCGAAAGGAAAACAATCGAATCGAATCGAATCTAAAAGAATCGTATTGAATTGCATCGAGTCGAAAAGACTCGAATCAAAAAGACTCGAATCGAATTGAATCAAATCGAAAAGAATCTAATAGAAACCACTCGAACAGAATCAAATCGAAATGATTCAAAATGAATCGAATAGAATAGAATCGAAAAAAATCGAATAGAATCGAAACGAATCGAAACGAAATGAATCGAAGAGAATCGATTAGAATCGAAATGAGAAGAATCGTATTGAATCGAATCGAAAAGAATCAAGTCAAATCGAATCGAAAGAATTGAATCAAATCGAAAAGAATCCAATCGAATCGAAAAGAATCGAACTGAATGGAATCAAATCGAAAAGAATCGAATCGAATCGAAAAGAATCGAATCAAATTTAATGGAATCGAAAAGAATCGAATTGAATCGAAAAGAATCGAAATGAAACAAATCAGATCAAATGGAAAAGCATCAACTCGAATTGACAAGAATCGAATCGAATCGAAATGAATCGAATCAAAAAGACTCGAATCGAAAAGAATCGAATTGAAAAGAATCGAATCGAATCGAAAAGACTCAAATCGAATTAAAAATATCAAATGGAATCGAATCGCAAAGAATCGAATTGAAAAGACTCGAATTGCAACGAATCGATTTGAAACGAAAAGAATCGAATCGAATCGAATCAAATTGAAAGAATCGAATTGAATAGAAAAAAATCGAATAGAAAAGAATCGAACCGAAAAGAAAAGAATCAAATTGAATCTGTCGATTAAATTCTAGGCGAATCGAATCAAAAAGAATGAAATCGAGTCGAATCGAATCGAAAAGAATCGAATTGTATCTAATCAAAAAGAATCGAATCGTATCGACTCGAATCGAAAAGAATCCAATTGCACCATCGAATGGAAACTAATCGAACTGAATAGAATCGAAAAGAATCGAATCGAATCAAATCGAAAACAATCAAATTGAATTGATCGAAAAGAATCGAATTGAATCAAATCGAATCGAAATGAAAAGAATCGAATCGATTCAAATAGAAAAGAATCGAATCGAAAAGAATCAAATCGACACGAAAAGAATCGAATCGAATCAAAAAGTATCGAATTGATTCGAAAACATTCGAATCGAAAAGAATCGAATTGAAATGAATCCGATCGAAATGAAAAGAATCTACTCGATTCGAATCCAAAAGAATCGAATCGAATCCAAAAGAATCGAATTGAATTGAATCAAAAGAAATGAATTGAATTGAATCAAAAAGGAACTAATCGCATCAAATCGAAAAAACTCGAATAGAATCAAATCGAATCAAAAAGAATCGAATAGATTCGAATAAAAAAGAATCGAATTGAGGGATCCCTGGGTGGCGCAGCGGTTTAGCGCCTGCTTTTGGCCCAGGGCGCGATCCTGGAGACCCGGGATCGAATCCCACATCGGGCTCCCGGTGCATGGAGCCTGCTTCTCCCTCTGCCTGTGTCTCTGCCTCTCTGTCTCTCGCTGTGACTATCATAAATAAAAGAATCGAATTGAATCCAGTTGAAAAAAATCATAAAGAATCAAATCGAAAAGAATCGAATTCCATGTAACGAAAAGATTCGAATTGAAAAGAATCGAATCGAAACAAAAGAATCGAATCGAATCGACATGAATCAAAAAGAATCGAATCAAAACGAATCGAAAAGAAACAAATCGGTAGAATCTAAAAGAACCGAACGGAAAAAATTCGAATAGAAGTGAATCGAAAATAATCAAAACGAATCGAACCGAAGAGAATCGATTCGAATCAAAATAAAAAGTATCGTATCAAATCGAATCGAAAAGAATCATATCAAATAGAATCGAAAGAATGGAATCAAATCTAAAACAATCGAATCGAATCGAAAAGAATCGGATTGAATGGAATAGAAACGAAAAGAATAGAAGAGAATCGAAAGAAATCGAATAGAATCAAATCAAGTCAAAAAGAATCGAATTGAATTGATCCTAACCAAAATAAGCGAAATGAATCGACTCGAACCGAAAAAAATCAAATCGAAAAGAATCTAATCTCAACGAAAATCATCGAAATGAATAGAATCGACAAGAATCGAATTGAATCAAATCGAAAAGAATCGAATGGAATCCAATCGAAAAGAATCAAATTGATTCGAATCGAAACAAATTGAATCCAAACGAAAAGAATCTAATTGAATCGAATCGAAAAGAATCGAATACAATCAAAACGAATCGATTCGAATGGAATAGAAAAGAATAGAATAGAATCGAAAAGAATCAAATCGAATCGAAAAGAATCGATTCGAAAAGAATTGAATCGAAACGAAAAGAAACGAATCGAACGGAATCAAAAAGAAAACAATCGAATCGAATCAAATACAAAAGAATCGCTTTGAATAGCATAGAATTGAAAAGAATCGAATCAATCGAATTGAAAACAATCGAATCGAAAAGAATCGAATCAAAAAAAGTCGAATCGAAACGAAAACAATCGAATCGAATCGAATCTAAAAGAATCGTATTGAATTGCATCGAGTCGAAAAGACTCGAATCAAAAAGACTCGAATCGAATTGAATCAAATCGAAAAGAATCTAATAGAAACCACTCGAACAGAATCAAATCGAAATGATTCAAAATGAATCGAATAGAATAGAATCGAAAAAAATCGAATAGAATCGAAACGAATCGAAACGAAATGAATCGAAGAGTCGATTAGAATCGAAATGAGAAGAATCGTATTGAATCGAATCGAAAAGAATCAAGTCAAATCGAATCGAAAGAATTGAATCAAATCGAAAAGAATCCAATCGAATCGAAAAGAATCGAACTGAATGGAATCAAATCGAAAAGAATCGAATCGAATCGAAAAGAATCGAATCAAATTTAATGGAATCGAAAAGAATCGAATTGAATCGAAAAGAATCGAAATGAAACAAATCAGATCAAATGGAAAAGCATCAACTCGAATTGACAAGAATCGAATCGAATCGAAATGAATCGAATCAAAAAGACTCGAATCGAAAAGAATCGAATTGAAAAGAATCGAATCGAATCGAAAAGACTCGAATCGAATTAAAAATATCAAATCGAATCGAATCGAAAAGAATCGAATTGAAAAGACTCGAATTGAAACGAATCGATTTGAAACGAAAAGAATCGAATCGAATCGAATCGAATTGAATAGAAAAAAATCGAATAGAAAAGAATCGAACCGAAAAGAAAAGAATCAAATTGAATCTGTCGATTAAATTCTAGTCGAATCGAATCAAAAAGAATGAAATCGAGTCGAATCGAATCGAAAAGAATCGAATTGTATCTAATCAAAAAGAATCGAATCGTATCGACTCGAATCGAAAAGAATCCAATTGCACCATCGAATGGAAACTAATCGAACTGAATAGAATCGAAAAGAATCGAATCGAATCAAATCGAAAACAATCAAATTGAATTGATCGAAAAGAATCGAATTGAATTAAATCGAATCGAAATGAAAAGAATCGAATCGATTCAAATAGAAAAGAATCGAATCGAAAAGAATCAAATCGACACGAAAAGAATCGAATCGAATCAAAAAGTATCGAATTGATTCGAAAACATTCGAATCGAAAAGAATCGAATTGAAATGAATCCGATCGAAATGAAAAGAATCTACTCGATTCGAATCCAAAAGAATCGAATCCAAAAGAATCGAATCGAATCCAAAAGAATCGAATTGAATTGAATCAAAAGAAATGAATTGAATTGAATCAAAAAGGAACTAATCGCATCAAATCGAAAAAACTCGAATAGAATCAAATCGAATCAAAAAGAATCGAATAGATTCGAATAAAAAAGAATCGAATTGAGGGATCCCTGGGTGGCGCAGCGGTTTAGCGCCTGCTTTTGGCCCAGGGCGCGATCCTGGAGACCCGGGATCGAATCCCACATCGGGCTCCCGGTGCATGGAGCCTGCTTCTCCCTCTGCCTGTGTCTCTGCCTCTCTGTCTCTCGCTGTGACTATCATAAATAAAAGAATCGAATTGAATCCAGTTGAAAAAAATCATAAAGAATCAAATCGAAAAGAATCGAATTCCATGTAACGAAAAGATTCGAATTGAAAAGAATCGAATCGAAACAAAAGAATCGAATCGAATCGACATGAATCAAAAAGAATCGAATCAAAACGAATCGAAAAGAAACAAATCGGTAGAATCTAAAAGAACCGAACGGAAAAAATTCGAATAGAAGTGAATCGAAAATAATCAAAACGAATCGAACCGAAGAGAATCGATTCGAATCAAAATAAAAAGTATCGTATCAAATCGAATCGAAAAGAATCATATCAAATAGAATCGAAAGAATGGAATCAAATCTAAAACAATCGAATCGAATCGAAAAGAATCGGATTGAATGGAATAGAAACGAAAAGAATAGAAGAGAATCGAAAGAAATCGAATAGAATCAAATCAAGTCAAAAAGAATCGAATTGAATTGATCCTAACCAAAATAAGCGAAATGAATCGACTCGAACCGAAAAAAATCAAATCGAAAAGAATCTAATCTCAACGAAAATCATCGAAATGAATAGAATCGACAAGAATCGAATTGAATCAAATCGAAAAGAATCGAATGGAATCCAATCGAAAAGAATCAAATTGATTCGAATCGAAACAAATTGAATCCAAACGAAAAGAATCTAATTGAATCGAATCGAAAAGAATCGAATACAATCAAAACGAATCGATTCGAATGGAATAGAAAAGAATAGAATAGAATCGAAAAGAATCAAATCGAATCGAAAAGAATCGATTCGAAAAGAATTGAATCGAAACGAAAAGAAACGAATCGAACGGAATCAAAAAGAAAACAATCGAATCGAATCAAATACAAAAGAATCGCTTTGAATAGCATAGAATTGAAAAGAATCGAATCAATCGAATTGAAAACAATCGAATCGAAAAGAATCGAATCAAAAAAAGTCGAATCGAAAGGAAAACAATCGAATCGAATCGAATCTAAAAGAATCGTATTGAATTGCATCGAGTCGAAAAGACTCGAATCAAAAAGACTCGAATCGAATTGAATCAAATCGAAAAGAATCTAATAGAAACCACTCGAACAGAATCAAATCGAAATGATTCAAAATGAATCGAATAGAATAGAATCGAAAAAAATCGAATAGAATCGAAACGAATCGAAACGAAATGAATCGAAGAGAATCGATTAGAATCGAAATGAGAAGAATCGTATTGAATCGAATCGAAAAGAATCAAGTCAAATCGAATCGAAAGAATTGAATCAAATCGAAAAGAATCCAATCGAATCGAAAAGAATCGAACTGAATGGAATCAAATCGAAAAGAATCGAATCGAATCGAAAAGAATCGAATCAAATTTAATGGAATCGAAAAGAATCGAATTGAATCGAAAAGAATCGAAATGAAACAAATCAGATCAAATGGAAAAGCATCAACTCGAATTGACAAGAATCGAATCGAATCGAAATGAATCGAATCAAAAAGACTCGAATCGAAAAGAATCGAATTGAAAAGAATCGAATCGAATCGAAAAGACTCAAATCGAATTAAAAATATCAAATGGAATCGAATCGCAAAGAATCGAATTGAAAAGACTCGAATTGCAACGAATCGATTTGAAACGAAAAGAATCGAATCGAATCGAATCAAATTGAAAGAATCGAATTGAATAGAA